>NC_064284.1:45402324-45402893 GCF_019186545.1 Solanum stenotomum
GGGGTGGGGGTAAAAAAATTGAAATTAGAAATATCTTTTAAAAATAATTTTTAATATTTTTTTTTGGGGGTAGTAGGGGGCTGGGGTTAGAGGTGAGGGTGGGGTAAAAGAATTGAAGTTAGAAACATTTTTTAAAAACGAGTTTTTCTTTTTGGGGGTTGGTGGGGGGTTGATTTAAGGGTAGAGACAAAATAAATTGATTTTTTCAACAAAAAAAAAATTGTAATTTGAACTTCGAAGGGAGTTTTGGAAAATGTTTTTCCTTAAGGGTGTGTTTGGTATGAAGGAAAATGTTTTCCTGGAAAACAAGTTGATATTTGACTTATTTTCTCATGTTTAGTTGGTGACTAGAAAATATTTTTCGGAAAAGATTTTTAGTGTTTGATTTATGAATGAAAAATGTTTTTGAGAAATATCTTTTATTTTTACTAGAGTAAAAAATAATTTTTGAAATTGAAAATATTTTTTAAAAACAAATTTAATTTTTTTTGGGGGGTGGGGGGTTGAGCATAGGGGTGAAAAATTGAAATTTTGAAGTTGAAAATATTTTTTAAAAACAAACTTAAATT
>NC_064284.1:45403371-45564063 GCF_019186545.1 Solanum stenotomum
GGGGGACAAAAAATAAAAATTGAAATTAGAAATATCTTTTAAAAATAATTTTTAATATTTTTTTGGGAGGGGGTGGGGGTAGGGGTGAAAGTGGGGTAAAAAAGTTGAATTTAAAAACAAACTTTAAATTTTTTTATTTTTTTTGGGGGTGGTTGGGGTGGCTGGTTTGAGGGTAGGGACAAAATAAATTGATTTTTTCAACAAAAAATATAATTGTAATTTGAAGTTTTGAAATTGGAAGGTAGTTTTGGAAAATATTTTCCTTAAGTTTTGAAGGGAAGTCATATTCCTTAAATTTGAGGAAAATGAGTTGATTTAGAAAACATTTTCCAAAACATTTAACCCAACCAAACATGAGAAAATTGGAAAACATTTTTCGAAAAATGTTTTCCTTCATACCAAACACACCCTAAGTTTTGAAGGAAAGTCATTTTTCTTTAATTTGAGAAAAATGAGTTGATTTGGAAAACATTTTACCCAACCAAACATGAGAAAATTGAAAAATATTTTCCTCCATACCGAACACACCCTAAGTGATCCTCAGATTGATCACCTCTCTGCTCCAAATGTCTCCAAGTGAGCACAACGACTCGACTTAACTGTGTATTGTTATCATAATACAGAACAATAAGTCCAATAACCTTCGTTTGCTTAGGCCCTCTTCTTTTGTTCCAAACGGCAGAAATATAGTACTACACATGATAACTTCATCAAATTATGGGAAAAAGTTGAGACTCTGATGAATAAAAGCAGTAGCTAGTTCGGGTTGAAGGAACAAAATATAAGGATTGTTGTAGACCTCACTGACATTGTTGCTTCTGTTGGTGGTAGACCAAAATTCCAATATTTGTCTAATTATCAGTAAGGTACTTACAATTTATGGGAAGCCAACAAACAGTACAATCCATCCATAAAAAAGGACGAAGGAGAAGCAACATGTAACACAAAAAACAGACGGGGAGAAATCAGAACAGGGCAACATCCCAAAATTTCAGTGTCAAAAAGTACTTCTCTTGATTTTGCTGCCGAGAAAACAAGAGATTGAGAAACTCGAAAAAGATTTAAGAGAAAATCCGTAAGTAATACTATTATTAATAAACCAAAAGCCAAAACGAAAGAACAATGTGGACTGAAAGTGATAACATGTGGTAAAAGTAAAAAGTCACAGCAAGTTAATCAGTGGAAAACAAAAGGACAGACCACACTTCTTCAGCATATAGTTCCATAATGTAGTAAACGAGAAATAACAAAAGAACAAAGATGAGAGTTGTGTCTATACCTGCTATGTAAGCCAATTGTGAATACGCTGCATCAGTTAAGAATTTTGGTTAAATAACTTCTAGATTGTTTTTGTCTTGAACCGAGGAGAGGAGAGGAGGTCTGTCGGAAACAACCACACAACTAATTGCAATATTGAAGCTCATTCGGTATTTTGAATGGGCCAAAAAGAAGGGCACCACACTAGATCGATATGGGTCAGATTGTTTTTGTGCCTCAATAACTGAATTTTCTAATTTAGCAACTACTTACTGCCATAAAATTACACATGCATGGTTGAACCGAAAAATAATAATAATTAAGCTATCCATTCCCTGCTTCTCTATAGCAGCAAAATTGACAAAAATGGGACGAAGAAAGCCAGAAGAAGAAGCAAGGAGATAGAGAAAGAGTGAGAAATTAATTAGTTTGTTCACAAATTAAGAAGCCAAAGTTATAGTCAACAATTAACACAAAGTGCAATAAGAAAAGATTAATGATAGTAGCAAAAGAGAGAACAAAATAGTAAGGCACAAAAACTGAGTAATAAGACAAAAGATTAACTTGAAAATAAAGTGACGTGGATTTGTTACGATGGTACACGTTTCACTTAATGAATTTTTTTTTTCAGTAAAAGAGGTGAAGATTGAAGGACGTAAAATTTACAGTAATATTCTTTGTCTACCTGGCGATTATTTATTATTTTGATAGTTTTTGAGGACTCACACTAATTAAATAGGAGGATATACTTTAAAATAAACTATGACATTATTTGGTTTATAGCTACGTTAAATGAAAAAAGTTAACTAAGATATCCTAATAGAGAAATTGATATATAAAAGAATAATAAATATGATGTGAGGTTATTTATTAAATAAAATTAACCAATAATATGAAATAAATAAAAAAAATAAATAATACATAAACTACACATATAATAGATAAAGTAATAATAATATGGAAAATGGAAAGAGAAATAATATTTAAAATATTTGATAAATTAATTTTTTTATTTAAACAATTTAAAATTAAATAAAAATCTCAATTAAGACCGTTGAAACTAAAATTCAAAAGTTTAAGTTGAAAAAGAAAATTTAGAAAGACAGATAGTTATTAGTTGCACTTTATTATTTTGCAACAACAACATAATTATTATTATTTCACAATTGGATTTGAGGAGTGTGAGATGTATTAAAATTTTATCTGTATCTTTGTGAAATAAATAGATTGTTTCTAATAGATTCTTCACTCAAAAGAACGTAAGCGCTCAATTAAGATATAAAAAAAGAAATAAATGAGTAAGCAAATATTAAGATACTTTTTAAAAAATATTTTGAGAAATTGTCACATATTCTATAAATTATATTGTATCCTTATTTTTTAATCATTTTGTACTTTGGAATTATTTGTATCTAATTATGATATTTGGAGTATTATATCGAAAAGTTATTTGATGATTGTATTTACATAATTTGTTTACTTCAATTTTATATATTATTTAAATTAGTAGGTATATTGTATGGCAAAATAATATGTAGTGGCGGAGCCAGAAATTTCATAAAAAGGGTTCAAAAATTAGACAACAAAAGCTCTTTTTTAAAAGGGAAAAAATTGTTACAAGTGAGATTTGAGCAGCAATATATGCAGCACACATGAGGATATTCAAGGTAAGCAATCAAAGATAGAAGAGGTGGACAAGACTACAAACCTCAAGGATGAGAAGTAAGCGAATTTTTGACCAAAATAAGCTATTATTTAAATCAATTTTCAGTAATAATACATTTTTTTGAAACTTTACAAAACTAATATAAACGTTGTTGGCAGTAACGTATTAGCCTTTCAAAAGAATAAACGGACAAAAGTTAATGAGGGACGACGTTAAGTAGGAAAACGTTACTGCGGGTAACGCTTTATAATTATTTATACATTTAATTCTAAATTTCCCCTAAAGCCAATTTTGAGCCTTATACGGGTTAACCTACTCTGAACCCAATTTCAGTTCTACTTTGAAATTTCACCCCTGCCCTAACCTCAATCTCATCTAGTGCTGCGAAGATTGTTCCGTTCCCAATTCTTGCCGCTAGGATTGCCTGAAGAAGTAGATTCACCGCCATAACTATTTCAAGGTAATTTTCTTTGTTCAAGGTTTGATTTTCTTTAGGAAGTAAGGCTTGAAAAATCCATAGAAGAATTCTATCTTTTGTAAATTGAAGAACCCGCAGACAAACCCATGAAATTGAATTTCAATATAGGATTCTGTTTGGTTATATATTTTGATTTGATTTGATTTCAATTTTTTTGGACTATTTTCTGACACTCCTTTCATGGCTAGTGAACTCGAACTCTCTCTGATTTTCTGATTTGCCTTCGTAGCAACTTTCACATCCCAACTACCATTGATTCGGATAACGGAAAAAGCTCCGTTGAGCAAAGGTATCAATTGCATAAAGAAAATCACTTTGATTGTAAGGGCAAACATTGCTTCGACCAGATACTATCTATATAAACTTCCAAGTTTTCTCTTTTTTCTAATATGAAGAAGATACAATCTCTAATAATAACAAATAATTTTTTAGATCTTTCAAGACATTTTTTTGGGATCATTTTCACTTAGTATCAAAACATTGTTAATTAGAGCCATAGTAATAGCTTGCTGCCTATCCAAGTTCCTAATTCGCTTCGTCTAATTCATGCTTCTATATTTTAGATGAATGTCTACAAAAATTCACATAAAAATATATGAGATAACATTTAAGTTTACTTTCATGTGTATCTCATTGGTATTTTCTTTTATGGCGGATAATAGTGAATACAAGTTGGATCCCGGTTGACTTGAATCGGATGTATTAACGGGACAACTCACTCATAGATCACATGATATACGGAAAGGAAGTGCTAATATGATTCTTAATACGAGGAGAGAAGATGGTACTTTTTGGAAGCTCGTAGAGAAATATCCTATCTATCCATGAGTTCTTGAAGTGATTAGATTATGTGGATTGTATGGTGTATACAAAGCTAATCAGCCTGCTATTGACCGTAGTTTGATCACTGCATTAGTTGAGCGATGGCGTCCCGGAACTCATACTTTTCACTTTAGGATAGGTGAAGCAACAATCACCTTACAGGATGTAGAGGTGTTGTATGGATTACCTGTGAATGGTGATCCAGTACTTGGTAATGAGACGATAAAGACCATAGGGGATTGGCAAAACATTTGTCAAAGATTATTAGGTTTCATTCCATCTCATGAAGACTTCAAAACAAATTCCCTCAAGGTTGCTGCATTTAATGCATACATGCTAAGCCAACCAGAGTTGCCGTCTTGCCGGACACGGCAACTCAAGATATGATCAATCAGAAGGCCAGATGTTACATGTTCTATATGATTGCGGGTATGTTGATGGCGGATACATCTGGTGTTTATTTGAAGCTTAGGTACTTGCCTATGCTCAAGGACATCGGTAAAATTGGGTATTATAGTTGGGGGAGTGCGACCTTAGCATACTTATATCATTTTCTTTGTAAAGACTCAGAGACTACCCAAAATGAAATAACTGGATTTCTACCACTACTTCAGGTATACCTAAAAATTGTACAAATTATTTATTTGTATTTCTTATAATTTACTAGTTTTGGACACATGCTCTGTACGTACGTCTCATATTATGTTTTGATTGTGTTACCTATCAAAATAATATTTGTTTCTAGTTATAATTTATTTTTTAGTATATATTTAGTGCTACTGGAGGATGGAAACTTTAAAAGATGTAAGCTTTGATTTGTCTCCATAACATTATTGGATGATGGAAAATTTAAAAGATGTAATCTTAAAAAAAATTCTAACAAATTTGGGCATGGGAGAGAGTCACTGTCCTCAGTCCTCAGATAGTAGCCAAGAAAGATGTGAGAACCATTTCTGTTGATTTTCCTAGTGGTCCACATGCTACTAGATGGTTTGCGCATCTTAGTTGGATGAATACTATCAAGCATGTGCTGAAAGTTTATAGGGATGCGAAGATCAGGTATAATGCATATCATTTTTATTTATTTATAAGATTGTAAATGTAAGACTCATTTTTTTTTCTTTTCCATGTAGTTTATTTGAGAACCATATCCCGATGACTTGATTGAGAGTCTTCCTATCTATTGTCACACCGGACAAAACATATGACGGGTTAGAGTTCCAATCTTTCGTTGGAATAGTTGAGGTTCATTTGCCAAATCGTGTTATGAGACAATTTGAATTGCAACAACTATTCCAATTCTGTTTCCATTTGATTCCACACACTTTCGTCGTGATCGTTGGGGAAGACCAAATATAAATTGGGAATTGGAACATTCACAATGGTTATCACTTTGGAACCAACGGCTCCAATATAGTTGTGACGCACGGTCAATCATGAATCACTGATTTAAGTGAACTGTTCTGTGTTGATTTCTTTGATTGTTTTCTCCTTGTCTTCTTATCACCGGTTGATTGTTCTTTGTCTCGCTATCTCAGGTCGATTGCTCTGATCTCCCGCTTTTTGATAGATAAGACAAAATATTTTATGCAAAACATTTGAAACATATAGAGAAAGTCTTTAAGAAAAGTAGGTTAAAAAAGAAGAAATATTTGAAAAAGGATCACTGCCTAGTGTCATATCACGTCAAGCTTAAATGAACACCTTTGGGGTTGATGCTTCAAGGTCTATCTGATAGCTTGTTGAAAAGATTCATAAAATTCTTGAAGTTTGGGTGGTCTGACTCTTGACATGTTGAAGATTGTTGAAGTTGACTTCTGATCTCATAATGGGGATGAGGATCATTTGAAGTCACTTCTAAACTTCTGATCATGCTGGAAGTATTCAAAGTCGCTCTAAACTTTCGATGGACCTTATTGAAATTTTTGAGGTCATCCTAAAAAATTTCTGTCTTAGTTAACTGTCTTGGTGTATTTTAAAACATCGATGAACGAATCATGGAATTTTTGAGATCTTCTCAAAAATTATGTCCCAGTTACAATTCTCAAGGTAACTTCAGTCTTGACTTGTTGGAGAGATCCTCTTCTTGAGCATTTTTGAGTACCTCTAAAAAATTCTGTCCCAGTTTCTATTGTAAAGAAAAATAGAAATCTTAGGGGATTTATGACCAAATCGTTGTGGCGCCTACGTATCCCGTAAAGAGAGGAATCAGGTCAAACGTAGTTTCCCTCTCGAGGATTAACAAAAATAGGAAATTAAACAAGGAAATGACCGAGGCCGACATAGGCTGCCTACGTATCTCATTCTTGAGAACTCAGGTCGAACGTAGTTCAAGTACAAATGAAACATTAAAAAGGGATAAAAGGGTGACCAGGCTGACATAGGCCACCTACGTATCTCATTCTTAAGAATTCAGGTCAGACGTAGTTCATTACAAAGGGATAAACTTCGAAACAAAGCGATTACAAGCAAATAAAACGATTACAAGGAAATGACAGAAAAACAAATTGAAACTTCACACGTAATATCTCTTGACAACATTTAAGTAGATTGATGACTTGTGAGATCTAATGTTCATTCTCAACCATGCAATGTCATCAAACAAATGTATCGATGTGTTCACTAAACAAAATGATGATTTCTCTTTCCTGTGTTTTTGTCAGAGAGACACTAATTTTGATTTCTTTGATGCGTTCATAATTTTCCTAATTCACTATTCTGATCTCTTCTGAATTCAGCTTATCGTGAATTTCAAACTATCTGAACTCCTCAACTAGGTGTTGGGTACCATGATCTTCTCATTGTAGTCCTCAAATTCGTCCGCATCTACCCCATTTTGTTCACTCAGCTTGTGACACGACATGCTATTGACAGATTTGAAAATATTTCACTGAAATCATAGACAGATACTGTTAGATGGTAAATATAAAGCAAGTAAAGCAAATTTTTGCAATAAATGAGGTTTTCATTTGAAAATAAGAACTTTGGTCATGACGATAAAACATTTTGCCTTTTTCAAAATATTAGCAGGGAGATTAAAATATAGTGAGGCAAAAATAGAGTAAAGGATGGGTCTCGAGCTTCATTTGGAGCACCACCGATTTTAGAAATAACATAGAAAATTGTTTATGTCTACCAAGACGAGCGAGGAATCAAGAGCGGAGTGGATGTCCAGTTAGACATTTTCTCCTTTGACTCCCAGTCTAGTATGACTGGTGTCTCGATCATCTCTTCAAGCGCAATATCACCTTCTTTGAACAAATTTTCGATTCCTTCCCCTAGACCATTTTGCATTGGAAAAGACTGATATAAGTGAGGCATTGATTTTGGAAAAGCTAGATCGATCTTCTGCTTGTTCTGATCCTCCTTCGGCACTAAAGCAAAAGCTTCATGAGGTGTTATGATCACAAATTTGGATTTCTCTCTTTCGGTTGGAGAGGTTACAACTTTCTCAAGATTTTCAAGGTTTATTGAGATTATAACTTTCTCCACATTCAAATCTTCTTTGACTTTAATCATATTAATAGTCACCGCTCCATGATTCGGCATGGGGTTACTATTGACATTAGGAGTGACAGTCTGAAGAGTGTCGACGTTTTGATCTATCAAGTCTTGAATTTTATGTTTTAAGTTGATACAATCCTCAGTAATATGCACAACACCTCCTGAATGGTAAGCACAATGAAGATCGGGTCTATAAAGCTTGGAGTTGACATTGATATTTTTTTGGATCAATTGTCTATATCAGGCCAGTTGATTTCAATTTCTCAAAATGTTATGTTTGGCTCTCAACCAAAGGAGTAAAGAATCTAAAAGATTTCTTCTCAAGATTTGGGCGAAGAGGATTGTAATTATTTTGTGGATGTGGAGGCATGTAATGGTAGTTTGGAGGATTTTGATGATTTGGTGCTGGCGTTTGAAAATTTGGGTATTGCTGAGCTCGATAGTTAGGAAGGGTGTTTTGGTAGTGTGGGGGCGGAGTTTTGTAACTTGATTGGACATTTGAACGGTTAACTGATGGAGCTTGGTAATATGGATGAGTATTATGGTAATGTGGAGATGGAGTTTGGTAAAAAGGATGTGGAATTTGGTAACTTGGTGGTTTTGTAACTTGATTGGGTATAACAAAATGAATATGAATTTTGTGTAGCTCGAGGATAACCTTTGTAAGGTAAGGATTTTCTGAAGTGTATTTTTTCATCAGATACGTAGAAAATGGAAGACACGTCCTCTCTTTTCTTCTTCAACAATCCTGAAGATTCAGTTAGGGCGGCAACACGAGAAATTTTCCGGTTTTAAGCCCATCCTCGATAGTCTCACCTATATTGACTATCTCCACAAATTTTGCTCCAATAAGCAACATTATCCTATCATAATACTCTGGTTCTTGGATGCATATGAACACTTCAACGATCTCCTTTTTGGACATGGGAGGTCGAACCCAGGTGTTCTCTTTCCTCCATCTATACGCATATTCACGATAGCTTTCAGTGGATTTCTGTTTGATCTTCTCTAAAGAATATCTATCAGGAACGATCTATACATTGTAGGAGAACTGTTCGACGAAATCCTTAGCTAGTGCATTCTAGCTAGACCACTGCTTTATCTCATGGGAGCTAAGCCATTCCAACGCTTCTCCACTTAAACTTTGGATAAAAAGCCGCATTAACAAGACTTCATTCCTGCCAACTCCTACGAGTTGGTCACAATAACCTCTCAGATGAGCCAACAGATTTTCGATTCCTCCAAAAGTGTCAAACTTTGACACTTTGAACCCTTCTAAAAGGTCCAAGTTTGGATGGATGCACAAATCTTCGTAATTGAACCCGGTGACTTCTGGAGTATAATGCAACTCCTTTATGGCCTTCATGATTTCCTCTTTTATATACTGCTTGGCCTTTTCTTCCTTGGATCTCCACTCTTTTTCATGCCCCTCATAATGATCGAGTTTAGAATAATTAGTGTAAGGTTCATTTTGGACTGGGATTTGGAAAGTAGGTTTTGGAGGCAAAGGTGGAGCGGTGGAAGGATTTTGGGTGTTTTGAGGAGCTTGGTATATCTGGGGGAATGCTTGAGAGTTGGTATTTTGGTTTTGAAGATGGGGGAACGTCTGAGCACTGTTCGTATTTTGGTTTTGAGGAAGAGGGAAGGTTTGAAGGTTGGTATTTTGAGGAGGAGGCGGTGTTTGATACGAGGTGGTGGTGTGATGGGGATTGGAGGTAGTTCAGTCGATGGTGGAAGGATTCTGAATAGGGTTGGAGGGTGGGTTAATGAAATATTCTGCACTCGAATATAGAGGAGACGAGTAGTGTGGAGGTCTTCCATCGCCTAGAATATTGGCGGTGATACCCGAATTTGGCAAATCTTGCTTTTTCTGGACCTCAACCCTCAACTAAGCAATCAGTTGCACGATCAACTCATTTTGTTCAGCGGTAGAGGGCTGGACTATAGCAACTTCGGTCAGGCCAATTGATATTTGCGTAATCAAGACACAACTTCCGATGCAAGTGTCTACGATCGTACAATAGTTTAGTAACCCATCCAAGGGTTGGGGTCGAGTCCCAAGGGTGTGGGCGTGAGAATTAGTGGTTAAGGGCGAAAGTGCTAAAGCTAATCATAGCTAAAGACTTTGGCGAATGAAAACATCATAAATTAAAAAGGGTGACACAAGCGTCAAATATCAAATAGGGGTTTGTAAGCAAGGAATAACCAAAACAATTAAAATAAGGAAAAATATAAGTATGGAGACGGGATTCTTGGGATGTGATAGGAATATGGGATAGACCAAATCATTGGGTACATGCTTTTGATAGTAAATTCATTGAGTATTTGTGACTAGGCTAGACTTTAAGGGGGATAAGCTCTCTCTCTCTCGAGCAATTTACCCCGTTTCAAATGCGTTCCTCTCGGACACCCACTTGCTGCATGAAGAACAGCCTCCGTCTTAACCCACTCACTCTCTCGAGCTTAGTGTGTGGACATGGGAATAGGGTTCACTCTCTCGAGCTGAACCTCATGTCGACCCACTCACACTGACTATCAATTTAGTGGTCATAGTTTTACAACCTCTCTCTCTCGCAAGCTGAAAACACATAAATAAACTTGTATTTGCAACTACAAATTCATTAAATTCATCCACAACCACTAAACGAAATCACATTTAAACTATGAATAGACTATCAACAAGCAAGACCCAACAACTAATCTAACCCATATTCACAAAATTACACCCCAAGAATTGGGGTTTTAGCTACGCATGTAAAAGAGATAAAAACATATACCAATATCAGTTTCCATCAATGGGTATGCAAGATTAAGTCTTAAAACAAGCCAAGAGTAGAGAACTCAAGAGACCCAAGTCCAATTCCTTGAATTTGAAACCCTTTGAAAGCTCCAAGTTCTTCAAAACCCTCTCTAAAACTTAAAGAGAATATTTCCAAAACTCTGTCTCCAACTTAATAATCTAAAAACTAGATAAAGTAAGGTAACATTCATCACTAAGAATAAAATTGAACTAGTATTTATAGTTTTCAGAAAATGTGCTTCGAAGGATCTTTCGGTGACGTTAGTGGGAATCGCCGATGTATTCGGCAATCCGCCCTTTGGTCTACTTCGCCGTCTTTCATCATTTACCTTCAACATCTTTGTGTCCTGTATAATTGGGCGATGTAGCACTACTTCGCAGAGTCACTCGGCGATGCGCCAACTACTCCTTTTCACCGCCGATTTGCTCCTTTCCTTCAGGGCTCAGCGCACCGGAACAGAAGGCGAATATGCAATCTATTGGCAATTCTCTGAATGGGTTCGGCGATTCGCAAATCTTCATTTCTTCGTTCTTTTAGCTTTTTTGCTCCTTTTTGCTCGATAGTGTCCATGATTTCCCTCAAACTTCAACTACCTGAAACTTAAAGGTTTTCATCAGATATCGAGATAAAATATGCATTTGAGGACACTAATTTCATCAAAATATAGCCCTAAATGAGTCTAAATCGTGGACTCATCAACACCCCAACTTAAACTTTTGTTTGTCCTCAAACAAACTTAAGTTCAGTCGTTCAAAAATGGTGTCTTGAACAGTGCTACACAAGACTCGATCATGAATGCACACAACAAGACTCAATTTACTTATGCAAAGATCAATTGTGCACTCAAAGATTCAAGTAGTGACTCACCAATATCAGAGAATCTCATGCTCACAATTCTTGTCTCAAATGCAAGTTCAAGCTCAACTAAAGTGTTTGAATGCCCTCATAGAAAGAATGATTCCATAATCGCTCATAATGACTTAATCATCTAAAGTTCAGGAATCAGATGCAACGCTCACACTCACAAAGATGAAAACAATGCATGCTTTCACCTATAGGTTTGCCCGTATTTTCCAATTGACATTTGTTTTAGCTTTCTCAAGATAAAAAAGGTCTTTTCAAGGCTTGTAATGGGGCTGAGTGCAGAGGTATAGTCATTTAGGCTTAGCAACTTTTATCCTCATGAAATGTGGTGCTCTCAACACTTCCTTTCTTTTTCCTTCATCATTTTCATTAGTGCATCATAGGTCATCCTATTATTCACTTTCCATGGATTGTTTGGAACCCTGTTTATTCTGTACTTTATTCCACAACTTTCTTTTTGATTCTTTTTCTTTTTTCTTTTATATGGACGGGTTCCATTTTTCTCAACACCATGGGTTAAATGAGACTTCCCTTGCACTTATTGACTTGCCCTTATCTTTTTACCACACCCTAACTTAGGCTTTTGGCCTAAGTTGGCTATTCAATTAACCACAATTTAAGAGGATTATAGGTAGTGGAAAAAGAAAAGTATGATTTCATCAAGTTTCTTCCAAAGAAAGGTAAGGCTCAAGGGGTGTTCAAAAGAGAATCACACGCTCACATGGTAGGTCATAAAAGAGGCATATGTCAAATAGGCTCACACTCTTAGACGTTGCCTAAGATCATATCAAGAGATAGCATCACTTAGTTGGCCAGACCAACGGGGCAAATTCTAGGATCTATCATACATGGTTCCAGGTAAGCTTATCACACAAGGCATCGACACTTAAGTCTAGCAAGGCTCCACACTTTTGCTAGTGTGCAATGGTTATCACAAGAAAATCGATTTGATAAATGGCTAATCACAACGAGATACAAAGAGTTCACATATTGTCTATGCAACTTCATTTTGCCTCATCGTAGCCGTACATTCATGTTCGTTTGATTGAGAGCATTATTCAAGTCATCGGTATTGATCGAAACCGAGACTTAAATTTTGCAAAAGAATTGCCACATCAATACATGAGAGGTGGCAAAAATTTTCAAACGGATCAAAATTATTTTGCAATTTAAAATAAAAGGAGCCACAAGCTCAAACATCCACAGAAACAGATAAAACACAAATTTAAAGTAGAACAACCCAAATATATACACAGAACACAAACGAAAGTAACACTCAAAAGATGGGCCTTACCCCACCACAAATAAAAGTAATTTGTCCTCAAATGCAAATAACAAAGAATCTGAAAGGTAAAATGAAGAAAGACAGAGAAGGAGGTAAAGAGGGGATCCTGTCTAAGTAGTTGTTCCATCTGGGCATCAGTGCCCAGAGTGACTCCCCGAAGGGCCAGCTTCACTGGATCCAGCAGCAGGAGTCTTTGCCAAGGAATCCTGCACATCAGCATCTATCATGATTTCTTCAGTCTCGGTTATGTCGTTCGCTGCAGCTCCCTCAAACTTTAGTCTATTCGTTGATTTAGGTGGGGGGCCTTGTACTGGAGGTGCCAGTACTATTGCCTGCTCTGTAACTGGAGGAGTCGAAGTGGTGGATCGAGGATTTCTGATCCGAGATGGGTCGTTCAGTTGTTTAGATCATAACTCATTCCTCCATGCCTCCATCAGTTCATCTTCATCAGAACCTATACTCTCACTGTCATATGTTGTTGGGTCATTGCTGTAAAAACCAGTGCTGTCGAAACTTGTATCTAATAGCTCAATGGTTTCTTCCTTGCCCTTGCCTTTTCCATCAGTTGTGGACAGTTTAGTAGCCTTGTTCCTGGATGCAGTTGCGTCCTCATTGATTGTGATCCCTTTTTCTTTGTCTCGGGGTGGTGTGTTGCTACCTGCTTTGTTAGGTTTAGTCATATTTTCAAAAGATTGGGAAGAGTTAGGGGAAAAATCTAATAGAAGCACAAGTAATCTACTGCAGAAAGACTCGCCAGGTGGATCGGCGAGTCGCCAAACCTATTTGGCGAGCTAACTCGGGCTCGCCGAAAGGATTGGCTTTAAATTATAACAAATCGACGATGGGAAGGTCCTTTCGGTGACTCGCCGACTACTTTCAGCGAGCATGGGTTTGTCCACCAAAAGTTACACAGTACTTAAGGGGGTCATAATAACTTGCAAAGGGCGATCAAGAGTACTTTTGGCGAGTTGCCGAGTGCTTTCGGCGACCCATGACGTCTCGCCAAAAGTTACAGACTCAAACATCCAATTTTCCACGATATTAAGGGTGAGATGGAGACATTGGGTGAACCGCCGAACGATTTGGTGAGCTCGACCTAGCTCGCCAAATGGTCCAACGTGGCCATTTTCAATTCATCTTCTCGAATTCAATCCCGCAAACCCTGAAAACAAAATTAAAGCATGTACTAATGAAATTCAAACAAGAACCACATTACCCATTCCCCCGGGATACTCAAATTTCTCCCGGATTTGTCTCATTTGGCCATTTTAACGATATTTGCTCTTAAGAGTGATGTCACACGCTCTATCATTGCGTAAATTTTTGACATTTAACATGCACGCGGGCTACTCAAACTTCACCCAATCAATTAAACCACACGCAATCACAACCCAATGAGATTCCATTGAATTATAATCACAACAAATACAAGCATTTGACGATCAAATCACCACGGGAAAGATTTTCAAATTGAAATAGGCATGTAAACATTCTAATCCTATCAGAGAGGCCCAACACACATCAATAAGATACACTTATTGCAAAAGAGTACAAACTATTCGAAAGTAAACTTTGGGTTTGGAGAACTAACCTTCTGTGTCGATTAAAATGCGATTGAAAAGCTAAGCAACAAAGAAATCTAACTCCGAGCACAAATCGACCAACCAAAATACTAGTGGACTATAAGAATATTGGAAATACTACCTTGGTGCGAGTTTGTGAAGATTAAAAGCGAGGGAAAGTGAAGGATTTCAAATTCTAAGACCTTTGGCCATTATAACTTGTCCAGTTCGCACCCATTCAGCGACATTAGTCGCACTCACCGATCCAGTCGGCGTTACGCCGAATGGTCATTTACCTCGCCGAGTTTTACAGGACCTTCAGTCAAAATGAAGGTCCAAACGACGATTTTCATCGAAATCGCCAACCTGTTCGGCGATTCGTTGAATGGAACTATTAGCTCGCTAAGCGCAATTTCAACATACTCTCCACACTTAAACCCGTTCATTCAACACACCGTTATTTCTAAAACAACAATAAAGTAATAAAGGGTTTTGGGTTGCCTCCCAAACATCGCCTTAGTTAACGTCATGGCACGACGCATGTTAACACCTAAACTTCACTTTTGGGGTTAGCCAAAACATCAGTTGGCAACCCCCTGCTTTGTGGCGGATGGAGATGAGGCACCACAAGACCCGTAAGGTTCTCGAGCAGTTGAATGGATATGGAATGAGAACCAATCATCTGTTTCATCAGTTCGATGTTCTCATTCATCTCTTCCAGCATCCTATCATGCTCACTTACCTCGTTGAAAATGATTGAGAGCATTCCTTTGACATGTTTACCCTCATTGTCCTTAGGCTTTCCTCACTCATGAATGGGAATGCATCTGTCTTTCCTTTTGCATTGGACTTCAATCTCCGCTATCTTTTTGGCCAACTAATCCATTTGAGTCATTAGCGCGGCCAACATGAAATCCTTCTCTAATTCTTGGTTTGATTCAGCCATGAGATCAAGCAGCTCGGCTGCTATCGCATAAGGCTGTTGTGTAATACCACCCGGAATGAGTTGGTCAGCCAATGCTTTGTTTTCAGGACCAAGACTTCTATAGAAGCAGTCTAAGAGGACTATATCAGGAATTTCATGAGTGGGGCATTGAATCATAAGCGATTTAAACCTTTCCCATGCTTCATGAATCCGTTTATCTTCTAATTGTTTGAAGGTTAGAATGCGATCCCTGAACATCATTACTTCTAATGAAGGAAACTCCATTTGCTCATGAGTACTGCTTGACACACTCACCTTCTCTGTTTCAAAGCTCAAACAAGCATAATACAAAACTAAATATTAAGTAAGTAGATTACAACTAAGAAGAACAAACATTCTACTAATCTAAAAATTCTCAAATAACACCACTCCCCGGCAGTGGCACCATTTTTATGTTTGCGTAATCAAGACACAATTTCTGATGTAAGTGTCTACGATCGTACAATAGTCTAGTAACCCAACCAAGGATCAAGGTCGAGTCCCAAGGGAGTGGTCGTGAGAATTAGTAGTTAAGGGAGAAAGTGCTAAAACTAATCGTAGCTAAAGACTTTTGCGAATGAAAACATCACAAAATTAAAAAGGGTGATGCAAGCGTCAAATATCAAATGGGGGTTTGTAAGCAAGAAACAACCAAAACAGTGAAAATAAGGAAAATACAAGTATGGAGACGGGATTCTTGGGATGTGATAGGAATATGGGTTAGACTGAATCATTGGATACATGCTTTTGATAGTAAATTCATTGAGTATTTGTAACTAGGCTAGACTTTAAGGGGAATAAGCTCTCTCTCAAACAACTTACCCCGTTTCAAATGCGTTCCTCTCGGACACCCACTTGTTGCATGAAGAACAACCTCCGCCTAAACCCACTCAATCTCTCGAGCTGAGTGTGTGGACATGGGACTTGGGTTCACTCGCTCGAGCTGAACCTCATGTCGACCCACTCACACTGGTCATCAATTTAGTGGTCTTAGTTTTACGATCTCTCTCTCGCAAGCCGATAACACATAAATAAACTTGTATTTGCAACTACAAATTCATTAAATTCATCCACAACCACTAAACGAAATCATATTTAAACTATGAATAGACTATCAACAAGCAAGATCTATCAACTAATCTAACCCATATTCACAAAATCACACCCCAAGAATTGAGATTTTAGCTACGCATGTAAAAGAGATAAAAACTTATACCAATATCAGTTTCCATCAATGGGTATGCAAGATTAAGTCTTAAAACAAGCCAAGAGTGGAGAACCCAAGAGACCCAAGTCCAATTCCTTGAATTTGAAACCCTTTGAAAGCTCCAAGTTCTTCAAAACCCTCTCCAAAACTTAGAGAGAATATTTTGAAAACTCTGTCTCCAACTTAATAATCTAAACACTAGATAAAATAAGGTAACATTCACCCCTAAGAATAAAACTGAACTAGTATTTATAGTTTTCAGAAAATGTGCTCCGAAAGATCTTTCGGCGACGTTAGTGGGAATCGCCGATGTATTCAGCAATCCGCCCTTTGGTCTACTTCGTCGCCTTTCATCATTTGCCTTCAGCATCTTTGTGTCCTGGATAATTGGGAGATGTTGCACTGCTTCGCGGAGTCGCTCGGCGATACGCCGACTGCTTCTTTTCACCATCGATTTGCTCCTTTCCTTCAGGGCTCAGTGCACTGGAACAAAAGGCAAATATGTGATCCATTGGCGATTAGCCGAATGGGTTCGGCGATTCGCAAATCTTCATTGCTTCGTTGTTTTAGCTTCTGTTGCTTCTTTTTGCTCGATAGTGTCCATGCCTTCCCTCAAACTTTAAATACCTGAAACTTAAAGGTTTTCATCAGTTATCGAGATAAAACATGCATTTGAGGACACTAATTTCATCAAAATATAGCCCTAAATAAGTCTAAATCGTGGACTCATCACCAATCACTTCATTGTTGTAAACCATTGTTGCTTTTTCTTTTAGTAGACTTCGGTTAGGGAAGGAATCTTTAGGAGCTTTGGATATTGTAAAGTAAGGGTGTTTGGCGAGCTTATCAACAGATATCAGTTTTAAATACCTGACAAATTAAAAATAACTCAAAAGGTAAACATGTTAGTGCCTGAAGGTGATAAATAGTACAAAATATCATTCATAGGTGTAGACATACAAGAGCTGCTTCATTCGAAGATAAACTGGTCCACTGGTATAGAGAAATAGCTAAATAGACAGAAATTTGTCTATTTGACTTTGGGATTAGTGAATCAAAAAGGTCAACTTGAGTCGAGACTAAGCTGATTGTTTCTTTCATTGTCATATTTCTAATTTTTGATTTATATGAAACTTTATTTTCCTTGCAAGAGTTGGAAAAGATAATATTTTTTCAAAATGGGACCGAGCCTGAAAGGGCTGCCTACATATCTAACGGAGGAGAATTCAGATCCTACGTAGTTCAACTAGCTTAAATCTCTTTCGATTTGAGACGGTGAATCTTTTCTGATATAATAGAGTAACATTTGAAAAGTGAAGATCGAATTAATCGAATTTTGTTAGGAAACTGAAGACTCAAAAAGTATTTCGACACACTTTTGATAGTGACTTGATATTTGTGCTTAGGGGTTTCTAGAAAAATTCCAAAAACAGTAAGCTAGAACATCTCCAAAAAAAGCAATATAATCACACAATCAGTTATAACACATAAACAATTATTGCGCGTTCTAAACAAATATGTGACCCTTTTGTGCCAAGGGTAGGCCAAATGATTTGAAGAATGTATACGTCATTTGAAATATTATATTGCCCCCCAAACCCAAATCTATACAAATTTTATGAATAAACCGTATGTGGATACATAATAGGGAAAATGGGATAAATAAATAGTCCCACACAGGGGTACTATCCTAAGCTATGCCTCCATGGAAGTTCCTTCGATTTTGATTTCTCCTCTTCTCCGAATGCCGACGCCTTTGGATGCAAATGATAACTCATAAACATCTTCATTTTAACTAAAGTAAGCTAATTAAAGTAAACTCTCAACCCCGAGGGACAATGGTTTGTCCAACGATGTATACATCCTTAAAATTTAAACACATAAATATGATCGTCTTTTAGGTTGTGGACCGTTTTGGAATCAAGGTGGTTTTTCTAATGGGCCCAACACGCCTTGGGTATTGGGTCATCTTAGTTCAATGCGCTAAAAATGAATTGGTTTCGCTCTATGCGAGTTAACTAAGTGTTAGTTTAGATAAGACCTGGTTACCCGAGTCAGACAAACTACGGGGTGAAGTCTAATAAATGACGTTGGATGACCACAAGTCAACTATTCTTTTATCACTTCAAAAGAATTTGAAAGTATTTTTTCTGAAGGACAGCCGTGAAAAGCCACGCAATCGATTTTTTTCCTGATCCAAACTATTTTCCGTTTGGCACAATCAATACCATGAATACCACAATTTATAATTTACAGGAATTGAAACAAATAAGTAATTAAACAAACAACCAAATAAGTTAATTTTAAGGTTAAAAAACATTCACTACCCCAGCGGATCCGCCATTATGTTTATATTTAAAAAAAAGAGAAAACGACGAGGATTTAAGAGTCGTCACTTAATTTTTAAAGTAAAATTAAGAAAAACTATTTTTTCAAAAGATTAAAATAGAAATCAATTAAAAATATTAAAAGAGATTTGGGGTTCATATTCGCATTTCGAAAAGGGTTTGAAAGTACTCGAAATGTCCACTAATACGCGTTTATCCAATAATTAACTATTTGGCTAATTTTTTAAAAGAGGCATGCTAAAACAAGTTGAGAAGAAAGACAACTTAAGACTTGGAATAATTTCAAGGTAATTGAAGTAAGAAAAATAAACTATTATCCAAATTTTAGGAAAAATATAAGTAGTCAAAAAATGGTAATCTTTTGGGGAATTGATTTTAGGGAAAAAACCTTGAAATTAAATAAACACACTAGCATATAAAGTCAATTAAATAACAAAAGAGAGAAGATGTGGGCCCAAGTCCTGTTTCTGCCCGTCTGGGCTGGTACTTGGGCCTAATCTTGTTTTTTGGGTCTTTTGGCCCAACACTTGGTATCTGTCCTAGAAATCTGATTTTTCATTGGGCTTTATGCCCAATTCTACCTGTTCTAAAATCTAACAAGATAACAATAGCTAAAATAAAGGGAGTAGGCCCAATAATAATTAAATACAAAGTTGAAATTTGGTGCTTTTCGAGCCCATTTTCAATGCAATATACCACGTATACGGCTAACGTATATCGCTGTATATTGAGCGTATCCAGCAGTTTAATTCGCTCTGAATGCCTGTACATCAACTCCAATGACCTATTCTTTGATTTCATCGATGCGGTTGACTCAATAAAGGTAAAATTGGGGCTTGGGCCAAGCAGAGAGAAGCGAAGGGAAGCCTTAGGAGTCCATAAGAGACTCAGGGGGAGGTTCATGCAAACAAAGGGTAACAAGGAGTTAGGATCATTAAAATCAATAATTAAATAAAGCAGACATGAACTATAAATTAATGCAAAAACATAAAATTTCAAGGCAGAATGACATCACCAAAAGAATAAGGAGTAATTAAGATGACCACACTTAAATTGTAGATTCAATTACGATAAGTGCATCTTAAAGTTGAGACAAATAAAATTATAACTAAGTTACTGCCAACCAATCTTTAATACCAAAAATTAAAAAGCCAACGCAGAATTAAAAGACCCATTCTTCTAAACAAAGCAATGAGAAATAGCTTCACCATTTCTTGCATTATCTAAATCGAGGCAGGCCAATAGTTACTCAAAACTCTCCAGAGAAAATAAAATTCACTTTAATAAACTAAGCACATATCAGACAATCACATAACAATAAGAAAATAACATAAAAATCAAAAGACAAAGTAAAAAAAAGAAGAAAGAAGTGGTTAAGCAAAATTGATGAATATAAAGTGAACAGTACTACTCTGAAATATTGAAAGAGGCTGCTTAGCTTTTATGGAGCAGCATACTTAAAGGAATACAAGTTCACTATAAGATGCACTTGAAATAATCAATACAAAGAACCCAACAAGAGTCAACTTACGAATTCACCGTCTAAGCTATTTAACTCGAACAAACAACATGGATCAAAGAGGAAACCAAGAAGATGGTCAAGACTAACAAGACAACAAATGATGATTCATATTCGAGTACACCAAACATCAGCATACGAGATTAAAACAATTAAAAAAATTGAAACTAAAACAGGAACTTTTCTATATTTTAAAATAGAACAGTAACTAAACTCTTAGGCAATACAGAATGAATTCTTAATCGATCCTAAACAAAAAGTATAGAACAACCACGAATCCAACAAAAAATAAATCTAAGAAAATACTTTTATCTCTTTCTGGGTAGCGAACTGGACGAAACGAGCTAACCACAAATACAATTTCTCCACCAAAATGAGACAACAGAGAGAAAATCGAGCTTGAAAATGGAACCAAAATTTGAGTATTAATCTATCTCACTCGTCTGTTTCGGGTCTATAATATTTATCTCAAAACCTTTGTATTTTCTCTATGATGTATCTAATTTATGAATATCGACTCCATTTTTTCTAACCTTTTTCCAACTCTATTTTTTTTCAACCCCTAACAAAGAAGAATAGGGGGCTTTTTATATGAGGGAATTAGGGAAGATTTTTTTGGGTGAAATTCGAGTGAAATTTGAATTAAATTCGAAATTAAAATTCAAAAACCTCTTGAAGATAAGACTGAAGATGGAATTAGTACGATCTTGTACAATTTCTCAATGGAATGAAAAGGAGAGCTGCTCGATCTGGAGATGAAGAACGAAGAGGTAACGAGATTTTGACACCTAGATGATTCTTCATACGGAGAGGAGAGGACGATGCGTGAGAGTGGGTTCGGGTTGAGATTTTGGTTCACTGGGCTGCTTCTGGACTGGATCGCGTACTGTTGGACTGGTCCATGATTTTCTGGGTCGTTGGAATTTCTGGAGAAGAAGAAAACGAGTTCAAGGGTCTGGGTCGCTGCTGCTGTTTGTATTGTTGTACGCTGCATTGGTATTGTATTGTTGTTGTTCTTTTGTGGGAAAATAATTGGGCTGGGAATATTAGTGGGCTGGTCAAGTCTTGGGTTGCTGAAAAGTTAGAAAAAGGCCTAAAATTTGATTTATTAAGCAAAAGTTAGGTGTTAAAAAGGAGATGGCTAATTTTGCAATTGCAAACATGGTTATTGGATTACAATTATAGTCAAATGTAATTTGAAACCTAGCCAAATTGAGATAATCCAATGAATAAGGCTAGGACTTGAATAAGACGAATTAATATTAATTAATTAATGAGCTTCTTAATTTCAACGAAATAAAATAATTAATTTAATTATTTATTAATAACTCAAAATTACAAGTATTAATTAACTAAACCAATTAACCAACTATTTAAGTAAAACTATAATCTGTTTTAGATGAATTTCAAATATTCATAAAATATAATAATTATACACATATTTATATAAAATAACATATTTATTATTTTAAAAAAATTATAAAATGACTGAAATTACTTGAAAATAACTTGAAAAAATGTTTGAATTTTTATAAAATTAATTATTCCAAATTGTTTGAAATTAAAGAAGCTCGAAAATTTATCCATATCGTGGAGGGTCTAAATTGGGTGTCAACACTACCTCAACCTTCCGACCTCGAAGAAACCATGGACAACCCAATTAATCATAAAACTTGCAAGTTACAATTCATAAGCTCTAAGTTGACATTACAGCCTTGAATTCTTTTTTTTCGCGCAAACTCCAAATTGTCACAACCCGTTTCAACTTAGCTTTGCTGCTAAAACACATATCTTTTTTTAAATCTTTTTTTGCATCCTCGGACCAAACAGAATAACATTTCATTTCGAATTCACGAGTAGAGATAAAAATTTCTTCCTTGTTCTCCAATGTTGTAAAGTAATGTATATCATGATTTCACATTTCAGATGCATCCTGATCAAATTAATTTTGAAGATTTACCCCCACTATCTTTTTGAGGTAAATTTTCACTATGTTTATCAGATTCACTTTCAATGGCTTGACTCTCTCCATCATCTTCTGAAGATTCACCGTCCTCCGAATTTGGATTGTTTTTTTGAGCATGTGCATCATTACACAAATCAAAGGTAGCTTCATCTTCTCTATAGAAAAAAACAAGTTAATTTCATGAAATACATAAAATGAAAATAATTAATTATTCATGCTACTAAATAAAATTAGTTTTTTATATGAAAAGATTACTCTACCTGATTTCATATTGGTTGTGGCTACTCTCAATATGTCTTTGACTACTTGAGCATTCATTAAATGATCGATATCCATGCTCGTTAAGGCCTACACCGAATGATTGATGGATACCACGTGTTGCACTGTATGCAAATTGAGGTTGATTGATTGTGAAAAATCCATAATTTTGAGCCAATAAATTCATATGTTAACCATGTTGATCATTCATTCGAAATAGATTATCTTGATTTATTAGTCTAACCTTTATATACATCTCCAAAAGATTTATATCAATCCACTTCAAAAATTTATGAGGAATAGCAAAAAATTGGAGCAAAGATTGATCATTCTCAATTTCGAACTCATTAAACCTTGTAATGTTTCCTTGAAACGAGTATGGATATTTTCCAGAAATATCCAATTGATTATTTTCACCATCAGTCCCTATTTTATCATGCAATAATTTAATTAATTCAACGTAGTTGGTTGAAATAGACATGCTAATAATCATTCTGGTACATTTGTCATATCGAAATTCGTTCATTTTATTGATTATTTCACCACCCAAATTGAAAGCAATCATCACGTTATCTTTAAAATTAGCCATCAAAAAATCCTACACCAAAAAATAAGATGCATTATAGTGATTAAGAATATTTTTTTATAAATACATTACAATATAATGACAAGTCATACCTATTAAAATTTTGTGAGTATTGATTCAACAACCAACACATAAACAAAAGCTTTGTAGAAAATAATTGGAATGTGCTAAACTTTCTACACAACCATTTCTTATAATGATTCGTGGTCAAATTATAAAAGGAATTTTAGCAGTTTGTTGTTACTGTCAGTCACATTTTAAAGTTAAAACGTAATGTATAGTAATATTTTATTGGCAGATCAAATCAACAAGACATCTTCACAGTCCCGTGACATGATTCAATAGAATCGTTACTCTGAGTAACATTCTAGTCTTAAAACGTGACTCATAGTAACGACTTTAATGTTAGATTTTGTACAAAGATTCGCAGGTGGCAGACGTGTGATTTAATTTGACATAATCGTTACTAAGAGTAACATTTTACCTTTAAAATATGCTTCGTAATAACCAAATTTGGTACAAAGATTCGAAAGTGGCAGATTTGCAGAGACTCGTTACTGACGGTAATGTTTTAAGCCTAAAACGTTACTGCCAGTAACGTGACAGTAATATAAATCTACTTTAACACCGTCTACCCAGTGTATTTTGATCCATTTATTTTTAAAAAGGAAATATAGATTAATACGTTACTACCAATAACGTTTATACTAGTTTTGTAAAATTTCAAAGTTTCATATTATTTTGGTGAATTGAATCAAATAATAGATTATTTTGGTCAACTCTTCGAAGTAAGCTCAAGAGAACAAGCAACTAATGCTTAATCAAAGCAGCCAGATCAGTAGTAATAAAGAAGTAGATAGAAAGGATGTGGAACAATTAACATGTGTCCAACAGTCCACTACGATTGCTAATGTTGAGTACACTATACCACTATCTTCAGATTGTACAACAATGGAGCACAAAGAGCAACTCCCTATTATTCCTCATATAGAGAAAGATTCTCCTATGCAAAACCTACATGAAATTATTTCACATCAGTTGCATGAGGTTAATATAATTGAAATTAAAGAAAGCAGGGTTGATGGGGTGGAGGATAAAGATGAACATAATAATAATATCAATTCTTTGAGAGAGATACTAAGTAAAGGAAGGGAATTGTTAGAACTCAAAAAATTGGGCACACCATATATACAAATAAATAAGTGTCAAAATAATATGAAATTTACAACAAGCAACAAAACACCGAGAACAACAACTAATAATCCAGTAAATTAAATTGAAGGGCAAGGTGGCAGGTGGTCTACGATAAATGGATTGTTACCTGAAGTCGACATCTCCGATATGACATGATTAGATTCCAGATCGAATTTCTTTGACAGTGGTATTAGCTCCTATGTAGCTTAACCTGTTAAGAATGAAGAAATGGAAACCTAACTATGTTTTAGAGTTGAAGATTGATCCCTCAAGACTTTTGATGCTGTCCATCGGTAGAAAAGAAACCTCTGATTTAGTGGTAGAAGAAGTCTTCATTGAGTATGAATTCATGGTATTCGTGAGACTTGTGAACGCCTAAGGTGAATCTCTACTCGACCGCGAAATTGTGCTTCCAAAACCTTTAGTGCCAGCTTGAAAATCTCTTCCATGGTGACTTTTCGAGCTTCCAGAGCTACTGTTCTTGTCTCTTTCCATTTTAGTTTTGTATTATTTATTTGTGTTTGATTAGATATTGCCTAAATTAAATTTGGGCTTGGTCACTTTTGGACCGAAGCCATGTAAATTGCTTACACTATTTTATTTTTTTAGTGAATAAATGTGCTCGACCCAATCCATTTGCTTTAAAATATATATATATATATATATATATATATATTTGATTACTAAAACAAATATGCGAGCACTGTGTCATTAAAGATGTGTAAACACACATTCAAGACATCTTAAACCACTAGGCTATAACAACTGATTATGTCAAGGGTGTCCAAAATATGTTATTTAATCATTTCGTGTATAATTTTACTTGTATATGCGGTATTTTTTTTCCGATGAAGGGTGTCCACTTGGACACCCTGACATACATGTGCCTATGCCCCTGATAATATGATCGTTATATATTTATTGATTCAATATGATATAGCACATTCAAAGAAATAAAATCATAACTATAATTTAATGCAATAATATTTGCGCATATCGGGGTACTATAGTAGTATTTTTTTTCTTTTAATTAATGTGGGGAGTTGCTAAAAGCAAAATTAACAATTAATGGTACTATTATGAGTTTTGGCATTCTAGATGTGTACAAGTTGAAACAATTCTCTATTAGAGAGTTTAGATCATATTAAATGAGAGAAAAACATATATAAAGAGCTATCTATTGTTATTTGAAACGAAGAGTAAAATTGTTTGAACTTACATAGAAAAATAATGTAAAAAATTAAGGCTTCATTGAGGAGAAAAAAAAAAGGTAGCCGGTATGAACAAAAAAAATGAAGGGTAATAATTTAGTGAGAGGAAAAAATGAATTTACAATTGATGATCTGGCTGGATACAAAAAAAAATTAATTAGTGATCTAACAAGGTTTTCCTGGTTTGCAGGCAAGTACACCTGCAAATCTAGTCATCCAAGTGACATCTTCTGCGGGGGCAGCTGATATTCCATCATAGAAATCTTTGTGTTTCTTGGACCAATCTGGATCTCCTGATTCAGTGAAGTATGCACCATTCATGAATAGATTTCCCTCTGATCTCCATGTCCATTGCATCCACACTGATTCTGGATTATACTCCCTCTTTGTTACCTGCTTCTTGAAGATGTCTGGAGGCGCGATAAAACGATTACCCTGTGTAATGATAGTGGGATGCATGCTACCACCAATGGCATACATATTCCAATGAGTATAGTCATTATTAACAACATGTATATATCCCCATCGACATCTTGGCATTCTTTGTACCAATCTCTTCCCAAAATGATTGAAAGCTAATGTGATTTGCATAACTTGATCAATCGAAGAACTATCACTTGCACCAAACAACATAACCTCATTGTGATCGGTGAAATGTCCATTTGATATAGTGATACCTGTTGATCCTTCTACAGCATCGATCAAACCATCATAACAACGTTGCATGGACACATGATCAATCCATATATTGGATGCACCGAAGATTGAAATACCATCTCCATCACTCTTTGTACGTATCCCAATATGGTCAACAGCATCCCGAACCATTCCACCATTTCCCTCAACAATGTCATGAATGTGAAGTCCGTGGATGATCACATTCTTGATGTACTGGAGGGTTATACCAGCGCCTTTAGTAATGTGAACATTAACACCACGAGCATCTATCGTCTTGTCACTCTGCATGATCATTTCCTGGTGCAACCTATTCAAAATAATGAGCATTTTCAAGTTGAAATTCTATTTGCATATATATATATATATATATATTTATGTGTGACTAACTTGACTACTTACCTAATGTTCATACCCCTTTTAAATATGATCCACAATGGCTCCTTTTGGATAACAGCGTAACGAAGAGTTCCGGGTTTTGGATCATTATAATCATCAGAATTATCTGTGACGACATAGAATTCACCATTTTTGCCACCAGTGACCTTAGATCCAAATCCCATTGCACAATCTGCTAATCTTTTCCTATTGTTTGCCCAATTAGGGTCACATCTCCAACACCTATCAATTGGATTTGTGACCATGCAAGGTCCATGGTACTTTTTTGTCCCTAGCCCCCTCCTTGTGCTATTGGTACCTTTCACTTTCTTTAATTCCTTCATCGTGCTGCAATACAAATCATAACGTAAATATAGTACTTAAAGACGATCAACATAAAAAAATGAAGAAAAAATAAAACTAACTTGCGAAGTTTTTGGTTAAATGCAAGTGTGACATTTTCAGGATGTGGCTCGTAAATTTGACGGGCATACTCCTTTGCTTCTTCTGCTCTCCTCCTCCACACCTCGTCGTAGTGACCAATATGAGCCATAAGGCTTGGTATTATAGTAGCAAAAGTGATACATAGAAATAGAAAGGTATACTTTATCTTAGGACCTCCCATCTCTGCTTTTTTTTTAATATATAGATTTTTGATATAGATATTTTATTTTTTTATATTTTTTTTAACCTTCCTGTTGTTGTTGTTACGAGGGTCAGGGTCGAACCTTAAAATCTTTAGTGGTTCTGGCCCTTTATCGACCGACCGTGACAACAAGAAGTTTTATTTGAACTTAGGGCTCGGTCTCAATTAGACAACAACTATGAAAGATTTCTTTTTTTCACTTGTGAAGTGTTGTTTAAATACTATTACTTGTGATTAACACTCAACGCATGATTTCTAAACTTACGCACAGTCACTTGTTTTAAAACTAAATCTCCATCACAATTTCATTCCTTATTTTATGTTACATGCTCTTTGCTGCAAAGGCATTGAGAATATTTCGCCAAAATTAAACTAGTCAAAACATAATAATTAAGGGAATGGAGGAAAAATAATACTGACAATTTAAATCAATAAGATGATTTTATTCATTTTCAATTACAAATAAATTAGTTAACAAATTCCAACACTTAGATTTGTAATTTTAACTTCATTCATGGGAAATTGATTTTATCAAAAACTAAAAAAACCCCTTAAATTAGTACCATCTAATATCTATTCTTTTATATTTAGAGTTATTATAATTGAAAATTTATGACTTAATTATCCATTTAAATGAGTTCTTTCATATAGCTATTACATGGTAATAAGAATAAAATTAATTAATTTATCATGAAAAAGAAAGGAAGATATACCACTACTAAAAAACTTCTAAAAAATGATGAACATAAAAGCGACGGACGACGTTGCTCCAAAAAGTGACGCCATTAGCCTGTGCCCACGTGGACACATTACTATTTATAATTTTACATTATTTTTTATGTCCACGTGGGCAAATATATATGTTTAAAATACGGTATTAAATAGTCTAGGGAGGTAATAGGTCCTCATGAAAGTTTAGTACGCAACAATAAATTCGACCAAAGTTGGGGTATTTTTCAGAGCCTTATCTCGAACTTCTATCAGGCAAAGCGTTTGGTTTCCAAGTTAGAATTGACGTATGAGAGAATTCATTGTTGTGTTAATGGTTGCATGCTGTTTTACAAGACTCATAGTGAATTAGAAAATTATAAGTTTTGTGGACATGCTCGTTATAAGAGGACTCCGGCTGGAAAGATGGTCCAAGTTAAGGAGATGCATTATCTACCTCTCATTCCTAGGTTAAAGAGGTTGTATGCATCGATGAGGTCTGCCCCACATATGAGATGACATCATGAATATAGAAGATCGTCGGGTGTCTTGTCTCATCCATCTGATGGTGAAGCATGAAAGCATTTTGATAATGTATATCCTGATTTTTCTAGTGAACCAAGAAATGTTAGATTGGGGTTGTGTGCAGATAGCTTCACACCATTCTCTAATGCTGCTTCGCCTTATTCATATTGGCCGGTATTTCTTACTCCGTATAATCTTTCTCCTGAAATGTGCATGACCAGTCCCTACATCTTTCTAAGTTCTGTTATTCCAGGTCCCCGTAATCCAAAAAATTTGATTGATGTCTATCTACAACCATTGATAGATGAGCTCAAACAATTGTGGTTTGAAGGCGTTTTGACTTATGATATATCAACAAAGTAGAATTTCGTTATGAGTGCTTCTTTAATGTGGAGTATTAATGATTTTCCTGCATATGGGATGTTGTCTGGTTGGATGACAGCTGTAAAGCTAGCATGTCCGTATTACATGGAAATAGTAAGGCATTCATTTTAAAGCATGGCAGAAAAAATACATTGTCATCGCCAGTTCTTGCCAATGGACCATGAGTTTAGAAAGATGAAAAATGCATTTAGGAAAAATAAGGTTGAAAGTGACCCCCCACCTCCATTACTCACAGGGCATCAAATTTGGGAGAGAGTTTCTCAATTACCTAAAGTTACAAAAGCTTCACCTTCTAGACTTCCTGGATATGGTGTTGAACATAATTGGACCAAACAAAACATATTTTGGGAGTTGCTGTATTGGAAGGACAATCTGTT
Organism: Solanum stenotomum; assembly: GCF_019186545.1. Taxonomy (NCBI): domain Eukaryota; kingdom Viridiplantae; phylum Streptophyta; class Magnoliopsida; order Solanales; family Solanaceae; genus Solanum; species Solanum stenotomum. Next base: position 45,432,557 of record NC_064284.1, read on the forward strand.
ACGACATAATCTTGATGTGATGCACATTGAAAAAATATATTTTGACAATTTGATTAACACAGTGATGGATGTTAAGGGTAAGACAAAAGACAATCCAAAAGCTAGAATGGACATAAAGGAATATTGTAGGAGAAAAGAGTTATGGCTGCAGGAATTACAGAATGGTAAAATAGTTAAGCCCAAAGCCAACTTTTCATTCACATTGGATGAGAAACGTGAAATTATTGAGTTGGTTAAAAATTTGAGGATGTCGAAGGGCTATGCTTCGAATTTAGGAAAGCGGGCAGATATGAATGAAGGAAAATTGATAGGTATGAAAAGTCATGATTGTCATGTGTTCATGGGAACTTTAATTCCTATCGCTTTTAGCCATCTACTCAAAAGGATATGGAAACCATTCACAGAGATAAGTCCTTTTGTTTTTTTAAAGATTTGTGTTCTGGAAAGTTGTTGGAGAGTAGTTTAGACAGGATGGAGGAAAATATTATTGTTACTACTACTAAGTTGGAGAAGATATTTCCATGTGATTTCTTTGATATGATGGAGCATCTTCCAATTCACTTTGTACAAGAGGCCCGCCTCGGAGGTCTGGTCCAAACAAGATGGATGTATCCATTTGAAATATTCACTAATCTAAGTTATATATATTCACCAAGTCTTTTATCAACATATATATACATATATACATGCAGAAAAGTTGGGAGTTCTAAGCAAATGATTAAGCAAAGCGGAAGAATCTAAGGAACAGTTGTTCAAGGTCATATTGGGAGAGATACTGGTGATTTTTATTCTTATTACTTTGGTAATTATGTCTCATGTAGGAGAAACATGACCAATTACAATGATGAAGGCGATATTGATCATTTATTTCCATCGATATCAATTTTTAACCAAAATGGTTGAGGATCTAAAAGGCGTGGAAAGCGAGGCTTCACTGATATGGAAATGCAATCAGCTGTGACACATATTTTTCTTAATTGTCCAGAGATTCAACCATATGTCAAGTAAGTGTTAAAAATATGTTATCAAATCACATATTAATAAGTGTTCATTAAATAACAAAATACTTGAATGTAAAATGATCAGCTTGTTCGTAAACACATAGGGTAATGAAGCCATCTATACAGAATTTTCCAAACGGCTGAGGAACTATGTAAGTGTGCAATCACTAAGTATTTAATAATATATTCGTGTTATACTAGATTATATTACTTGAAATAACAATCACGTAGGTTTACGATGAATACTCAAGTATCCAACATTCGCAATTAGTGAAAGAAGTAACACTTGAATCTGAATCTCAAGTACTGACAATGAATAAGTATTGTGTCAATGGTTTTAAGTTTCAAACTGAAGAAGTTTCTAGGAACAAGAAAACAAATAATAGCGGTGTCTACATACAAGGTGATGCTGATGGTACTGGCCAAACTATTGAATATTATGGTATTATTCATGAGATTATTGAAGTGAGGTATTCAAGTTGGCCTAAGAAGAAGATTGTATTATTTCGGTGTGAGTGGTTTGACCCATCACATAGAGGTACAAATGTGGACCATCAACATAATATAATTGAAGTTAAGCACACCAAGAAATACATAAGTTATGTTCCTTTTATCATTGCACAAAATGCTAAACAAGTGTATTACGCTCCATATCCATTACGTAGAGACAAAGCTGATTGGTGGGTTGTTATAAAATGTAAGCCTATGGAAAGAATTGAAATTGACAATGTCTTAGATGTGGCGTATCAAAATGATGTTGCAATTGTTCAACAACAAGTTGATGTTGAATTGGAAACCACACTACAACATCCTCAACACATATTAGAAGAAGTATCTGATACTGAGATACTAAATGTTGAGGAAGAAATATCCGAGAGTGAGGAAAATGAATCATTTGATGACGATAATGAAAATGAAACAACTGAGGAGGAAGAATGGGAGAATGATGGAATTGAAACAAGCGAAGAGGAATAATATAGAATAAAAGCTAGCTAGTATATATGTAAGTTAGTGTATTTTGCTAATTTTATTTAATTTATGATTTATATATATATATATTATATATGTAAATTTGCATACAAATGTCATCAGGCGGTGATAGTGATAGACATCGCGAGCATCTTGGAGTTAGCCAAACTAAACATGCGAAAAAGAAGAAGTCTAGGAGACCCATAGATCCTAAGGATATTGCAGGATCTATTTCTTCTGCGCCAGAGCGCATCAACCATGATACTCATATATTTGTTGTTCCGTTTGGTACGGCGGATCCACGACAATATTATCCTAATTACGGTTGATCATTCGGTGCTTCATCTACTTCACAGGCATTGCCTCCACGACGCTACGAGGACCTACCTTTACAGGCTATTCATCGAGCACGACCATTATCGGCAGGTACTCCATCTTCCATAGGTACATCTCCTCAGTTATCTACCATTAGGATTGGAGATTCTAGTAGCGAGCAGTCAGATGCTATGGCCGGTACGCCACCATTAACTCAGCGTTTTGTGCATCCTGATGTATCACCTTCATCTAGACCTAGTGCTACACCAGATGATGAGATGCCTGCTCTAGATCCTGGCCATAATGACAGACTTGGTAGAGTCATGATTGAGTCAGATGGATCATCTTAAGTTTATTTTGTTATCTATTTGTTAGTTTATTTTCTTTATTTCTTATACTTTAATATATTATTCATAAACTAACATATTTATTATGTGTTTTGCAGGTGGCATCCTGCAAAGGATGTTTCTCGGGCTTTAAAAGACTATGTTAGAAGACTTATACACATGCTTATCACTCTTGGAGCGAGATTCCAAACAGTACACGCCAGACGATGTTTAATAATTTAAGGTATATATTTTTTAGTTAAGTTTAGACTATGTGTACTTGGGAGCCGAGGTACAATTTGGTCATTACGTTCACATTTGAATCACATTTGAGAGGAGGGCATCCGCCAGACTGTCTAGCTGGCTAAAAAAAGTTCGGGATAGTGGTGAACGTCCGGATTGGATGTTACATTGCCACATGTTTTTGATGAATTGGGTCTTTATTGGAACACAGACAAGTTTAAGGCAATGTCTGAACAAGCCAAAAAGGATAGAGGTAATCTTAAGGGTGGCTTGTTGCACACTGGAGGTGCAAAGTCCGTTGGAACAATTGCAAGACAGATGGTAAGTTCTAATTCAAATTTTTAAATAAATAATTAGTTGATTCATATATATCGTTATAAATTTCAGTTTTTATTTATAGAAAAAAGAATTGGGACGCACTCCCATGGGACCGGAGGTTTTCAAGAAGACTCATGTCAGGAAGAAAGAAAATGAGTCAGATCAGGATATGTGGGTGGAGGAAAGGGCTGAACGAACTTTTGTAAGTTATTTAATATGAATATTATATATTAATAGTGAATATATATATTGATGTCAATTTTTATATTTAATATGAAGAATGAGTTTCATCAGTATGTCGTTGAGAATCTAGTTAGTTCAGTCGAAATGACACCTGAAATGTCCACCCAGATTTGGAAAAAAAAAGTGGTAGGGGGGACACACAACGGTAGAGTCTAGGTTCTCGAAACGATGTAAGACGATTCCAGTCAAGCTTAAAAGGTATTGGATCGTCACGTCAAGCTAAGTCACTTGACGGTGTTTAGATTCCTGCTATGTCGACTCAAATAGTATGACTTATATCAGCACAAGAGTCAGAGCGAAGTAGAGTAGCTCAACAACAAAGCATGAGTGAGTCCATTCAGCAAATTAAAGAACAAGTGATGAACCTCGCTCATCGACCTACTACTTTGGCTCCCAAGGACACCGACGACAGTGATGAGGATGATTATGTAGATCCCACTCCCTAGTTTAGATCTCTGGACATTTATGAACTTTTTGGAATTTTGAAACGAATTTTGAAAGACTTTATAAGTCTTTAAATTGTGATTTAGATACTTTTGAATGTTATTTTAAGTTTGTTGTTTTATGTTTTGTGTAGATTGTTTATAATGGTGTGTGTTTGATTGGCCTGAATAGTGTAGAATTGAATTGAATTGCATTTGCAGGTGGGAACCAGAAACTGCCAGTTTCTACTGTCAAAAAAATTACAGAAAAAGCGATGGACAGCGTGGTTTTGTCCGTCACTTTTCTGGATTTTCCAAAAAATAATTTCCAGAAAAGCGATGAACATGGTCCTTTTGTCTGTCGCTTTTCTGGGATTTTCAAAAATAAAATTTTCAGAAAAGCGACGGACTGCGTCAGCTTTTGGAAATTAAAAAAATATAAAATTAAAATAAAGCAACGGAGTCCGTCGTTTTTTTTTTTAAAAAATGCTAAAACAAATAGTCAAAAAGTGTCGCATTCCGTCGCTTTGTGAAAAGTGTCGAGCCAAAAAGCGACGGAAGTGACTGAGTCACTTTTCCATCAATTTTGACCAAAAAATTGGCCGTTGATTTTGGCAATTTTTTAGTAGTGTACATTTATTTGATAGTAGATAAATAAAATAAGGAATTAGACATTTAAACGTAAGAATTAACTTAAAGTTTTCTTCCACTAAAATCATGTGATTTTCTAGTGCAAGTGCATTATATGTATAACTAACATTCAAATTAACATAAAAATAGTAAATTTATAAAGAAAAAAAGAGAGAATTTCATAAACTTTCCCTTAAATTAGACTTTATAACACTCAACTCTTAAAAGTTATTGATCCGGCTCCCCTCCATTTCGTCAAGTGCACGTCTAGATTAGAGACATGTGTCATATTTAAAGTTTAAATGTCAAGATAATATTATATTAACAAATATCATAACCATAGCTAAGTCAACTAATTTTAGAAAATTACTCTCCTAATTTGGTAAGGATTGCAATATATTCTATACAAAATTTGATATTTATTAATATCATTAATTTCATATTAAATTTTTGTATTTAAATATTAAATTGTAAATTTTTAGTTTAAAACCAATTATTTTTAAATGATAAAATATTACTATTCTGCGTTCTTTTAATTACTTCTGATCAATTTCAATGTTCTCCTTTTTTTGGGATCATTTTTCAGCTTATTTAATTCTACTAAACAATTGCTAGAACGAAAAATGATTTTTTTGTCTATTTCTACAGTACGTTTTTCAAAAACAAAATATAATTAAATAATTGGAGTGGATTAATAAGATAAATAAAATAGATATCTTATTATATCTTATAAAAATAGTTTAAAATAAAATTAGATTTCAATAAAATTTAATGAAAAAATATATTTAAATTGATTGGGTGACTTTTTAAGTGAAATATCAATAGTTTAGTGACTTTCTAAGTAAAATATCAATAGTTGAGTGACTTTTGAGTTAAAATTATTAATTTCATACTATAATTTTGTATTTAAATATTAAATTTTAAATTAAAAATATAAGATGAAATTAAAAATATTAATAAATATCAAATTTTGTATGGAATATATTGTAATTCTTACCAAATTTGGAGAGTAGTTTTCTAAAACTAGTTAACTTAACTATTGTTATGCTATTTGTTCATATGATATGATCTTGACCTTTAAACTTTAAATATGACACATGTCTCTAATCTAGACGTGCACTTGACGATATTACATTTACCTTCTTTCACGACCCAAGGGTACCCCCTAGACGTAACACGTCGTACTTGACTCCGAAGGGGTCTCATACAAGCCCTTAGTATATCATGACATAAGAACATAGGGAAAAATGTGAAAAATTTAAAACTTTTCTTTACAATCGAAGTCTTTTATAAAATGAAAGAGTCTATACACTATGACTCAAACCATCTATAACATTTAAATAGAAAACTCTTTGAATACAATCTTAGGGACACGACCCATACAAAAGTCTAAAACATAAAAGAAAGACATAAAGGACATATGGTGAAGCCCTCGAATACAATGAGGACTCACCAATCTTCTTCTTCTTGATCTACTAAGGTCCTAGCCATGAGGATAGAATCCAATGTCTCCAAGGTATACACTTATAGAAAATGTAGAAAAATGGGGTTAGCATAAAAAGTACCAAGTATGAAAGCCATGCATAAAAATCCTTAAAACATGCATAAAAGGGACATTTTGTTTGAAACCATGATATATGCCACTTTTGAACATCATGTTTGAAATAGTTGGAGAATGCAACTCTTAAAGCAACTCACATACAACTCATCATAGCATAAGAGATATCATCATAATAATAAGTATAGTCTCCAACATAAACATAATACATATACCAATCTTCACAAGACATAGTTCATACACATAGTCAAACCAACACATAAGCAACCCAAAGCCACACTAGTGCAATGCAAAGGTAAGATCCCATAACCCTACCAAATGATAAGTATCACATTTAGGCCACCAACAACATACATATCTTACTTTGCCATATTAATAGTCAACCTACATAAGTAAGGAGTCATTCACGTTCATAACTTGTAACAAGTGAAGTCAACCTTAACATTCATACATACCTTTCATATATAATCCATAAGTCTTCATAACATAATAGAACCCAGACCCTAACCCCTTCATAAGTCTACTTCAACAATGTATCAGTGAAGTCCCATACCCCAACTCACACTAAGTAAAGCTCATTAAGAAGTCATAAATATGGTTCATGTTCATAATTCATATAAATCATACGTTCAACTCATAATCATCATATCATAAAAAGAGACATACCATGCCCACTTTCAAAGCCTACTTGTGCAATGCATGAATGAAGTCCCATACCCCCATTCATACTAAGTAGAACCTCCTAAGGAACCATAGGTCATGCTCATGTTCTTATCATAAATCATATTCTTATCATTTAGGGAGATTTAGCCTTAACCGATATAGACCATGTGAGCTACATGGAATCCGGTGTTCTACCCCCACATCGAAAAGAGGTGTCCTACTTACCTAAGGTAAAACGTACATAATAGCTTTTAGGTGGATTCACTAACCATATACCTATGTGGGCACATAGTTATGGGATAGGGAGATTACTACTAGAAACCCTAACTACTAACGTGGAGGTTTCATCTCATGAGACACCGTAATGGGAACCCAACTACTAGCGTTAAGAAACCCATATCATACTCCTATCCACTTGGTGCTAAGCATAATTCCCTTTAAAACTCATATTAAGTCTTTACTTAAGTTCACGGTCATAAGAGAATGCACTTAGGCACTCAAACCAACATATCATCATAATAGCTTATAGATTTCTTAAGTGAGAATGCCCTTTCACTTAGAATCACCAACGTGTGAGTAAACCTTTCACATCGTATTCATAGTGTGTTCATGAGAATAGCCTTTCAATCAACACAAAAACATATTCATAGTCTTAGACAATTCATACATACACATGTGTAAGGGTAAGGAGAGAATTACCTTTCAACAATTACCACAATTACACAATAATCATAGGATCTTCATTTTCTAAGTGAATCATAAGCAACACCTTGGTCACATCATAATCATATTCATGCATGTGTATGTGTGTGTGATTGTCCTTCCAATGACACAACAACAACAATATCATAGTAGACACTTTATCCTCAAAGTATTCATAAGACATGCACTTAATATCATAATCACACATACATCTCATATCTTACATTCAAGGGTCATGTTAAGTCAACATATCTAGAATTCATCACATGAGACATAGATATAGTCATAGCTCAAGTACAACATTCATTCCATGCAGAAACTCATATAATTCCATGCATAAACTTATATACTTGTATTAGAGGTCATGTAGATGAAGTCCTTTCACAACAATACCATATACAATTTAACATACATAATAGCTTCGTTCTATAAGCCTTAACATTCTTAGCTTATTCATATTAGCTTTTTCCCTTCAAGCCTTAGGAGTCATCTTCATACTACAAGCCTAACTCTCAAGCAATGCCTCACATGATTATCATATATACCTAATTCTTAAGGTAACCTAACCACATGCCTCATTCTTGTTCAATTATAGTCATGTAGAAATATATAAATTCAATGTCAATGCAACACCACCATGATCCATCATGTAAGTCCTAATCAAGCCAATTCATGTCTTGAAGCCTTACCCTTAAGAGATTCATGTCTAGGTGATCTAATCTAAGGCAATTCATCAAGAAGTTCACATCATTTTTAGAAGGTCACACCCAACCCTCAATTTGCCTATTTCATGACATAACCCTAGACTATATCAATTTCATCATAGGATCTTAGGTTAATCAAGAATACATGTAGAATTATACTTAAATCATGAAATTACACATAATCAACTCACATCCAATCAATTGGACCAATCTTGCAACAACATTCATAATGTAGAGAAGAATCATAGTTAGGATTGGGGGAACTCATGGACTCTTGAAGGATTCAAGTTAAAATCATAGAAAAATCAGTCATATATTCATAAACAAACATGATTCAACCTTTAAAAGTAACCTTGAAAGGAATCCCATTGGGTTGAGTTGAAACCCTAGCTATTGGGTTTTCTAGAATTAAGATAAAAAGCTTTTGAAGGCCTCCTTGGGTGATGTGTCACGTCCCGCCACATCACAGTTAAATTTGTGGAGAGGTTTCCGGAAGACTCTAGAACCCTTTAGATTATTCAAGAAGGCTAGAGAATTCCTTAGAATTCTCTAGAATAATTTAGATAGTTTCCAAGAAAGCCTTGGAATTCTCTAAAGTGTGTACATAATTCTAGAGAGGGGCTTTTGTGTAAATATCTTAGGGACTTGTAAGTAATTTTAATTTACACTTTAGTCCTTAGGAGTTAGTATAAATAGGGGGTGCCATTCTTTTGCAAGGCATCCAACCAAGAATCCAACCAACCAAGAGAGTTGTAAGCATTCTCCAAGCAATACAAAAGCCTTCTTCCAAAATTCTCTAAGTCTTCTTTTCGTTCTCTTAGCGATCTTAGTTTCAAAGGGCTTACTTGAGCTTACAAGATCGTGAAAGATTCGTGAGTAAGTTGTCAAGTGCCGCACGGAGCTTTAGTAAGACTCTAAGTCTGTGACAGATGGCTACCCAAGGATGAAAACTTACATACCTTAGGTGAAGAATCCAACCAAATTCGTATTGAAAAGCTTCCTCCTTCAAGCTCTAACTTGGTCTTCTTCCTTGTTCTTTAATGGAGGTTCTAGAGAGAGAAATATTTGAGAGGGAGAAGAACTTTTGATTTGATTTGGGTTCTGGAGAATAAAGGAATAATCAAGTGTTTTTTTTTTATATATATAATAACCCTTAATTTGGGTAGTCCCTGTCAGGGACCACGCCTACCTATACGATCTGTCAAGCCGACCACGGCCCGTGGTGGTGCCCGTGGTTCCTTGACTAGTAGCCCCCTTTGTCAAGCCAACCTCCCACCATGCTAATGCATGACCACGAGCCTTCACACGCGCCGTGGTCATGGCCACGAGCCGTGAAGTGTCTCGTGGTCCCTTAGGCAGTGGCTATGCTCCAAGGTAAGCTCTCCCATCAAGCTAAGGGGTCTTCACGGACCCCTTCACGAATTGTGGTCAAGACCATTGCTCGTGAAGGTGGTCGTGAACCCTGGCAGTACTTGGTCTAGGGTTGGGCAGCCTTCGCCTTTGTCTAGGCTTTGCCCCGCTTTCCTTGGAACATGCCCTTGCAACCCTAAATACATACCAAAAAGGGTTTTCTAACTATGGAGTCTAACACATACCTTGATGTTGACCCTCACGTTTGGGCTCTAGTTCACCTACTAATTTTCTGGGTCGTTACATTATCTCCCTCTTAGGAACATTCGTCCTCGAATGAAACTTTAAACACTTTTAGGGTAATAAAGACTTAACACTAGCAGCCCATCATGCATGCAACATAACAAAAATGCACAACTTATAGGAGGAAACATCAACTGTATCTCAAGACATAAACAATACAATTACAAGGAAATAGGAACTTTGACTACATCCACCACCCAATATGCACAAAACTCATCATTTCATATCATTTTAGGAGGAACTACCTGCTCCAACTCGAACAAGCTCAACACAACAATAGGGAGCCAATATGCCATTTCATCAAAAAGCATAACAAAACATGCTCATCAAATCATCTCATGAAGTTAAATATGCCATCATTGTACTAAAATGCACAACAACATGAGGAACTTATAATCATGAAAATAAGAACCTATTTTTATTCAAAATAAGAATTTTTCTCAAAAACATGCACAACATAAGGAGGTCATGGAAATGTTCTAGAACACACATGACTCCAAATCATAATACAAGCCCAAAAGGAACTTTTTGGTCTCAAGCTAGAATACGAATAAAGGAAAAGGATGAGGACATCAGGACTTTCAATAAATCTTGCTATCTAAGCATGTCATCTCCCCCTTAGGAATAGGCCCCTCACTAAGACCTCAAATACTACTCCCTTCAAACAATCCCAAATACACTAAGGACAACAAAAAAATACTCATCATGTCCAATCCATCAAGTCACAAAAGACAAGTACTACCGGAATAGAATTAAGCATGAAACACATACCGGGGGCAACATTAAGAGGACACTCTTGTTCACCTCTAGCTTGAAGAACATCAGACCTAATTTTCTTCCTTTATCTTCCCCTAACCTTAAGTATCGAGCAATCTCTCCTTTTGTGGCTACTTCCACCACAACTATAACAACCCTTTGTGTCGGCTAGACACTTACCATCATGCCTTTTTCCACACATAGCACAAGTAGGCCTAATCATACAAGATCTACTACCACTCACTCCTTGAGATTTTGGGGTAGACACCCTCTTTTGGCTGAACTTAGGGGGAATCTTGGAAGAGCTTTGACCATAGGGTCTTTCTTGAAAGGAATTACCATCACCTAATCTATACCTATTTGTTCCTCTAGACCTATCTTCAAGTTTCTCCCTTTCAAGCAATTGAGCATGGAACACAAGACAATCAATATCCATATCACTCCTAAGCATAACCATACTACATTCTTTTGCTATTAAGTCGAATACCCCCGACAAAAACTTACTCATCTTTATCCTAGGGTTGGCCAATATGAATGGAGCATATCTAGACAACTTAGTGAATACCCGAGCATATTCTTTAACACTCAACCTACCTTGGCGAAGATTAATAAACTCAAGTATCTTAGCCTCTCTCATTTCTAAAGGGAAAAACCTATCAATGAACCCATTCTTGAATCTTGACCATTCCATGGGGCCCGCTTCTACCGGCCTTGCTCCTTTCCATTGACTAAACCACATTAGAGCAACATCCTTCAATTAGTGAGTAACCCATTCCGCCTTCTCTATCGGGGTTACTCCTGCAAGGTGCAATACCCTAGATATCTCCTCTATAAACTCTAGAGGATCTTCCTTTATCTTTGACCCATAGAATTCCGGAATCTTTATCCCGACTTGAGTCAACAAAAGAAAATCATACCTAATCTTCTCATTAGACACATACTCCCCTGAAGGGACAATAGGAGCTTGGAGAGGAACCTTTTGCTCCACTTTGTCTCTCTCATTCCTTTCAACATGAGCCCTTAAAGTGGTCATATCCCGAAAACCATAGGACACACATTAGGAGAGAGATCTAATAAAGCTAAACTCTAGGGCACAACTTAGAGAATGAAGAAGTGAAGTTTTCCTAACATCCGATAGCCTTCTATTCATAAAATGTGGTGCGCTTCACATTTATGAACAAGACTCTACTAGATGTGGTTTGAGACATCCTAAAATTATCCCAAAACCTGTCTGTGATACCAAGTTTGTCACGACCCAGGGGTATCCCCTAGACCTAACACAACGTACTTGACCCCGAAGGGGTCTCATACCAGCCCTAAGCATATCATGACATAAGTACATAGGGAAAAATGTGGAAAATTTAAAACTTTTCATTACAATCGATGTCTTTTATAAAACGAGAGAGTCTATACACTATGTCTCAAACTATCTATAACATTTGAATAGAAAACTCTTTGAATACAATCTTAGGGACACAACCCTTAAAAAAGTCTAAAACATAAAAGAAAGACATAAAGGACATATGGTCAAGCCCTCGAATACAATGAGGACTCACCAATCTTCTTCTTCTTGATCTACTAAGGTCCTAGCCACGAGGATGAAATCCAATATCTCCAAGGCCTACACTTATAGAAAATGTAGAAATATGGGGTTAGTACAAAAAGTACCAAGTATGGAAGCTATGCATAAAAATCCTTAAAACATGTATAAAAGAGACATTTTGTTTGAAACCATGCTATATGCCACTTTTGAACATCATGTTTGAAATAGTGGGAGAATGCAACTTTTAAATCAACTCACTTACAACTCATCATAGCATAATAGATATCGTCATAATAATAAGCATAGTCTCCAACATAAACATAATAAATATACCAATCTTTACAAGACATAGTTCATACAGATAGTCAAACCAACACATAAGCAACCCAAAACCACACTAATGCAATGAAAAGGTAAGATCCCATAACCATACCAAATGCTAAGTATCACATTTAGGCCACCAACAACATGCATATCTTACTTTGCCTTATTCATAGCCAACCTACATAAGTAAGGAGTCATTCATGTTCATAACTTGTAACAAGTGAAGTCAACCTTTACATACCTTTCATACATAATCCATAAGTCTTCATAACATAAGAGAACCCACACCCTAACCCCTTCATAAGTCTACTTGTGCAATGTATAAGTGAAGTCTCATACTCCCACTCACACTAAGTAAAGCTCATTAAGAAGTTATAAGTATGGTTCATGTTCATAATTCATATAAATCATACATTCAACTCATAATCATAATATCATAAAAAGAGACATATCATGCCCACTTTCAAAGCCTACTTATGCAATGCATGAATGAAGTCCCATACCCCCATTTATACTAAGTAGAACCTCTTAAGGAACCATAGGTCATGCTCATTTTCTTATCATAAGTCATATTCTTATCATTTAGGGAGATTTAGCCTTAACGACATAGACCATGTGAGCTACATGGAATCCGGTGTTCTACCCCCATACCGAAAAGAGGTGTCCTACTTGCCTAAGGTAGAACGTACATAATAGCTTAAAGGTGGATCCATTAGCTATATATCTATGTGGGAACATAGTTATGGGATAGGGAGATTGCGACTAGAAATCCTAACTACTAACGTGGAGGTTTCCATCTCATGAGACACCGTATTGGGAACCCAACTACTAGCGTGAAGGAACCCATCTCATACTCCTATCCACTCGGTGCTTAGCATAATTTCCTTTAAAAGTCATATTAAGTCTTTACTTAAGTTCATGGTTATAAGAGAATGCACTTAGGCATTGAAACCAACATATCATCATAATAGCTCATAGATTCCTTAAGTGAGAATGTCATTTCACTTAGAATCACCAACATATGAGTAAATCTTTCACATCGTATTCATAATGTGTTCATGAGAGTAGCCTTTCAATCAACACAACAACATATTCATAGTCCTAGACAATTCATGAACACATTAGGGTAAGGGGAGAATGACTTTTCAACAATTACCACAATTACACAATAGTCATAGTATCTTCACTTTCTAAGTGAATCATAAGCAACACCTTGGTCACATTATAATCATATTCATGCATGTGTATGTGTGTGTGATTGTCCTTCCAATGACACAACAATAACATTATCATAGTAGACACTTTATCCTTAAAGTATTCATAAGACATGAACATAATATCATAATCATATATACATCTCATATATTACATTCAAGGGTCATGTTAAGTCAACAAATCTAGAATTCATCACATGAGACACAGATATAATCATAGCTCAAGTACAACATTCATTCCATGCATAGACTCATAATACTCGTATTAGAGGTCATGTAGATGAAGTCCCTTCACAATAATACCATCTACAATTTAACATACATAATAGCTTCCTTCTATAAGCCTTAACATTCTTAACTCATTTATATTAGCTTTTACCCGTCAAGCCTAAGGAGTCATCTTCATACTACAAGCCTTACTCTTAAGCAATGCCTCACATGATTATCATATATACCTAATTCTTAAGGTAACCTAACCACATGCATCATTCTTGTTCAATTATAGTCATGTAGAAATATATAAATTCAATCTCAATCCTACACCACCGTGATCCATCATATAAGTCATAATAAAGTGAATTCATGTCTTAAAGCCTTACCCTTAAGAGATTCATGTCTAGGTGATCTAATCTAAGGCAATTCATCAAGAAGTTCATCATTCTTAGAAGGTCACACCCAATCCTCAATTTGCCTCTTTCATGACATAACCCTAGACTATATCAATTTCATCATAGGATCTTATGTTAATCAAGAATACATGTAGAATTATACTTAAATCATGTAATTACATCATAATCAACTCACATCAATCAATTGGACTAATCTTGCAACAAGATTCATAATATAGAGAAGAATCATAGCTAGGATTGGGGAACTCATGGATTCTTGAAGGATTCAAGTTAAAATCATAGAAAAATCAGTCATACATTCATAAAAAAACATGATTCGACCTTTAAAAGCAACCTTGAAAGGAATCCATGGGGTTGAGTTGAAACCCTAGCTATTTGGGTTTTCTAGAATTGAGATAAAAAGCTTTTGAAGGGGCTCCTTGGGTGATGGCTACCCAAGGATGAAAACTTCCATACCTTAGGTGTAGAATCCAACCAAATTCATATTGAAAAGCTTCCTCCTTCAAGCTCTAACTTGGTCTTCTTCCTTATTCTTTAATAGAGGTTCTAGAGAGAGAAATATTTGAGAGGGAGAAGAACTTTTGTTTTGATTTAGGTTTTGGAGAATAAAGGAATAATCAAGTGTTTTAAGACTTAAGACTATATATATATATATATATATATATATATATATGATATAAACAAATTAAAAATGACCCCACACTTTATTCAATTAAAAGGAAATTACCTAATAACTCTTAATTTGGGCAGTCCTTGTCAGGGACCACACCCACCTAGACGATCCATCAAGTGGACCATGGCCCAGGTGGTGCCCATGGTCCCTTTACCAGTAGCCCCCTTTGGCAATCCAACCTCCCACCATGCTAAGGCATAACCACGAGCCTTCACACGGGCCCTGGTCATGACCACGGGCCGTGAAGTGCATCGTGGTCCCTTAGGTAATGGCTATGCTCCAAGGTAAGCTCTCCCTCCGAGCTAAGGGGTCTTCACGCACCCCTTCACGGACCGTGATCAAGACCACTGGTCGTGAACCCTGGCAGTGCTTGGTCAAGGGTTGGGCAGCCTTGGCCTTTGGCTAGGTTTTACCCCCCTAAATACATACCAAAAAGGGTCTTATAACTATGGAGTCTAACTCGTACCTTGACGTTGACCCTCATGTTTAGGCTCTAGTTCACCTACTAATTTTCTGGGTCGTTACACCTTCCTTATTTAATTTTTTTTGTAACACCTCTAAGTAAATATATATAGATTATTGTTGTAAATTATATATTTGGACTAATATGTCTGTCAAAAGCAACTCAAGAATCTCAATTAAAACATTCTTATAAGTAGCATCACCTACATAGAGATAAAATTTTCATCTAGCTCCCTAAGTATTTAAATGAAATATTTCATAAAAGTAAATAAATGTACAATCTTACATCTCCGTAAGAAGGAAGAGTGCCAATAAAACTCTTTTTTAGGAATTGCCCTTATTTCAATCCATTTTATTAGCCCTTCATTGTGGAAAGAAAAAAAAGTTTTCCAGTTGTTCATTAGTAATGAATGAACACTTTTTTTATAAAAAAAAAAGTTGGTGGAAGAAATAGTCAGGCCTCTTCAGTAAGTGGAAAGGTGTAAATTTGAAGAGAAAAAAAACTTCAAAATCTCACAAAAAGATATAGAACATGTTAGCCATAGATAGGTTCCACATCACCTTATTTATATCTACCTTTATTGTACGTACAAATATAAATTTTTTCCTTATAATTGTTTATATAAATAAAAAGATAAATCAATGAAAAAAAATCATTAAGACTCTTTGGAAGAGGTGATAAATATATGAAAAAAGACAAAAACAAAAGATATATCTCCGACACATAAATATAATCATTCTGCTTTAAATTAGAAGTCACGTTATCATTCTACTCATAGTAAATATAGAAATACAATGAAAAGAAGATAAGTAATACTCTTACATAATATTAATACTTAACCATCAAAAATGAAAGTGTAACAAATTTTGTTGGTAAAAATGGCAAAATTTGATATCAAAAGAATATGATGGAAATCAATACTCTACTGTTAGGAAAAACTATAATTGTATAGTAATCAGAAAATATATTCTCTCTTAGAATAGGACTAATTTACAGAATATACATTTATAACCATATATACTCCTTCCTAGAATAGAGCTTTAACCCTACAATTGTATAGCTATAGATATGTGCTTTCTGCTGTATCCTTGAGGTATTGAGAATACTATTTTATAGAATATCTTTTGTCTCTCTAGCATGGTATCAAGAGCCATCGTTTAACAATTTTTCCGTGCTCTTTGCTTTCTCTACAGAGGTACCTTGTTACCTTCTTGCATTCCTCTTGTCTCTTTGTATCTATCCCTTTTTTTTTCTCTGTTCTATTTTGTCTCCTCAATGAATTCACAATCATCCTCGCACGATTTGCTCTCCACAAAATAGGATGGTTCCAATTTTTCTCTATGGGAATTCCACTTTGGAATTTTTATTCAAGGAAAGGGCCTTTTTTGGTGGTTAGATGGTTTTGCTGATCTGCCAACAGATGAAAAAGAGTTGGATTGATGGAATTTGAATAATGCAAAGGTAATTGTTTGGATGATGAATTCGGTATATGTTGACATCGCTATGGGACTTAGACCATTTAATTCAGCTTCATAGATGTGGCTCCACTTGAATAACATCTACCAACAAAGCAACATATCATTATAGTTTGAAGTGGACCGCAACATTGCTGAATATACACAGGGGGACAAGAATGCTCATTCCTTTTATGCCGGCTTGCAGCTGCTCTGGTCAGGAGAGGATCAAATTTCTGGGCGAAATATGTCTACAGCAGGGCTCAAGGAAGTGTTGGGAGAATGACAAAGGACAAGGATGGTATAGTTCTTGATGAAACTCCAGCCTGAATTCGAGTCGATTCGTGGGAGTTTGTTGAACAGAGAAGTCACACTTGATCTTGATGTTCTGTTGGCAGCCGTCTTGCGTGAAGAGACCAAGCTTGGAACTCAAGCGGCCATGGAGTCGATGCCATTACCCGATGTTGCATTACTTGCACAAAAATCAACTATTTGTACTTCATCAGGAAATACTAAGAAAATTGTCCAGTGCTATGAATGCAACGACTTTGGTCACATAGCAGCCAATGGTCCTAAGAGGAAAAAAATTTGTGCAACAATAAGATTACTGGCCATCATATTTCGGACTGTCGTCGTTGTCCAAATCATTCACGGCCTGCTCACCAAGTATACCAGACAGATATCACTAAATCAGCTGATTCCTTCCCTTTTGGACATAATCTTAAAAGGTTGATTCGACATTCTTTAGCAGCTGCCCTTCCCAGAGCCATCTCAAGTGCACTCTCGACATCCTCAGGTACAAGTAATTCTTGTAAATCTACTTGGCATCTGATTCGGGTGCTTCCAATCATTTGACCAGAGATTTTTCCCAATTTTCTTCATTGTGTGATGATGATGTTAACATGTTATTCATACGGAAAACAGGCATACATTGCTTGCTTCAGGTATTGGTTTTGTTTGAAATTTGTCTAACGTTCTTTATGTACCTAATTTGAAGGCTAATTTGGTTTCGGTAGGTCAGCTAGTTGATCAGAATTGTATTGTAAAATTCTCACCCAATGATTGTGTTGTTCTGAATATGAAAATCGGGATGACCATGGCCAAGGGGCGTAGAGTTGGTAAAATTTTTCTTCTAGAATTGGTTTATCATCATTTGCATCATTGTTTTCTTTCAGTTTCTGTCGCGGATGTTACTCGCTCGAATAAGTTGCACACTCTTTGGCATAATAAGATGGGTCATTGTCACGATCCATCCCACCAGGCCGTGCAAGCACCCAATCTAACACCTAAGTAGGAGAACCCTCATATCCCAATAGTTAAAACATGCAAAAAATTAATTAAAAACGGAGATAAAGGAGATCATAGTGTTTTTATAAATTAAAACCTTCTTAATCAAATTCGGGTTAAGACTTGTAAAGTAATTAGCACCCCAAGGATCTAGTCTAAAAAGGTACAAGAGCTACTAAGAGTACAAACTGGACATAATTAATAAAAGACACAGCTCCCAGCATGCGGAAGGAAAAGTATAAGCTGCTGGAGAATTCTTCATCTTCGTCTAATGAAACATCACCAACCTGCATCCAGACTATGTCAAAAAGATATAGCAAGAGTAGTATCAGTACAAACCACACGTACTGGTAGGCATCATCGTTAAACCCGCCGCCCACCACATAACATAAGAAAACAACTAGTAAGATCATGTAAAAAAACCCCTCGCTTCTCCACCTTTACCCTCTCTATAAAAAACCTTCAAATCACACTAGTACTCTAACTACTAACCACCTTCCTGGTCAACCTACTTAGTAGGTTCTTGATCATAGCCTAACCATTCTAACACATAGAAAAGTCTCCAAATACAACTACAAGCATTCCAACGAACCGCTCACGTCAAACCATTACTTTCTCTTCATTTTACCCAGTCGTGGCACATAGTACATTATGTCACGTACTATGTGAAATCCCTTTCTCCAAGGTGAAATCCACCTAAGCACTTATAACACGTACACTACCCCCAGTCCTAGCCATTACAACACACGACACCCTTACTTGGACATTAACAATTTATGAAACGTTGACTCCCCACCTTCGTATAACCTCCCAGTTGGGTGTTCCCTTTCCGATTCACTTTTCATCAAGGTACATATCAAGTTTACTCAACAAAGAAGAACAATCAAACATAAGTCCTCATAACCATAAAACAACTCCGGGAAATACAACATAAATTATCATTACAAACAAGGTACAGTTTTACAATCCTCAAGGCATATAATTATGTCAAATCATTGGTCCTCTCAGGGAACCTAAACCCAAACTGTTAGCATACCAGAACGTGGTACCCGATCCAAAGATTTTGCTAAAACGTGGCAATCGATCCCATAATTATGTTAAAATGTGGCAACCGATTCAAGTTAGTGTGTCGGAATACAACATCTGATCCACAATTACAATCACAATGTATGTCATCACAACCATAAAACAAGAGTGATTCATAACATATAATGTTTCGTTCATACTTATTTACATTAGGTGTGATCAACAAGTGTCGTTCACATTCATGTACGTATTATAATGAAGCAAGAACAAACCCACAACACACAATCATAAAATCACCACCATCCCAATGAACTACTCATCGACGTATATCATGTAAGCATTAATCCAACCATACTTAGCCCTAGTTCATCATCTAAGGCTTCTTCCTAGGGTGTAATCATAATTCGTTCGGTGCACGAAGGCTTACACTTAATTACTACCAGTGATTTACATATATTACAAAGTGAGCACAGATTTATAAATATACAATTCATAAAACCTAGCATACCTGGGCACCAAGCAGCTGCACAGAGTTTTAGGCTTTGAATCTTGTTTCTGGAACTCATGACGGTGATCTTGACTGGAAATCTGCAATCCATCGACATCCTTATGTTAGAAATCTCTCTCTTCATCTTTCCCAAGCTTGGAGCAGCTTTTTGGGGGTTTCTAGGGTGTTCTAAGACTAATTTAGGTATTTTAGGAAGAAGGAGTAAAAAATAATTCTCATTATTTACATTCTGTCTCGCCTATCCCGCTCTGGTGACTACTTGTCCCATTGTTGCTCCGCCGCACTAGCGGGACAGTTGCCCAGTAATTTCTGAATTTTTTATTTTCCTAAATAACGATGGTTCGGGTCGTTTTAATATATACCAATTTATCCCTCGTTCGTGCTCGACTGACTGATACATGGATCGTCACACACCCTAATTTAGTGTACTTCTAAACTAAGAATTAGTCCACTACGAGATCACGACGAACGGTGACTCTTCCGATAATCGGCACACAAAAGGTTTTATACTCGAGGATTAGAAGAATTTGAGGCAACCTACAACAAAAGAACATATCTAATTTTCACAGCCTGACCCCACTAGGGCAGCAACCCTTCCGCTAAGGCGTGACCGTTGTGGCGAGGGATCTCCCGCTTCAGCGGTAGATCGGGAGACAGTACAGGGGGTATGGGGGAAACTTTTTCCTCATTTCTCCCTTTTTCTTACTCAACTCTCTCCAAAAACCCTCTCGATTTACTTCGCTTCCGAACGTCAATTCTAAGGTAATGATCTTGCTCCCTATTCTATTCAATTAAACACTTAACTAATAATGATTACTTTCCACTAATTGATTGGGTAGAATAGGTCTTTGGGGGGTAGTTTTTCAAAAATGAAATGGGTTGCTTGTTTGATTTAATAAATGTAGCATCGGTATGTCCCAACGTCTCCAGAATGTCCTGGGCGTAAGGATTTCATAGAAATACACCGGAATCGGTACCAAAATAGGTGGGGGAAATTGAAAGGTTTTCTTGACATAAACTTGAATTTGGGCACTGTTTAGGGGTTTATTTGCTAATATGATTGCATATTTAGGTTCTAGGGTAGTTAATGCACTCTGATATGCTGGAATTCTATTGAAAATGAGAAAGTTAGGATGAAGAGGTGGCATTATCCTGCCTGGTGTTCGTCTTAGATAAAGGCCGCTCTGGCGACCTTCATCCTGTTGTGGCGGGATATGCTAGACCATTGGCCTGCATCTCTTAACTCAAAAATTTCCTTCTTCTCATTTTAGCCTTAAACTGTCTATTCCTATCGTGTCCTAACTTATTTAATTTTTTGCAGGCTCTCTAAATGGCAGGGCTAAATGAGGACAACCTACCTTTCGTTCAGTTCCTTGATGCAGCGAGTCGAGAAAGGCATAGAAATATAGGGTTCTACTGCGACAGAGGTTTTGTTTTGCTTAAGCTGAAGGAGAAGGCGCCTGCCTTTTATGCTTGGCTGATGGAGTTCAAATGGACTCCACTAACTGAGGCTCCCCCGAATGCACGTTTCACTTAGGTGAGGGAGTTCTACGCCATCCTTCCCACTATGTGATGGGACGATCCTCACCCTATCATTCATATCCGGGAAGTTGACATCCCCCTTAATGCCACAACCATCAATGAGGTGCTAGAGTTGCCCGAGGTTCTGAATGTCGAGTACGAGGCTAAGCTGCGGGAGATGGACACCTTGATTGAGCCTGCGCGCCGGGATCAAGTTTACTAGGCTACTGCCGAGGGCATTACTAGCTCAGATTGGTCACCTTATGCTAAGAGGTGGCTACATTTGGAGACTAGGAGGATCCGCCCATCGAACAACTGCACCGACATGACCTTTCCTCGAGCCATGGTGGTGGCGTGAGCTATACAGGGCATTAAGTTGAATGTGGGGGCACAGATCATTTCGTAGTGGAAGGTGTTCTACCGGGGTAACAAGAAAGCCTTCTTCCTATCGGGACTTGTTACTGCGTTGTGCAAGCGGGCGAGAATGCCACTTCTCAACACTGACGAGGTATTACCCATGGACCCCCCTTTTCACCCTTTTTTGATTAGGTCATGTTCTACGTCCAGGAGCAAGATGAGGAGAACGGGGAGGGCTAGCAGCAGTAAGACGGTCGTGGATTTGGACGATGAGGCCCCACTCTCATGTGCATGGGTTGAGGAGGATCTGGTGGTCGTCCGGAAGAGGTTGGGGAGTGCCTTTGTTGACTTCACTTTGGTTCTACCTAGCATTGCCCTAGAGGTCGAGATGCTCTGTTGCGAGTTACGCCAGGAGAAGAGGAAGGGTCTAGAGAGGGATCGTCTCATGGTTCGGATATGGAAGACCGTGAGGACCATATTCACTTGCGTTGCCCCTGGTCAGGAGCTTTCCGAGGTTGAGAAAGGAGATTTCCAGCTCTTTACATTTATGGATGAGGCGGCGACAGGCCTGATACCTCCGGAGGATCTAGACTCAGACGTTGACACCACCCAGTCTGAGGGTTCTTTTTTTGGCCGTTACCCTTCTTGGGTTGTAAGTTTTAGGACAACTTGATTTTTATCTTTTCGCCTTTATCATGTTTTGTAAGCACTTAGATGCTAGATTTCTTGCTTTTTCCGTAGTACATGGTGAATTACCAAGTTTTATAAACTATTCTCGATTACTGAACACTCATAGAATTGCAGGGGTTAGCCTGGGGACCTTCTCGGGAAACTTGGAAAAACTAGAGAGGGCAGGATGAGGTTTTGCCTTGCCTCATTCCTCTCTGGCGGAAGAATTTCCACTCTGGTGGTCTCGCCCTGGCAGGAATAATCCCCTCCCAGCGGCCAAACGGAAATAGAACCTCTTCCGAGATTTTTCTGGGGTTTTCTCTCTTTTCTAAATTTCACCAAGGTTCCCAGCTTTACCGAACAAACTTAGGATGATCCTGTGAACTAGGAGAAATCCTTGACTACTCCAAGTCAAACCCACGATACACAACAAATTTGTTCTTATTAATTCAGCACCACAACCCACACATCCCCATGAAACACCTAGACATTCACGTGGTTATTACACAAGCGCAAGACACTTTCAGATCTTCCTCACAAATCGCCTCGTAGTTTTATCTAAACCCTTTCATCGAATCTAGTCAGGACCTTCTTTTCACAACGTCTTTACAATATTCAAGTCGTTACAACTTGCATAATTTCAACAATTTAGCCAGCATATTACATATAACAAGGTTCAGACACACATTTATAGTAATTACGACTTCACATTCACAGTTAGTTCGGACAACAAGAAGCATATATTCACCGTTTCCAAGATACAAAGCACAGACAAATCCACATTCTTAATTAGTTCGTTCCATGGATGACCATTTATGGTCTTCTATGAAATTTTGCAACCCTTAGAGCCATATACCAATTGGAACCTTCTCAGTTTCCAATTTGCTTTGCTTGTGTCCCCTTAGTCATGACCACGATGTCCGGTTTAATTTGTTGAGATACCAATTAGAATCGGGGGATACCAATTAGACTCAACGATACCACAAGCGACACTCGCACGAAAAGAGAGAAGAAGGTGGAACGACTTCTTAGAATACTTCCTAGCTTCTTGAGGATTAGATGTGGACGTTAGCACACCAATCCACAAGAGTCTAGTACACATTTTGCTCTTGTTCAGGGAGACCGGTAACCTGGAATTTTATACTAATTTGTCACGACCCAGCCCATCGGGCCGTGCGGGCACCCACTCTAACACCTAAGTAGGAGAACCCTCATATCCCAATAGTTAAAACATGCGAAAAATTAACGAAAAACAGAGATAAAGGAGATCATAGTGTTTTTATAAATGAAAACCTTCTTAATCAAATTCGGGTTAAGACTTGTAAAGTAATTAACACCCCCAAGGATCTAGTCTAAATAGGTACAAGAGCTATTAAGAGTACAAACTGGACATAATAAATAAAAGACACAGCTCCCACCATGCGAAAGGAAAAGTTGAAGCTTCTGGAGAATTCTTCATCTTCATCTAATGAAACATCACCAACCTGCATCTAGACTATGTCAAAAAGACATAGCAAGAGTAGTATCAGTACAAACCACACATACTAGTAGGCATCATAGGTCAACCCGACGCCCACCACATAACATAAGAAAATAACTAGTAAGATCTTGCAATAAAACCACTCGCTTCTCCACCTTTACCTTCTTTAAAACAAATCTTCGAATCACGCTAGTACTCTAACTACAAACCACTTTCCCGGTCAACCTACTTACTAGGTTCTTGATCATAGCCTAACCATTCTAACACATAGAAAAGTCCCCAAATACAGCTACAAGCATTCCAACTAATCGCTCACGTCAAACCCTTACCTCTTCTTCATTTTACCCAGTCGTGACCACATAGTACATTACGTCAAGCTTCCTAACCCCTAACCACAAATTCCTTTCTCCAAGGTGAAATCCATCTAAGCACCACTCCTCGCCATTACAACACACGACACCCTTACTCGGACATTAACAATTCTTGAAACGTTGACTCCCCACCTCCGTATCACCTCTCGGTTGGGTGTGCCCTTTCCGGTTAACTTTGCATCAAGGTACATATTAAGTTTACTCAACATAGAAGAACAATCAAACATAACTCCTCATAACCATAAAACAACTCCAGGAAATATAGCATCAATTATCATTACGAACAAGGTACAATTTCACAATCCTCAAGGCATACAATTATGTCAAATCATTGGTCCTCTCAGGGACCCCAAAACCAAACTGTTAGCATACCAGAATGTGGTACCCGATCCAAAGATTATGCCAAAACGTGGCAACCGATCCAAGTTAGTGTGTCGGAATGCAACACCCTATCCACAATCACAATCACAATGTATATCATCACAACCATAAAACAAGAGTGATTCACAACATATAATTCTTCGTTCATACTTATTTACATTAGGTGTGATCAACAAGCTTCATTCACATTCATGTATGTATTATAATGAAGCAAGAACAAACCCACAACACACAATCATAAAATCACCACCATCCCATTGAACTACTCATCGACGTATATCATGTAATCATTAATTCAACCATACTTAGCCCTAGTTCATCATCTAAGGCTTCTTCCTAGGGTGTAATCATAATTCGTTCGGTGCACGAAGGCTTACACATAATTCCTACCATTGATTTACATATATTACACAATGAACACAGATTTATAACTACTCAATTCATAAAACCTAGCCTACCTGGGTGCCAAGCATCTGCACAGAGTTTTAGGCTTCAAATCTTCTTTCTGGAACTCATGAGGGTGATCTTGACTGGAAATCTGTAATCCATCTACATCCTTATGCTAGAAATCTCTCTCTCCATCTTTCCCAAGCTTGGAGAAGCTTTTTTGGGGGTTTCAAGGGTGTTTTACGACTAATTTATGTATTTTACGAAGAAGGAGTAAATAAGAATTCACGTTATTTACATTTTGTCTCGCCTATCCCGCTCTGGCGATTACTTGCCCCGTTGTGGCACCGCCGCCCTAGCGGTATATGTCCCGCCCTGGCGGGACAGTGGCCCAGTAATATCTGAATTTTTGCTTTTCCTAAATAATGATGGTTCGGGTTTTTACAGTCATCCTCATTCCTCTCGACTTCAGCACATGCTCAAATCATGCCTTCTAGCAACACATGGCATTCATTCCAGTCTCCCTTTGACATGTTCTAATTGTGCCGGTTCGAAAAGTCACAAGCTCCCTTTTCCATCCAATTCATCTTCTTATGAAGATCTGTTTGATTTGGTGCATAGTGATGTTTGGGGTCCTACTCCTACTTTGTCAATGATGGGATATAAGTACTTTGTGTTATTTATTGATCATGTATCTAGATACACATGAGTGTTTTTTATTCTAAATAAATCTGAGGTTCCAACTCTTATTATGAATTTTGTTGAGTATGTGTATACATAGTTTCATAAAACTATAAAAATATTTCGTTTTGATTCTGGAGGAGAGTACACTAAGACTAATCTTGTTGAGTTTTTTCAAAAACAAAGGAATTATTTCTCAATGCACTTGTCCTCATACTCTGGAACAAAATGGAGTCATAGAAAGGAAGAATCAACATGTTTTGGAAACTACATTGACTTTGTTGTGCATATCTAGTATGTCTAAGAGTTTCTGGCCTAAAGCAGTACATACTTCTGTATATTTGATTAATAGACAAACTTCCCCAGTCATTGCTAATGAGACATCGTACTTCAAATTATTTCATAAGAAGCCTGGTTATTCTCACTTACGAGTCTTTGGTTGTGTTTGCTTTGTCCAGTTTCCATCACATGAACGACAAAAGCTTTCGGCTAAGGCAGTACAATGTATTTTTATGGGCTATAGTGACACACAAAAGGGGTATCTATGTTATGATGCATCTCATCGCCAGCTTCGTGTATCTAGACATGTTTTTTTAGGGTCAATTTTCTTACAAACACAATTCTAAACATGCTTCAGAATTTGTTTCCTTTATGTACAAGTTTGATGATGATGTGGTAGCTACTGATCCTCTGGAGCTGCCCATAAACTATGATTATGATGATTTCCACCCGTCATGTTCTTCTGTTGTTGACTCTACATACGCATCCTCATCTTCCGAAGAGGAATCGTCTCATCCAGTTACTCGCCTACGCCGATCCAGTCGGACAGATCGCCATGCTCCTAAACGTCTCGGTTACTCTCTAGGGAAGTTTGGTAAGTCTTATGCCATGCATACCACACTACATTCTATTGATATACCTACATCTTACTCTCAGGCTTCTACACAAACTTGTTGGAAAGAGGAAATATCAGAAGAGCTTCGTGCATTGAATGAAAATTCTACTTGGGAATTTGTTGATAAACAAATAAATGGAGTTCTCAATGGAAATAAGTGGGTGTATTCATTAAACTTAAGGTGGATGGTACAATTGATCACTACAAAGCTCGATTAGTTGCTCAATGGTACAAACATGAGTATGAGGTGGATTATGAGGAGACTTTTGCACCTATTGCTAAGATGACAATGGTACAGACATTATTGGTTGTAGCTTCAATGAAAGGTTGGACCTTACATCAGATGGATGTGAAAAACACATTTCTCCAAAGTGATCCGGAAGAAGTGGTGTTTATGAAACCACCACCTGGGTGTGTTCTGCCAAGACCAAATGTAGTTTGTCGTCTTCGAAAATCTCTTTATGTCTTAAAATAGGCTCTCCGAGCTTAGTTTGATAAATTTTGATCCACGATTCAAACTTCGGGCTTCTCTCAGAGTTCTTCAGACCATTGTTTGTTTCTTTATACTTCTCCAGTAGGTATCACAATACTTCTTATCTATCTTGATGATATCATTATCATAGGAAATGATCCAGAGAATATTACTAAGTTGAAAGAATTCTTGAGAACCTCATTTTAGATGAAGGACTTGGGACGACTGACATACTTTCTTGGACTTGAGGTTCTATACTTGCCTACTGGGATCATGCTTACACAACAAAAGTATGCTCGTGATCTTGTTGCAAGGGTTGGTCTTACTGATGACAAGGTTGTGTACACCCCAATGGAGATTAATACAAAGTACAAGGAGGTTGATGGAGAACCATTTAATGATCCAACATTGTATCGGCAGTTGGTGGGATCCTTAGTTTATATCACTATGACAAGGCCAAACATCTCATATGCAGTACAAGTTCTAAGTCAGTTTATGGTTAATCCTTATCGTATACATCACATTGCATTACTTCGTCTTATTCGATATGTTCGTGGTTCTATGAGTCAAGGTGTTCTTTTTCATTCTGATTCTTCTATACATCTTGAAGGATATACTAATGCAAATTGGGCTAGTTGTCCTAATTCTCATCACTCTGTTACTGGTTGGTGCATGTTTCATGGCACATCCTTGATATGTTGGAAATATAAGAAACAATCCTGTACATCTAAATCATCTACAGAGGCTGAGTGTCGTGCTATGTCGGTAGCAAGTTCAAAAATTGTTTGGCTACCACAGCTATTATATGAGCTCAGTGTCGCTATTACATCTCCTACAGTGCTACATGTTAATAACACTAGTGCGATTAATATAGCCACAAACCCAGTGCGACATGAAAACACAAAGCATATAGAGGTGGACTGTCATTACATTCGAGAATTGGTTATCGATTGTCTCATCACTCTAAAACACATTCCTTCTCATGATCAACTTGCTGATTTGTTTACAAAGGCGATGACACGAGCAAGACATGAGTATCTTATCTCCAAATTGCTACTTTGTGATCATCGGTATCAATTTGAGGGGGTATGTTAGAAAAAGCTATAATTGTATAGTAATCAGAAAATATATTCTCTCTTAGAATAGGACTGATTTACAGAATATACATTTATAACCTTATATACTCCTTCCTAGAATAGAACTTTAACCGTAGAATTGTATAACTATAAATATGTGTTTTCTACTGTATCATTGAGGTATTGAGAATACTATCAAAATATCTTTTGTCTCTCTAGCAGCTACAACGTAAGGCAAATCATGGACAAAAAATAATGATTCAAGTTTGCCTAGACAGGAAAAAAACAATCCAAGTTGAGAAAAAAATTGCACAACTGAGATTTTTCTTTCTCCTTTCTTTTAAACTTTATATGACAATGTTTACAATTTCTCCACCAATAATATATGTCATGCATTAATATAAAAAAGTAAAAGGGAAATGAATTATAAAATTTGATATAGGACTATATATTTAATTAATTAATTTATATGACATATCGATTAATAGAGTGAAAAGAGTGATTTGTTTAGTTTACACTTACAAATAAAATAAACCGGAAAATTAGGAGAAAAGAAAAAATATTTGAGAATTATATTTTTACAAATTATTCTAATAAAGGTGTCACACTATCACTTTTATTAAAATAGAGAATGCAAAGAGATATGAGATAATCTATATATGTATCTATATATATATAATAAAGGATAAACATAGATAAGGTGATGTGACACATTTTTATGGCCTCCATTTGCATTTATCTTTTTCCTCCT
This sequence comes from Solanum stenotomum, assembly GCF_019186545.1. NCBI lineage: Eukaryota > Viridiplantae > Streptophyta > Magnoliopsida > Solanales > Solanaceae > Solanum > Solanum stenotomum. The sequence continues at coordinate 45,461,222 of NC_064284.1, forward strand.
TTTTTTGGCTTTTTAAAAATAAATTAATTAATTATTGTTTTGTAAATTTTTTTTACTAAATTTATTATGGTATTCCTCTATTTTGCCTATAAATTCATATTAGTTTCATGATTCACATTCAAAATTATCCTTTCTCTTCTTCATCATATTGGTTTGGTTTGTATCGAAAAAGAAGTACATGAAGGTAAAAAATATTTTCATTCTCAAGCCTTTATTTTTTTCATTTTTGGTTTGTGAATGAAACTAACATGTAACAATAAAAAAAGTACATGAAGTTAATAAATATTTCATTCTCAAGTCCTTAATTTTTTCATTTCCTCTATTTTGTCTATATAAATTTATATTTACTTTCATGAAGATTCACATAGAAAATTATCATTTCTCTTCTTCATTATATTTGTTTGTGAATTAACTAACATGTAACAAAAAAGAAGTACACGAAGGTAAGATATGTTTCATTCTCAAGTATTTCTTTTTGTTTTTATGTACTTAGACATGCTTTCTTAATATTTTATTTATGTTTGTATTATCATTCACCAAGCAAGTATCATTAAAACAAATGTCTTTGTAATTATTAACAATGTATTGTCATTATGCAATTGTTCTTTCTAATAGTCAGTTTTCCGGATATAATATAGTTTGATAAATATATTTGTTAGATTTAAAGAAATGATTATTATGTAGTATTGTTAATACTATTGAAAAAATAATATACAAATATATTACATACATATTAAATTTATTTTCTTTCTTTCTTTTGATATAATTATTTTTAATTAGTATATGATATTTTATTTATTAATTTATTTTATTCAATTGGTTGCATATGATGAAGAGTTTGATATATGGAGCAAAATATGGTGACGGATCTACTTGCAAAGGAAGATGATAGAAGGGAGAAAAAATGAAACATAATTAGAGATTATTTTTGCTAGATTTGTTTTTTACTTTGACTTGTATTAGTAACTTAGTTGCTTTGCTAGAATTTTTTAAATTTTAGTTTGTATAAATAATTTAGCTAAATGTATTGTCAATGCTAATCATTTGATCCTTTACTATTTTATTTTTTCTTTGTTATGAAGCACTATTAATATAATTATCCTATTTCAACAACAAAAAAAGTTATGATGATTAGGAGTTTCATTTTTATTATACTTGTAAAAGAGTAATTGAAAAATAAAATATTAGTTTTATGATGCCATTTTTATTTTTTTGCATATGTAGCAATTTATTTCTATCACCGTTCTTTTTTGTTTGAAATGTATTTATAATTTTTATGCAGTCACCAATTATTATTATTATTATTATTATTTTGTTAATTTTTTGTATTTTTACCCCTTATTTTCATTTATTTATTTTACAAATAAAATCAATGCATAAGTGTTAATACATTTAATGTCTAATAAAATTGTACATTTGAATTATTTATAACTCATGTCTCTTCATCTTACTTGTAACTTATAATATTAAATAGTATTCATAACTTTTGTATGTTTCATTTTTCATAATTCTTATAAATATTTAATTAATGTTTAAAAAAATATTAGAAACCAATGTAATAATAAAGACATAATAAAAAGTTTAATTTTTTTACGAAGAGTTTGTATAGAAAATTAGTACTCCTACAAAAGATGTCATGACCCAAAATGAGTCATGAGTGACACCCACACTTAACCTCCTAGGTGGGCGAACCAATGAATCCAACCCCAATTTATATTCACTATTCAACTTACAAAATACTAACTATTATGCGTAAGCTTAAATCTTATTAAATATCATTTCCCAAAATCTGAAAGTCATCACATCTAGGATTTCTATTCTAAAAATACCAAATCTAAGAGTATTAAAGAAATCAAAATAAATAAGTAGAATAGTATATGTCTGAAATCTAAGGACATCATGTCATGACCAAGAGAATCCAACACGAGCTGGAAAGAAAAGCTCACCCTGAAATCAGATGTACTAGAGACTTGCTAGAGTTGAGGGCGAGTTGAAGTCGATGGTACACTCGCTGCATTCCACAAAACAAAAATGAAGAAAACACAAGTAGGGGTTTGCCCTGTACTGAGTAGGTATTATCGACCGACCCAAAATAGAAACTATAAAGTAATGAGTAATAGGATAAAATCAACTATGGCACTTAGCAGGTGGCAAGCAACAACTTAAATGAACAAGTGACAACAACACTAAAGTAAGTATGTAACCAGTCAACAATATCAAGATCACACATGAGGACTCATGCCTCCAAACCAGGCTATTTTGGGAATTAAGTTCTTTGAGATTGAGTACATTACATTATTTATACATGTTTTCCTTTAATGTTAACATGCCGGAACGTGACACCCTATCCAATAACATTGTGGCGGCTGTGGCACTCGATCCAATAATATCATGTCGCAACGTGACACTCGATCCAATAATATCATATCAGAACGTGACACCCGATCCAATAACATTGTGCCGGTTCGTGGCACCCGATCTAATAATATTGTGTTGGAACGTGACACCCGATCCAATAACATCGTGCCAGCTCATGGCACCCGATCCAATAATATCGTGTCGGAACGTGACAGCCGATTCAATAATATCATTAATTTATCATTTATTATCACCACTTTTTACTTCATTAACAATATTTCATCCAACCTTCTATATTCAAAGCATCACATCGATAGAGAAAGTTCAAGATTATGGATTCACAGTCTTGGGATTTCAGACCAATCACAACAACATACAAATTATCCAAACCATAACAACCAAGTACATGTAAAATTTCACAATATCACTCAATGCATATCAATCACTATTAAGAGTCTATCTATCAAATAGAATAAACCATAACCTACCTCCATCGAAGAACCGAAGTCACGCAAACTACTTTTCCAATACTTTTCCTTTCCTCAATGCCTCCGAACCTTTCCTAACTTGGATGAAGATTTTTACATGGGAACTTAGTCACTTTTTGTTGTTCTCCTCTTCCCCCCTTTTTTTTTTCTTTCTTTTACAGATTATTTCTTTACTCTAATTATTATAAATGACCAATTATAAAAGTGGTAAAAGCAGTCCACTATTAATTTAAATGTTATTTTCTTTAACCACCAACTAAATTAATTATTAAAACTACCCTACTAATTTCATAATTGTAGTTACGAATAGTTCAAAATACCATTTTGAATCTACCAAAAAAGTCTATTATGAAATAAAATCCTCTAGTACTCAAAACGACCAAATGGGTCGTTATATTAGATACCAATTTACCCATCATTCGTCCTCGAATGATCAAAAGAAGGCGAGGGTAAGAAAGGCTACCAGAATCGACAAAAAAGTGTGGATATCATCCGTGCATATCAGCTTCCGAATTGCACTCTTCCATCGGCTGATTCTTCCACTAGACTTTTACAGATGCAATATCTTTTGATCTCAACTTGCGGACCTCCTTATCCATAATAGATATTGGCTCCTCCTCATAAGACAAATTCTCATCAAGTAGGAACGAACCCCCAACGAATAATGTAGTTTCCATCACCATGGTATTTCCTCACATAGACACATAAAACACCAGGTGCACTCTTGACAATCCTGGAAGCAAAGCCAATTCATAAGCCACCTCTCCCACACGCTTAAGAAGTTCAAATGGACTAATATAACTCTAACTAAGCTTACCTCACTTACCAAAACTTATCACATCCTTCATGAGTGAAACCTTCAGCAACACTTTCTCTCTCTCCATAAACTCCAAATCTCTGACCTATCGATATGCATACTCTTTCTGCCTGCTCTAAGTTGCTAGAAGCTTAACATGAATGAATTTCACTTTCTATAATGATTCCCTCATAAGATCAGTACTCCAAGATCTCACCTTGAATGCATCAAACTAATCAATGGGAGGCCTACATCTCCTCCCATATAATGCCTCAAATGAGGCCATATCAATACTCGAGTGATAGCTATTGTTTAATGTAAACATAACTAACAACAAAAATTATTCCCAATAATTATCATAATTAATCGTACACACGCCCATAACATGTTCTCAAAGGCCTTGACACAATCATGAGAACAAATTTTATTTTTTCTCACATAACCATGATAAAATCATGAATCAATACTGGCTACAACAAGAAGAGAACCTAAACCAACCACCACACATTCATAATTCACAAACTATCATAGATCTTATTATTATTTCCTTCTTACAACACAAACTTTCCATGAGCTTAAGTTAAAAGAAATTAATCTTTAGATATTAGGTACCCATTAAGGGAGAATCAAACTTATCTAACCCAAAATAAAACAAGTGATCAAGTAACCACCCATCGAGCAATACACCCAAGTATATAGTACCTCTAACAAGAATGTTGAAATGCTAGATTAGTAGTTGTGATTATGCATAACCCTTAGGAACGATTGAAATAAACCCAATGGTCCCCAAGTTCAACCACACATAATCGAAACATGACCTCAATGAATATATGGATATTAAGATTGTCGGACCATTATAAATACACATGGTAGCTTCTATAAATTCTCATAAATAAGGTGGTACATGTAGAATGACTGGAATGCTTCAACAACTTCAAGATAACACCAAATATGTCATTTCAGATAACCAAGTATGCCTAAACATCCTACCCTACCAAGAGGATATCACAGAATTGGTACACCATATCCACCACTAGGGATCCACCCACAAAGGTGACAACACATATGGGCATAACTTGTGAATCATACTCCAAATCATGTATATAATGAAATAGATGTTCACATAAGAATGTACGAGAACAAAGTTGAGTAACAATAAATGTTTTCTGTAAAGAACCCATATCAAATATATCCATTCAGTTGACTTCATTTCTTTGATTCTTAGCTACCAACAATCCACCGGTCTGGTCCCATTACGATTGTACCTATACTTTATTTATTAGACTCCACATCATTCCATTGAAGCCCACACTCTAAATACTAACAACCATCATAACCACTCTGGCCATTTACCTAACTCTAAACCAACACTTTTAAGTGAAACCCTTCCTTAGGTCCTTTAACAATCAAAAGTAACAAGCTTTATGACCCAAACCGTGCATAAGTCCTTCCAAATGTTCAATACCGATGTAATCGATCATTTATTACCTTACAAATTCATACCTTGACAAAATATACCACCATGAATGTAGACTTACAATGAAAATTTTGAATTGTGAATCCAACTGAGTAACCCAATCTCCTTATTTATCAACATTAGCTCATACCTTGGAGATTTTTATGAATGCATGTATCTTAGCTTATCATTGATTGCCTCTCCGTCGACGATACCATATCCTTCGCTAAAAATCCCACTGTACTCATTACCAAACTCAAAATCATAAAAGGACATCATACTTGAACGTGTGTACACTCCTTTCTCAAATCTTATCCAATAGTTTTAAACCCATCTGATGAACCTGTGACACTATTACCATGACCAGAGCAAAATAGATGAAACCACGCATCTCTCAACCCAATGCTCAACCCCTCTGAATATATCTCTTTAGCACTTGCAATCAGAGAAAATATTCTTACTCTCGCCTCTTTTCGAAGGCCACATTCTACTAAAAAATATTCATTAGGACTCTAGCTCCTTTGATTTCTATTCGAGCGGTGTCTCAACATCTCCTAGAACTTTCCATGCAACCACGTTACTCACCAAATAGTATAAAATCACAACCTTAGATACTTGCAAGTTGTTATTGCCATACAAAATTTTCTTAACCAACCATCCTTATTATATAGTTGCATCCCAATCACAATCCATCACGAACTCTTATTACTTTCATGCTCTGTTAGCTCTTGCCATCAACACGAAATCAATCTTTTCATCGATATGACACCTCAAACCCAGTTACACCAATCAAATCCAAAGGACTAATCCAATTTTATATGCACTTTCTTACTAACATCTTCAACTGTCATCACCCAAGTATACTCAATAGGACTTTCTTTATCCATAAGCTTACCATTCCTGTATCAATTCACTCTTTAGGAGCTTAAGATAAAATCATCAGTTCTTATTTAGAATCCCTAAGATACACTTCACAACCTAAATGCAACCGTACAAAATATCCACCACTAAAACCTTCCCTAAGAACTGTGCTTAACCGTACTAGTACCACATCGTGAAAGTCTAAGATCCCTCACTAGGAAATATCATACCATATAGAAGATTGTACCCAAATAGCCCACATATTTCTACCCATTGAATAGCTGCAAAACATTATCAAAATTGTTTTGTCTCTTGCCCAAGCTATTTGCATTCATAACCCTAACCAAGTAAGCATTGGTACAATTGTAGTAATTGTGTCATGACCCTCTTTGATATACACTCAATCTATGAAGTTGTAGTAGAGATTTTGACCTCAATTAGCACAACATAATTCAACATTCCCTAACCAACCCATTATGAAAACTTTACTAACTATATTTTCTAAAGTAATGGTGTTCATTATCTAGCCGTCCCTTACGAAACTTCTTGAATGTTGTAACCTTGGCAAAGTCATCTGGCTTCAGCTCCTCTACCTCATCACAAAATCAACCACTTCCTCAAAAGATTTTCTAAAGTAGCCACATGTAACGATGCAAAAAAACTAATAGGTGAAACTAAAGCCTAACGAGTGTGTTGTTGAGTTGATGTGAGGTTTCATGTTGTAAAATGAGTTCCTGAGCTTAGGTTGAGGGGTTTAGGGGTTAAATGTCAATGTACGACCCCCCAAGGGTCCTTGAGAGGGACCCTAAAGCCTAACCCCAACGCTTCCCCAACTTAGCAAAAGTTGTCAAAAAGTTCATGACCTACAAATGGGACCTACTAGGCGTAGGTCCATCCACACCTCGTGGGGGTTGTCCATAGGTCAAGGGCCCCAAATGGTTACTTGCTGACCTAATCCATGGATCTGCAGGATGGGGCATCACCCCACCTACGGTTCTTAGTTCTAGGGGCGTAGGTCACAACTGCAAGTTGTCCAATTCGGCCAAGTTAGGGGAAACTTAGTAAATTCCTAATTAAGGGCAAATTACAAAAATCACATACTTTTAAGGCAAAATTACAATCTATCCCTTGAAAGTTTATAATTACAAAAATTCCTCAAATGGATACAATAATATAAGCGTTGATACATTAATCTAATGCGCGAGATACATTAATTGTTAAGTAAGATACATTACATTTTATACAAGATACACTAATCTGATGCGCGAGATATAATAATATAAGAGCTGATACATTAATCTTATGCGCAAAAATGAGGGATTTTGGGAATTTGTAAAACTTATAGGGGATAATGGTAATAAGTAAACTAAAAGGTGAGATTTCTGTAATTGTTTCTTTTTTAATTGAGTTTGGGCCATGGGGATGGGGCGTGGGCCGTGGATATGGATCGGGACGGGTTGGAATAGATTGGGGATTTAAGTTTGTCAAATAGGAAGATGCCACATACTAAAATAATTATAATAATAATAATCATTGAAAAAATGGATATTAGTTTTAAGGGTAAAAATATGCCAAAAAAGTAGACCAAGGGGTATTTTTAGCCCAAAACATGAATGAGGGGAATATTTAAACTTTTTCAGATAGTCCAAGGATAATTTTGGTCATTTTCCATAAAAAAGTTAATTTTTTTAAAAAGTTTTTTTTATCACTTCGTGGGGGTGGTCCATAGGTCAAGGGCCCCAAATGGTTACTTGCTGGCCTAATTCACGGATCTGCAGGACGGGGCGTCACCCCACCTACGGTCAGTAGGTCTAGGGGTGTAGGTCACTACTGCAAGCTGTCCAATTCGGCCAAGTTAAGGGAAACTTAGTAAATTCCTAATTAATTAGTTATGGGTTGGGGACTGTTTATATTGTTTTATTTCACTTATTTAAGGCTATATACAGTATTAAACACCCTTTTCAATTCATTATTTTCAAAACTCAAAATTAGAAACTACCCTCTCCAAATAATCATCTCTCTAGAAACCACCATTGTAGAAGAAGGGTTCAAGGTTTGAAGCTCAAGATTTCATTTTTCTCACTCAATTTTGTGGAGTTTCTTCAAGTGAGGTATGGTAGTTTTCATCCTTGGTTAGTTGATGCTTATCGTGACTAATGACACTAACCTACGATTCGAGTGTCTACGATCGTCGATAATATAGTAACCCAACCAAAGGTTGGGGTCGTGTCCCAAGGGAGTGGTAGTGAAAATAGTAGTTAGGCTAGAATTATGTTCTAGTTAGCTGTAGTTTGATAAATTATCGAATAAAATCAAAGTAAATTTAAGTGGGTGACACCAAAGTGTCAAATATCAAAGGGGGGTTTTGTCACAAGTAGCTAAAACAACAAAAATAAAGAGAAAATCAAGTATGGGGAAAGGTTCTTGGGGTGTGACCGTAATATATATTGATATAAATCGTTGGGTACCTATTTTTGATAGGAAATTTGCAAGATAATAGTGACTAGGCTAAGCTTTAAATGGAAATAAGTTCCCTCTCGGGCAACTTACCCCGTTTCAAATGGGTTCCTCTCGGATACCCATTCGCCGCATGAAGGCCATCCTACGCCTTACCCTACTCACTCTCTCGAGCTGAGTGTTAGGATATGGGACTAGGGCTGACCCTCTCGGGCTGAACCTCATGTCGACCCACTCCTTAGGCCATCAGTCTAGCGGTCTTGTCGCGACCTCTCTCTCGAGAAAGCCAAAAACAAATGGGTGGTTTTGTATTTACTACTACAAACCGATTAAATTAAACCATAACCACTAGGTGAAATCATCATTAAAATGCATCTAACCTATTAGAAAATAAGACCCAACAATAATATCAACACATATTTGCTAAATCACACCCCAAGAATGGGTATAAGAAATTAAACCTTGATTTAAGCAAAGGAAGAAGAATAGAGAAGACCCACATCCAACTAGGCGAAGATGAACTCCTTTCTTCAAGCCTCCCAAAAACCCTCTCCAAACTTGAGAGAAAAATGCAAAAGCTAATATTCGCCCATAGGTTTGTCCTTATTTTCCGATCGACCTTCGGTTCGGCTCACTCAAGATCGAAAAGGTCTTTCCAAGGCTTGTAATGGGGTTGAGAGCAAAGGTATGGTCATTTTAGGCTCAGTGACTTTTTCTTCACGAGATTTGGTTTTCTCAAGACATCCCCTTCTTTTCCTTTATCAATTCTTCTTCAAGTGCTTCTAAGTCATCTTTTTATTCACTCTCCATAGATTTCTTGGAAACCCAATTTCTTTTTGCACTTTTATTCCACAACTTTTTTTTTCATTCCTTTCTTGTTTTTTCTTTTCCTTTTTTTTTTTTTTTATATATAGGAGGGTTTCCATTTTTCCGCAACACCATGTGTTAATGGAAACTTTTCTTGCACTTCTTGACTTCTCCTTTTCCTTTTTCACCACACCCCCAACTTAGACTTTTGCCTAAGTTGGCTATTCACTAAACCACAAATCAAGAGGATTATAGGTAGTGGATCAAGTAAGGTCTAGGGTTCATCAAGGTTCTTTCAAAGAAAGGTAAGGCTCAAAGGGTGTTCAAGAGGGTTCACACGCTCATGGGTAGGCAACAAAAGAGGTATATGCCAAATTGGCTCACACTCTTCAAAAGTTGCCTAAGATCATCTCAAGAGCACACCTTACTGAATCAATCAGATTAACGGGGAAAAATCTAGGTTTATTCATGCAAGGTTCAAAGTAAGCTCATCACACAAAGCATCGACACTTAAGTCAAACAAGACTACACACTTTCGCTAATGTGCAACGGTCATTACAAAAGAATCAGTTTGAGAAATGGCTAATCACAACGAGATGCAAAGAGTTCACATATTATCTATGCAACTTCATATGTTCTCGTCGTAGCCGCACATTCATGTTAGTTCGATTGAGAGCACTATTCAAGTCATCGGTATTGATCAAAACCGAGACTTGAATTTGTACAAGAACAACCACTTTCAACACAAGAGATGGCAAAATTTTTTGAAAAATGATTTTTTTCGAAAGGGTCAAAATTAATTTTCAAATAAACCCAAAAGAGAGCCATAAGCTCAAATGATCGCAAAACAGTTTTAAAAACACAATTAAAAATAGACAACCCAAATATATACAGAAAATGTCATTCAAAATAAGCAAAACAAGGTGAGCCTCACCCCACCATAAAAGAAATGTGTTTGTCCTCAAATGTGAGTAATAGTATCTAAAAATAAAATCAAAGTAGGACAAAGAGAGAGGTAAAGAGAAATCCTGTCTATGCGACCTCTCCTTCTGTCGGGGCATCAGAACTCTGAGCTGCAGTCTGTAATTGGGCATCAGTGCCTGGAGTATTAACATCAAGAGCAGCAGTGCCAGGTCCTATAGGGGCTACTGTGCACGTCTCAACATGCGATGCCTGGATCACTGGGTGCACAACTATCCCTACCAGATCTGACAAGTTGCCAAAGATCTTCTGCTCCTCCTTTGCTGCTGTCAGCTCCTCATCAGTCTCAGCATCTGCATCTGCAACTACTGCCTCTCCAGGTGCATCACGGTCCTCAATGGTTCTCATTAAGTCATTAAAGTCAACAGACTTTAGATAGTCTACATCCCTCCGCAGACCCGCAATATCGGCTTGTAAATTCGGTACCTCAGATGACCTCCCCTGTCTGCGCTAACATGTTGTAATCCTCAAGGTCAAAGCATCGACAGAGGTCTGGATAAGAGCAAGTGCAGTGGCTATAGCTCTTTCAATCATCCCTGGGACAGACTTATCCAGTCTGAATACCCGTGCCTTGGCTGATTGGGCAAGACGCGCCATTTTCAGGATCATACCCGGAGTGAACATGATCGGCTGGCTCGAAGAAAAAGCACCTGAATCCTGTGAAGAGGAGGAAAGAGCTTATCTTCTATAATGGTCCGGACCTCATCACCCTTTAACCTGTTAAGCATCCTAGGTTGAGGCACGACAGGAGGTGAAGGAGCCACTAGAGGTGCCTGTGCTGGCTCTAGATTTGGCTCAGGGGGAGCTGTGGCTGAGGTAACCCTGGTGGAGGTGGCAACATCTGATGAAACTCTGGTGGGTGACGATTTAGGCAAATTTTTGAGTCTGCTCTATCATTGAATCAATATTTGGTCATCTTCAATCTCATCCCAATTAGTGTTGGCCTTAGCAGCTACTCTTTTCTTTGCTATGCTTTTCTTCTTTTTGCCTTTACCTTGTTAGAGATCTTCCCCTCCTCTCTTCAGAGGATTTGAGCCTCCTTCAGTAATACAAATTCATGGTTCTGTTTTCTTGTGGTGTTGTGTGTTGGGGCTGGTGTGTACCATACCTGCAATAGTCTTATGATTAGTTGAAAAAGTAATCAAATTTAAACACAAAAATTATTGCAGACAGGTTCGCCGTTCCACTCGGTGATTCGTCAAACCTCTTTGGCGATCAAGGTCGAGCGTGTCGAGTGGATTAGCTTGCAACCAGGGAAAATTGGTGATGGAAAAGTCTACTCGGCGAGTCACCGACTTCTTTCGGCGATGACAAAGTTGTTCGCCGAAGGATACAGTGAAAGAGGGAAAAAGGGCATGCAAAGGGCGATCCAAAGTCCTATCGACGAATTGTCGACTACTTTTGGCAATCACGAATGTGTCTGCCAAAAGTTATAGATCTTATAACACAAAGTACATGGATTAAGGGTGGTCTACAACTAGTAGGCGAACCACCGAGTCATTCGGCGAGCTCGATCCAACTCGTCGAATGACATAACGTGCCCATTTTTCAACCCAACTCTCGAAACCGTCCTTACTATCTTCAAAAGCAAAATCAAAGTATGCACACACAAAATTCACCTAAAACCCGTACTTCCCATCACCCCGGAGCACTCAGACTTCTTCCGATTTTGCCAAATTTGTCCATTTAACTACGATTACCCTTAAGAATGTTGTCACCCATTCCTTCATCGAGCAATTTTCATTATTTAGTGCAAATGTGGGCAACTTAGACTTCACCCAATCAACCTAACAACTAATATGCAACACCCAATTCAAGATCAATCAATTCAAAGCGCAAACACTATGGCATTCAACCATTTAAGCATTTTAGGCAAAATATACGAATTGAAAATAGCATCATAGCAACCTATTTCTATCAGAGAAGCCCAACATACATCATCCTGATACTATAATTGCAAATGAGTGCAAAATTTTCAAAAATAAATTTGGGATTTTAGAGACTAACCTTTGATGCCGATCAAATAGCTTTTTGTAATGCTAAGAAGCAAAGAAATCCAACCCCAAGCACTAATCACCGACTAAAATACTAATTTAAGGTAAAAATCTAGAAAATAATACCTTTGGTGTGATTTTGGAGAGTTTGAAACTAGGGGAAAGTGAGAGATTCAAAATTTTTGACCTTTGGCGTTTATATAACCGTTCCGTTCTTGTCCATTCGGCGACGTCAATAGCGCTCACCGACACGCTCAGCGATCCACCGAGTGGTCACTTACCTCGCCAAGTTTTACAAGAGCTCCAGTTAATGTGGGGGTCCAAACGGCGGACTAGATCGCGATCGCCGACCTGGTCAGCGATTCGCCAAGCTTCTCTTGGGCTCGCCGAGTTTTACAGACTCCAATTTGAAGATGTCTTGAGTCAAACGGCGGATTAGGTTGGGCTCGCCGACCTCTTCGGTGATGCGCCCACTAGACCATTTACTCGCCAACCAGCACTTTTCAAGCACTTTCCACACTTTAACCGGCATAATCAACACACCATTATTTACTAAAACAAAAATAAAGCAATAAAAGGGTCTTGGGTTGCCTCCCAAGCAACGCCTTAGTTAACGTCGTGGCATGACGCAATTCAACATTTAAACTCCAGTAGTGGGGTTTGCCTCATCTTCATAAGGCAACCCCTCTTCTAACTCTTGTTGCAATATGGTCTTAAACCTTTGCCACAACTCATAAATGGCTTCACCCTCCAATGGCTTGAAATTTAGGATGTTAGCCCTAAAAATCATCAATCTCAAAGGAGGGTGATCCATTTTGTCACTGTTGCTACCTGATATGCTCCAATTCTCTGCTCAAAACAGCAACACACAAACCAAAACTAAAAATTAAGTAAGTTCACCAATAACTAATAAGAACAAAAATTTTACTAAACTAAAAATTCTCAACTAACACCACTCTCCGGCAGCCATGCCATTGTAATGCTTATCGTGACTAACGACACTAACCTACGATTCGAGTGTCTACGATCGTTGATAATATAGTAACCCAACAAAGGGTTGGGGTCGTTTCAAGTGGGTGACACCAAAGTGTCATATTTCAAAGGAGGTTTTGTCACAAGTAGCTAAAACAACAAAAATAAGAGAAAATCAAGTATGGAGAAAAGTTCTTGGGGTGTGACCGCAATATATATTGATATAAATCATTGGGTACATGTTTTAGATAGGAAATTTGCAAGATAATAGTTACTAGGCTAAGCTTTAGATGGAAATAAGTTCCCTCTCGAAAAACTTACCCCATTTCAAATGGGTTCCTCTCAGACACACATTCGCTGCATGAAGGCCAGCCTACACCTTACCTCCACTCACTCTCTCAAGCTGAGTGTTAGGATATGGAACTAGAGCTCATCCTCTCAGGCTGAACCTCATGTTGACCCACTCCTTAGGCAATCAGTCTAGCGGTCTTGGTTTCGCTACCTCTCTCTCGAGCAAGCCAAAAACACAGGGGTGGTTTTGTATTTGCTACTACAAACCCATTAAGTTAAACCACAACCACTAGGTGAAATCACCATTAAAATGCATCTAACCTATCAGCAAACAAGACCCAACAATAATATCAATACATATTTGCTAAATCACACCCCAAAAATGGGGTTTTTAGCCGCACATCAAGAAATAAGAAATTATACCTAAAATGACAGAGAAATCAAATGAGTATAAGAAATTAAACCTTGATTTAAGCAAAGGAAGAAGAATAGAGAAGACCCACTTCCAACTTGGCGAAGATGAACTCCTTTTTTCAAGTCTCCCAAAAACTCTCTCCAAACTGGAGAGAAAAATACAAAAGCTAATATTCTAAGTCTCAAAATTACAATAATGTTCGATCCCAAAAACTAGTAAAGAGCTAGTATTTATAGATTCAGAAAATAGTGTTGTGGCGGATCGTTCGGCGAGGTCAATCACGATCGCCGAATGACTCGACGATTCGCCCCTCTTCTGGTTCATCGCCTTTTGTGCTTTGCCTTCAGCATCTCTGCGTTCTGGATCATTGGGCGGCATATTTCTGCTTCGCGAAACTATTTGGCGACACGCCGACTTCTCCTTTTATCGCCTTTTGATCCACTTCCTTCAGGGCTTCGCGTACTGGAACAAAGGGCGGAGTGTGTCCCTTTGGCGATTTGCCAAGTATGCTTGGCTATGCTCAGGCTTCAGTTTCTTTGTTCTTTTCAGCCATTTTATTTATTTTTGCGTCTAAATGTCCATGCTTCAATTAAAACTTCAAATACCTGAAACTTAAGTGTTTTCATCAGATATTGAGATAAAATAAGCATTTTAGGACACTATTTCTATTAAAATAAAGCCCTAAATGAGTCCAATTTGTTGACTCATCATTAGTTTCCATCCAAGGAGCCCACTTCAAAAGATGATTTCAAAGTTTCCAAAATCCCCTAAAAAGGTAGGGTTTCAATCTAAGCATGGGTTCAATTTCTAAAATTTTTGAAAGGTTTATATATGATAAATTGTGATTGAATTCTTGAATTAATGTTCTTTTAAGATGGAAATTCCCTATGAACCCATGATTCCCCCAAAATACGAAATTGTGATTTGGGATTGATTGATTATGGAAGCTTGTGAAGAGATTAAGTATATATTGATTTAGTTTATTGAATTATGTCATTATTCATACCTAAATTGTAGTATTCTAGGTGTGTTGGTGAATTACGATTCATGGCCTTAAAGGGCAAAATATGAAGGATTGAATTGGTAGGCTTAGACATCCTCTTTCTGTGTAATTAAAGTATCTTCACTTAATAAACATGAATCGATAAGCCAATGACATTCCTTTCATAAATAACTAATGAATGTGTTCCACGGCTATGTCTTGAATCAATAGGCATATGGAATTCCTTTCATAAAGATCCAATGAACTAATGTAATGATGACTCTTGAATCGATAGGCTTATGTCATTCCTTTCCTAAAGAGTCAATGAACTAACGTAATGATGAATCTTGAATAGATAGACTTATGGCATTCCTTTAATGAGGATTCAATGAGCTATCTTAATAATGTACCATGAATCGATAGGCTTATGGCATTCCTTTCATGTGTAATAATGTACCTTGGGTCGATAGGCTTATGGCATTCCTCTCAAGTACAATAGTGTTAGTGAGAATGAAGTACTCTATGGGAATGAAGGCTAAGCACCGAGTTGATACGGTAAGATGGAAGCTCTCCCCACATTAGGCTTGGGTTTCAATAAACATTTTTCTTATCCCATAACTATGTACCTATATAGGTTATTAGCTAGTGGATCCACCTAAGCTAAAATGTTACCGGTCTTACCTTAGGCAAGTAGACCACCTTTTTACGGTGTGGGGTTATGACACCGGATTCCATGTCAAGCTCACCTGGTCTATATCGGTTAATGCTTATTCCCATCATGTGAGATACGTGCTATGGTTTCTTGAGAAGTTCTATGAAGTGTGGGTGGTAGTATGGGGTGTCATCTTGCATTGCATGAGTAGCCTTTGAGAGGGCTATGGTGTGATTCTCCAATGTCTTAATGTCTAATAATTGAAAGTGTTCTTAATGAAGCTAATGAGAATATTGACTTAAATGCTTAATGTAATGATGCATGCTTATTTGGATTGTATTATGAGTTACTTTCCTTGCCATGACTTATGGAATGTATGTGTTCCTTTATGTTTGAGTATTGACTAAAGATGAATATGAAAAATGGTAAGTTCATCTAAGGTGACCTCAAAATGGTACTTAGTGGAATAGTAGTATGGGATGCTATTCTTACATTGCACAAGTATAGTTTAGGGTTACTTAAGTTGAATGTTCTAATGTGATAAAATGACTTATATGTTAAATGAGATTGTATCTTATGCCTTTTGCTAAAGTTCATGATGTTTTCTCAAAATTGGCATATAGCATGGTTTTCAACCAAAATGTCCTTTTAAGCATGGTTTTTGCATTGTTATCATACTTAGTACATTTTTGTGTGCTAACCCATATTTCTACATTTCTACCAAGTGTAGGGTTTGGAGACCTAATGTTCTATACTTGGAAGATAGGTTTCTAAGGAGCAAGGAATTGAAGATTTGGTGAGTCCTCATAGTTTCGAGGACGATTTCCCTTTCTGTCTTTTATGTTACGTTTAGAGTTTTTGTATGGGCTATGTCCCAATGTTTTTATCCAAAGTGTTGTAGATGGTTTAAGACAAAGTATAGAAAGATTTCCGCTTGCTTTTATGAAGAGTGACTTTAATTGTAAAGAAAAGTTTTAAATTTTGTAATATTTTCCTATGTTCTTATGCTATGAATACTTTGAGGCTTGTATGATGTGTTTTGGAGTCTTGTACGCCGTGTTATGTCCGGGGTGTAGGACCGGGTTGTGAAAAACATGGTATCAGAGCACAAGATTTTTTGATGGTATTAGGATGTCTTAAACCACGTCTTGTAGATTCTTGTTCATAATGTGAAGCGCGCCACATTTATGAATAGGAGGCTATTGGATGTTAGGAAAATCTTACTTCTTCATTCTTCAAGTCGTGCCATAGAGTTTAACTCTATAAGGTTTCTCTCTTATTCCTTATCTGATGGTCTTTAGGATATGACCACTTGAAGGGCTCATGCTACAAGGATCGAGGGATAAAAGTTTAGTAGTGATGCCAATTATGGCTATGTGACTATATG
The DNA here is from genome assembly GCF_019186545.1 of Solanum stenotomum. NCBI lineage: Eukaryota > Viridiplantae > Streptophyta > Magnoliopsida > Solanales > Solanaceae > Solanum > Solanum stenotomum. The sequence continues at coordinate 45,478,119 of NC_064284.1, forward strand.
AGTCTTGGTATGATAGAATTAGATGATGACCTTTGGCATAGATGGGTTGCTTTAAGGTTATGTGTTTTGTTGAAAGATTTGGGTGAATAAGGTGTTTTGGAAATACCTAGATGTGTGAAGTGAGTAGACTCCTCTAAGAAGGGTAGAAGTGTAATTCACTTGGTTTAGAATCATCTTGTGTGATGACCTTAGAATTGAAAGAAGTGATGCTTAAAAGAGTTTGTATAGGCTTGCTCCCAAGGGGGAGATAATGTGCTTAGATAGAAAGGTCGTTGAGTATCCTTGATGTTTATAAGTTAGGTTTTCTTGAAATTCTCACCTTAAGAGATGTAGTAAGTTTGAGGAGTTTAGACTTGGTTTGGTAGACTCATATGAGACCTTGAGTGGTGTTGGTAAGGTTGTTTGTGAGCAAGAGTTGCTTAATGAGGACCTACGTAGTTTAGAAGTACGGTTGGGATCTTAGACCGGCTAGTTAAGAAATAGAAGAGTAAAGAAGTTGTTTCCATGAAAAATGTTGAGGAGTGGTGTCCTAGTAAGGGTTTTAGTAAAGGACGCTACTAGAGTTGACAAAGGAGCTCTTCCGGATGAAGGCACCGGTATGTTGATAGTTCCTTGTGGTTGTGAATGTGTTAGTAAGGTCCCTATGCTATTTCATGTTAGCCTTAGTATGAGTTTACTCCCAAAGAGGAGATGGTATGTTGAATAGTAAGGTTGTTGAGAGTTTCGATATCCTTATCTCTTTCTTTCTATTCCTATTCAAACCTAAGACAAAGAATTCCTTTTTGGCTTGTTTCATGTTTTGAAGTCATGTGTGATTATGTGTTTCCATGGTCTCCTTATGTTATGCATGTTCTTGATGAATTTATGTTTAAATGAGAAAATGAATTTTTATGATTTATGTTCGTCATGTTGATGTGCATTTAGTATGAGTTGTTTATATGCTTCATGAGGTGAATTGTTGAACATGCCTAAATGTGCTTTTAAGAGAAATTGCATAATGTGCATAATGATGTTATGATGAGCATGCTTAGAGTTGGAGAAAGTAATTCCCCTAATAAAATGAGAAATGTTGAAGTTTTCATGCATAATCAGTTTGTAGATGTAATTCCTACTTTCTTGTGTTGCATGGAGTATGTTTGAGATGGAGTTGATGTTTCCTCCTAGTTTTGTGCATTGTTTATGATGTTTCATGCATAATGGACTGCTAGTCTTGAGTCTTTATTTCCCTAAAGTGTTTAAAGTTCCATTCGAGAACGCATGTTCCTAAGGGGGACATAATGTAACGATTCGGAAAAACAAGTAGGTGAAACTAGAGCCTAACAAGTGTGCTGTTGAGTTGATGTTAGGTTTCATGTTGCAAAATTAGTTCCCGAGTTAGGTTGAGGGGTTAAACCTCAAGGTACGACCCCCCAAGAACTAACAAAGGATCCTTGAGGGGGACCCTAAAGACTAACCCCAAGGCTGCCCCAACTTAGAAAAGGTTGTCAAAAAGTTCATGACCTACAGATGGAACCTACTGGGCGTAGGTCCATCCACGCCTCGTGGGGGTGGTCCATAGGTCAAGGGCCCCAAATGGTGAATTGCTGACCCAAACCACGAACCTGCAGGATGGAGCGCCACCCCACCTACGGTCCGTAGGTCTAGGGGCGTAGGTCACCACTGCAAGCTGTCCAATTCGGCCAAGTTAGGGGCAACTTGTAAATTCCTAATTAATTAGTTATGGGTTGGGGACAGTTTATATTGTTTTATTTCACTTATTTAAGGCTATATAAAGTATTAAACACCCTTTTACAATTCATTATTTCCTAAACTCAAAATTAGAAACTACCCTCTCCAAATAATCCTCTCTCTAGAAACCACCATTGGAGAAGAAGGGGTCAAGGTTTGAAGCTCAAGATTTCATATTTCTCACTCAATTTTGTGGATTTTATTCAAGTGAGGTATGGTAGTTTTCATCCTTGGTTAGTTTCCACCCAAGGAGCCCCCTTCAAAAGATGATTTCAAAGTTTTCAAAATCCCCCAAAAAGTTAGGGTTTCAATCTAAGCATGGGTTCAATTTTAAAATGTTTTCAAAGGTTTATATATGATGAATTGTGATTGAATTCATGAATTAATGTTGTTTTAATATGGAATTTCCCTATGAACCCATGATTCCCCCAAAATACTAAATTGTGAATTGTGATTTGGGATTGATTGATTATGGAAGATTGTGAAGAGATTAAGTCTATATTGCTTTAGTTTATTAAATTATGTCATTAATCATGTCTAAATTGTAGTATTCTAGGTGTGTTTGTGAATTATGGTTCATGGCCTTGAAGGGAAAAATATGAAGGATTGATGTATGATCATGAGATTATGTATATGCATGTGAATTCAATGAAAGTAAGGTGATCATGTTTAGAATGCAATTGTGTTATTATTGAAATCTTATTCTCAATTAACACTTATGAATGATGATTCAAATGTGAAGGGTTTCTACAATGTAATATTACATCTTGAATTGGTAGGCTTAGAGCATCCTTTTCTTGTTATAAATGAATGTGATCTTGATTGAAGTACCTTGAATTGGTAGGCTTAGACATCCTCTTCATGTGTGAATGAAAGTAATGTTGAATGACGTACCTTGAATTGGTAGGCTTAGACGCCCTCTTCTTGTGTATCTAATGTATCTTCACTTAATGAACATGAATCGATAGACTAATGGCATTCCTTTCATAAATGACTATTGAATGTGTTCTACGACTATGTCTTGAATCAATAGGATTATGACATTACTTTTATAATAAGCCAATGAACTAATGTAATGATGACTCTTCAATCGATAGGTTTATGGCATTCCTTTCCTAAAGAGTCAATGAACTAATGTAATGATGAATCTTGAATCAATAGGCTTATGGCGTTCCTTTCATGAGGATTCAATGAGTTGTCATAATAATGTACCATGAATTGATAGGCTTATGGCATTCCTTTCATGTGTAATAATGTACCTTGGGTCGATAGGCTTATGGCATTCCTCTCAATTACAATAGTGTTAATGTGAATGAACTACTCTATGGGAATGGAGGCTAAGCACCGAGTTGATATGGTAAGATGGAAGCTCTCCCCATGTTAGGCTTAGGTTTCAATAAACATCTTTCTTATCCCATAAGTATGTACCTACATAGGTTATTAGCTAGTGGATCCACCTAAGCTAAAATGTTATCGGTCCTACCTTAGGCAAGTAGACCACCTGTTTACGATGTGGGGTTATGACACTGATTCCATGTCAAGCTCACATGGTCTATGTCGGTTAATGCTTATTCCCATCATGTGAAATACATGCTATGGTTTCTTGAGAAGTTCTATAAAGTGTGGGTGGTAGTATGGGATGCCATCCATGCATTGTACGAGTAGGCTTTAAGAGAGCTATGGTGTGATTCTCCAATGTCTTAATGTCTAATGAATGAAAGTGCTCTTAATGAAGCTAATGAGAAGATTGACTTAAACGCTTAATGTAATGATGCATGCTTACTTGTATTTTATTATGAATTACTTTCCTTATCATGACTTATGAAATGTATGTGTTCCTTATGTGTGAGTATTGACTAAAGATGAGAATGAAAAATGGTAAGTTCATCTAAGGTGACCTCAAAGTGGTACTTAGTAGGAATAGTAGTATGTGATGCTATTCTTACATTGCACAAGTATAGCTTAGGGTTACTTAAGGTGAATGTTCTAATGTGATGAAATGGCTTATATGTTGAATGTGATCGTATCTTATGCCTTTTGCTAAAGTTCATGATGTTTTCTCAAAACTGGCATATAGCATGGCTTCCAACCAAAATGTCCTTTTTAAGCATGGTTTTTACATGGCTATCATACTTAGTACATTTTTGTGTGCTAACCCATATTTTTACATTTCTACAAAGTGTAGGGTTTGGAGACTTGATGTTCTATACTTGGAAGATAGGTTTCTAAGGAGCAAGGAGTTCAAGATTTGGTGAGTACTCATTGTTTCGAGGATGAACCCACTATTTCCTTTTATGTCTTTTATGTTACATTTAGAGCTTTTGTATGGGCTATGTCCCAAAGTTTTTGTTCAAAATGTTGTAGATGGTTTGAGACAAAGTATAGAAAGACTTCCGCTTGCTTTTATGAAAAATGACTTTGACTGTAAAGAAAAGTTTTAAATTTCACAATATCTTTCTATGTTCTTATGTTATGAATGCTATGAGGCTTTTCGGAGTCTTGTACGCCGTGTCACGTACGGGGTGTAGGCTGGAGTCCTGACACCACATATAAAGTTGAATCGACAAATTTGGCCTCAATCCCGTTACAAAGTAGTGAATCCGCTCTTCCAGATTGAAGTAAAGCTAGTCACATATTTGGATAAAGCACAAAATTTGGCCTAATAGGGCGCAATATATATCTTTCATTTCTCTATATTCAGGAACTTATCTCTCCTCATATCGCTCAAAGTCCAGGGTATATAACTCCATGAAAAAGCTATAAAATGCTACCCAAGTCATAGGTGGTGCCTTTGCTGGTCGACACTCAACATGAGACCGCCACCACATGTCCATCTTATGAAGAAACTCATGACAATCAATAAGGAAATCATAAGCATCTTCAAATTCAGTACCCTTGAAGACTGGAGGTTTCAACTTTGAGAACCTAATAAAGAGATCATGTTGATCACTAGTCATTACATGCCATGTAGTCTATCGGAGAATCATGCCTATTTCCAAGGACACATTTTCTATTGATGGTGTTGCTATTTCCACTTTTACTACTCAAGTAATAACCAGATGTGAAATAGAGTGAAGAAATTCAGCTATCAATTTGTATCACCTAGAGACCAATTAGATTCAAGTAGTAGCACGAAAGAAAAAAGTAGAAGAGTTTTTCTAAAGTCCTATAGCCTCTCGAAAAAAAGTAAATGTGTCCCCGTACCGTTCCGCAAGACTCTACTAGACATGTCCTTGTGTGATGAGATCACCAAACCTAAAGCTCTGATACCAAGTTTGTCATGACCCAAAACGAGTCATGAGTGACACTCACACTTAACCTCCTAGGTGGGTGAACCAATGAATCCAACTCCAATTTATATTCACAATTCAACTTATAAAATACTAACCATTATGCGGAAGCTTAAATCTTATTAAATATCATTTCCCAAAACCTGAAAGTCATCACATCAAGGACTTCTATTCTAAAAATACTAAGTCCAAGAGTATTAAAGAAATCAAAATAAATAAGTAGAATAGTCTATGTCTGAAATCTAAGGACATCATGTCATGACCAAGAGAATCCAACACGAGTTAGAAGGAAAAGCTTACCCTAAAATCTAACTAGTCCAAGGCTTCAAAAGATAACATCGAAGACACTTTCTACATCAACAAAACACTTGGAATCAATAACTTTTGATTTGGAGTTGATTTTATTCAAATGCATTTTGATATTCTTGAACATTGATGCTTGAAAAGATGAAATAAGATATATAGATTATACAATTGGGCATGCTAAAAATTGTAGACACTAAGATTTGCATTGAGAAAATAACCCAGACTAGAAAATATCATAACAATTGTGATATTTATTTTAGTATAATGAGTGTTACAATATCTATGAATCCTCTTATTAATCTTATCAAAAATAAATTCAAGGGAAATCGAGCTCTATCTTGAATTTATGGAGTTGACTTGACTTGTATTTAAATTCAAGGACCTGCAGCTTGATGTTGAGTTTGATTGTCTTGATCTTGATTTGTATGTGAATTCAATGGTCTCAAACTTGATCTTGAATCTCCGTCTTGATATTTACAACTTGCAAAGAAATACCTGATTGCTTGAATCTGATAGCTTGTAGAGAAGTATGTGATGTTTGATCCACATGTTCTTTCTTGCTTCTTATTAGAATTCTGATACTTTCTAAATTATGAGAATCGTTATTTATTGTTATAGAATGGAAGAGTTGTCATAAGATGAACTTTTTTCAATCAATCAAATGAAGTTGAAATGATAATATTCGATTGATCGGAACTTGTCACTTGTACACATGACAAATTTTTATTGGTCTTTGATTTGACTAGGCATATTATGTAATTTTGACATAACATCCTATTAGCTCTATTGCTTGACTTGATGTGTCACGTCATTCAAAACAGGTGCCAAACTAGGCCTTTAGGATTGAATTTATCATTGATAGCTCAAATAAAAGAATTTTTTGGTAACCAATGTAAAATATTACCATTACCTGAAAGTAACAATACAAATAAAGAGCACCCATTTCTGATAACAGAAGCTAGGCCTCCAACCAAACAAAAAAACTAACTACAAAGTAAGAAATGAATAAAGTGTTTACATTTTTGTGCTTTCCTTGAACTGCTGAGGAAATGTAATTTCTCTATAATCTCTTTTTTTATCTGTGCTACTACCTCTTTTGTATGTACATGTTTCTCTTTGAACTTTTTCCAATTTCTAGCATGCCATGTGTGATAAAGAATTGCCCTACATATAGCTTCAATTGTCTCCTTTTGAAACTCCTTCCAATGCTTCCTTTTTATTCTCTCCAAAATCTGTTTATCCCATTGTTTGTTATTGCTATTCTTGTCCACTGTGTTATCCCCTGCCATACAATTTTTGTCCATTTGCATGTCTCAAATAAATGCACATTAGTCTCCACTACCTTCTCTTCACATAGGAAACAATCAGTGTCATCAACCTGAATGTGCAGTTTCTGCTTACGTTCCTGTGTGAGTAATCTCCCTTGTATAGCCAACCACACCATAAATCTATGCTTTGGAATGGCCATAGCAGTCCATACTAAATCTGCAGTTCTCATTTGTGGTCGATGTCCTATGATTGCCAAGTAGCTTCTTGTGATAGAGTAGGTACCATTTGATGTCAGATTGTATCTACCCTGGCTATACCAGTCTTGCATATGTTCCTTTACTACATTAAGTTCCTCCAATACCAACTACCAATAGGTGTCCTATGATTTCATATCGAGGTTTCCTCTTTGAGATAGATGTTATGTACCCATTTCACCCACTAGGACTCCTTGTTCATTATGATTTGCCATACTAACTGTCCCACTGGTGCAGTGTTCCAATTGTTTCTACCCTTGATACTCAGTCCACCTTGTTTTTTTTTAGATAGGACACCTTTTCCCAAGACACCAAAGTTACCTTCTTCTTTATTTAATCAGAATTACCCCCACAGATAGGCCTTGCATATCTTATCAATTTATTTGAGTACACTTTGGGGGAGGATGAATACTACCCCCAGAAGCTATGTATGGAAAATAGGACTGCGTTGATCACTTGTAGTATGCCAGCATATAAGTTGTTTGGAGTATGTAACTTTAATCCTCTGAGTAATCTTGGCAATCAGGGACGAACATTCTATTTTCTTCCACTTCGTAGTAGATAGAGGAAGGCCAAGCTATTTAATAGGGAATTCACCAACTGAAAAACCAGTTCTTGCTAGAATTCGATTTCTTGTATCTTCATCTACCCCAGCTAGGACTACACTTGAATTCTCCATGTTTTCCTCCAATCTAGTGGCAGCACTAAAATGAGCTATGGCCTCCATTACTCTATTCACTGATTTCAAATTCCCTTTGCAAAAGATCATTAAATCATCAGCAAAAATTACGTGAGTAAGCTGCACCTTCTTGCACTTGGGATGATACCTAAAATTTGGCAACAAACTCATATTCTATAATGTTCTTGATAGGTATTCCATCACTAATACAAATAGCAAAGGAGACATAGGGTCTCCCTGCCTCAATCCTCTCCTCCCAAAAAAACCATAATTTTCCCCAATAACTTTCACTGAGCACATGGTAGTTGATACACATGTCATGATCCATTTAATTAACTTATTAGGAAATCCAAATCCAGCTAATACCTTTTCAAGGAAATCTCAACTTACCATATCATAAGTTTTCCTTAGATCTATTTTCATGAGACATCTAGGAGATACTTTCTTTCTATTGTAGTGTCTCAAGAGATCATGACATATCAATACATTATGCATCATTGATCGACCTTGTACAAAAGTTGATTGATTTTTTGCCACTATATAACTAATTGTAGTTTTCAATCTAATGCAAATTAATTTGGAAATACACTTGTAAATCACATTGCAGCAAGATATAGGCCTGAATTAACTAGCAAATTTTGGTACTTCAATCTTTGAGATAAGGGCAATGCATGTGGAGTTAATCTGTCTTAGTGATTTGCTATTCCTGAAGAAATCCAGCATTGCAGTTTTGACATACTGTCCCACAATAGACCAGGTTAATTTATAGAAGCCACTCCCAAAACCATCTGGCCAAGGGCTCTTATTACTATCAATCTGAAATATAGCCTTTTTCATCTCCTTTTGATCAAAAGTGTCTATCAAGTTATCTTGCTGCTCCTCTGTGAGTACATTCCCTTGGAAAATTAAGGCATGTGATGCTTTTACTCTTTGTTTTGTTTCATTTCCTAAGATTTCTTCATAATACTCCACAAATAGTTTAGCAATTATTGTAGGGTCAGTTTGCCAAATCCCTGCAGTGTTCTTTAATTGTGTGGTGGCTTGCTTCAACTTTCTATGCTTTATGACTGAATAAAAATACCTTGTATTATCATCCCCTAGCCTTATCCATGTTGCTTTACTTCTTTGTTGTAGAAATACTTAAGCTAAATAACAAGAATTCCTAAACTTCTGATATGCCAAGCTTTATCCCTACTGGAAGTCCATATTGTTTGGGCTAGTTTGTAACAATTTTTGGGCTTGCTTTAGTGCTTCCCTGTCTTTATTTGGTTCACTCACTATGTCTCGGAATGCTTGTGAGTGTAACTTCCTCAATTTCTTTTTTAACAGTTTGAGTCTTCTCACAACCTGAAACATCATACACCCTTCAATGCTTTCATTCCATCCTTCTTATACAATAGCTTGGAATTGTGGGTGTTTTATCCATACATTACAAAACTGAGAGGCTTTCCTAGTCTTACAGATTTCACTAAGGGTCACTTTAGCAGGGAAGTGATCACTAATACCCTCAGGCAAAAATAGTGCTCTACAAGAAGGGATTATGTCCAACCATTCATTATTTATGAAGATCCTATCTATTTTTTAGAAGATCCTATACCCACCATGTTTATCATTCCATGTATACCTATTCCCTTGAGTAGGAAATTCCAACAAACCACAAGTTGTCACACAATCATTAAAGTCTACTATTTCTGACCAAGTAATAGGGTTCCCTCCTATTCTGTCATTCAACTTTCAATATTGAGTTAAAATCACCTATCACTATCCATGGTTTTGAACTTCTTATACTCTGCAACAACAAACTTCCCACAACTCTTGCCTTTCTTGGCTACTAATAAAAGCATATATATAGGCAATCTGAAAAGAATTTGCAGAGTTATAAACATTACCTCAAAATTTACTTGTTGAACATTCTTGCTTATAGGTTTTACTTGCTAGTAGATAGGCCTCCAAGTTATCCATATCATTCCATTATAGTGGGGCTCCAAATTGGTAATGTATTGTTGTCACGCTCCGAGCCTACACCCTAGATGCGAGTGGCAATTGAGAACCATTGTTGGCCCCAAGCAAACCCTTAGCCTAGCTTAATTCTAAGTGGAAATCTTACTCAACATAGAATATCTCAAATGAAAACTTTAACTCAAATAATTGCTCAAAATATTTAAAGAAAACATTCACTAGCCAAAATGGTAACTCAAGTCTCAAACATCAATAATAGAAATGAACAAGACTAATGAACTATAACTATCTATCTATAAAGCCTCTAACACTATGAGGGATGTTGGGACAAGACCCCCGATCATCCTAAGAAACTGAAATGACAAAACAATGATAAAAGGGATCCTCCGGAATCAATGAGGGTCACCAATAACTCTGAAGCTCAACTGGATCGACGAAGCATTTGATGTTGATCCTGGTTACTTGTATTTGCATCATAAAATGATGCAGGCCAAATAACGTCAGTACATTGAATGTACGAGCATGTGAGGGGAAATCTAAAACAAGGCATAATCTTGAACTAGAACTGGAAGAAACACTTACCTCGTCTCTACTCTACTTAACTCATTTCAATATAAAGCAGTAATAAAGATGCAATATAAAGACAAGCTTTAAACAGTAGATTACAACTCAATGTATTGAAAAACACAATAGTAACTTAGTTTTGTATAAGAAGATACAAGTAACTCTTTGGGAGATTCTCTAACCGACAATTATCACTATGAGCTATGTGATGATACAACGTCTAGCCCACGCTGCCAGAACTTTCCTATACTTTGCCGGGGTATAGAACCTACTACTAATTGGATCCACTAGTCTATGCTAAAAATCATTAAGGAATCATCTAAAAAGTATGACCCCTTTTTACCCACGTTTGCTACATGGTTCATAGAGACTTTGAGTTATTTGAACTCGTCCTCATATTGCTGCTCAATACCACTCCCAAAACATAACTAGCTCATACGTTCAAAAATATAACTCTTTTTGTGCTTTGATATTATTACTCAAAAAGTTTTTCTCTAAAAACAAATGGTACTAAAACTGCTCATGAAAACTCTCTTTGGAAATCGGTGTTTCCTCTCATCTTAAATGTAAAAACATTTACTCTTGGGAATACTTAGTTCCCATATATCATTTTTAAGAAAATAAAATTGGTTTTACTCTTCCTCAAACTCAATGCTTAAGTCTTAAAACAAGTTTAAAACAATTGTAAAAGACTTTTGAAAATACTTCAAGAACTCTATAGACTTGACACTTGGCCCTACCTTGTATTTGAATTATTGATTCATGGGTTATGATCTCATGTTATGGATGATCTATCGATGTTTAGACATACCTTAGATTGTAGAAATCAACTAGAAAATATAGGTACGATTTGAGGGAACTCAAACGGAAAGAAGTTAGAAGGGGTAGAGGACCTGGAGACCTTGGCGTAATGAGTGGCACAGGGAGCTAGACTCTGAACGATAGAAGGGAATGTGGGGCACATTGAGTGGCACGACTCCCCAGGGCCAAAACTACATAACACTCTCTCTGGCGCAATGAGTGGTGAGGTGTGCCAGCCCCCTGCCCATAAAACCTGACGAATTTTCTTACTCATTTTTCGACCCTAATTCACCTAGAATCGAATGGTTTCTTTCCCAATCAATTATATTTGAATACCCAACAATGGTACACAAGAATCTACTCAAAAACAACCTTAAAACTCATACGATTATTGATATACCGTGAGTTTACGGTATTTTTGATACATTTCACTTAAGAGTTGTATGTGTCTAGGGTCATTTTGTATTGGAAATAATGTTTTTTGTGTTGTGTTTGCAGGAAATAGGCTTTGGCGCGGTTGAGTGAGATGACAACTGAAATTTTGCAGAAGTGGCCACCCACGGAGGGACCTACAGACCGTAGGTCCTTCCGTGGGTGGCCACTTTTACTGAATTTCAGCTCTCATCTCACTCAACTGCGTCAAAGCCTATTTCCATCATTGATGAACTCGGAGTTGAAGGTTCCAGCCTCTATTGAAAAAGTCTAAGTGTTGACCAATGGAAGGGACCTACGGATCATAGGTCAACCCACAATCCGTAGGTTGAGTCGTCGATTAAAGCCGCGTCCCAGAAGTTTATTTCCTTATTTTGTTTCATTTTTTTAGGACATGTTTTTCTATAAATAGGGTATGTAAACCTCATTTTTGGAGGTTAGACATTATTGTTTACTTTTAGTTCTTGATATTTTGTTTGGTAATTAACTTGAAAACTTTGGCAATTTGATTTCTGGATTTCGGTTTATAAGATTTTTGCTTTGAAATTCAATTGGAGATTACGGGTTTCTTCTACACTAAACGTAAGTTCATAAATTTTACTTATCAAAACATGAATTGTGTTATTTCATGCATGAGTAGCTAAATCCACAACTAGGGTTGTGGGAACCATGAGCAATTAACAATGTATGAATAATAATTAAGTAATTCTTGAATAGTGTTTTTGCATGTATTGGTAATTCTTTCGCTTAGAAGTCTTTTTAATGAGTACACGTGTTAGAACTCGCCTTGTTGCTACTTGCCGAACCAAGGAGGTAGTTAATGAGAAAAGAATTATCAACAGAGATTTAGTGGGCTACTATCTAATAGTCTAATGTCAATTGGTGTGAGGGTGAAAACTAAGCCATACATTGATGTGATGTCTAATATGAGGTAAAGGTAAGGATTAGTAAAGTATACAAATGTAGCCGGACCAAGGTGCGGGGTGAAATTCCCTATTTGGAGGACCAATCACTTAGGGATACATATCTTATGAACTTTGCATATAAAATACTAGGAGAGGATTACTATTATTAGGATTACCGCGTTAAAGAGGTTCAAACGGGCTATTGGATGGACTATTGTGGACATTATTGGGATTCCTCCTGGCATTTGTTCTCATAAAATCCAACTCATGCCGGACAGCAAGACTAGTATAGAGCACCAAAGGAGACTAGATTCGCCTATGCAAGAGGTACTGAAAAACAAAATCGTCAAATGGTTGGATGCTGGAGTCATATACCCCATCGCAAATAGTAGTTGGGTTTGTCTTATTCAGTGTGTACCTAAGAAAGGTGGGATTAATGTGGTTCCTAATGCAAAAAGTAAGCTTGTTCCGATGCGTCCCGTGGCTGGATGGAGAGTATGCATGGACTACTAGAAATTGAATGCTTGGACAGAAAAGGATGACTTCCCTAGGCCATTCATGGATCAGATGCTGGACCGTCTTGCTGGTAAGGGTTGGTATTGCTTTCTTGATGGTTATTCGTGCTACAATCAAATCTCTATTGCTTCGGAAGACCAAGAGAAGACCACATTAACTTGTCCTTACGGGACTTTCTCCTTCAAACGGATGCCATTTGGGTTGTGTAATGCTCCAGTGACCTTCCAGCGTTGCATGATGTCGATATTTTCAGATATGGTGGAGGACACTATTGAGGTAATTATGGATGATTTATCTATGGTAGGTGACTCATTTGATGGTTATCTGACGCATTTGGTTGAGGTACTGAAATGGTGTGAAGAGAGCAATCTTGTGCTCAATTGGGAAAAGTGCCACTTCATGGTGAAAGAGGGGATTGTTCTGGGTTATCAGATTTCTAAGAAGGGTATTGAGGTTGATAGAGTTAAAGTTGAGGTACTCGAAAAGATTCCACCACCTATCTCTATTAAAGGTGTTAGAAGTTTTCTTGGGCATGCAGGTTTTTATTGGAGGTTTATCAAGGATTTCTTCAAAATTGCACACCCATTGTGCAAAATGCTCGAAAAGGAGTGTAAGTTTGATTTTGATGATTCTTGTCTGAGAGCATTTGGAGAGTTGAAAGAAAGGCTAGTTTCTGCACCTATCATTATTTCACTGGATTGGGGGAAACCGTTTGTAGTGATGTGTGATGCGATTGAAGTGGCGCTTGGTGTTGTATTGGTACAGAGGCGAGAGAAGATTCTTCATCCAATTTACTATGCTAGCAAAGCTCTGACTGTGGCTCAAAAGAACTATATGGTAACTGAATAGGAGCTCTTTTTTGTGGTTTTCTCATTCGAGAAATTTCGATCCTACTTGCTTAGTACTAAGGTCATAGTGCATACTGACCATTCTGCATTGAGTTATATGATGGCTAAAAAGGATGCAAAACTAAGGTTGATTAGATGGGTATTGTTGCTGCAAGAGTTTGATTTTGAGGTGAAAGATAGAAAGGGGACAGAAAATCAAGTTGCCAATCATTTGTCAAGATTAGAAGAGGGAGCTATGCTCAAGCTAGGAGATGGGACTGAAATTAATGATGCCTTTCCAGACGAACAGGTATTGGCTGCATCTTTTGATCTTATTCCTTGGTTCACGGATTTTGCTAACTACTTGGCTGGTGTCCTGGTTCCATCGAATTTGTCATTTCACCAAAGGAAAAAGTTTATTCATGATGTGAAGAAGTTCTTTTGGGATGAGACTTACTTGTTCCGTATTAGTACTGATGGGATTATTCGTCGTTGTGTACCCGAGGTTGAGATGAAGAGTATACTAGAGGTGTGTCATTCATCGCCTATTGGTGGGCATCATAGTGGTATTCAGACTGCTCATAAAATCTTGCATTGTGGGTATTACTGTTCTACCATCCACTAAGATGCTTATGATTTCTCCAAGTCTTGTAATCGTTGCCAAAGAGAAGGAGAAATTTCAAAGAGGCAAGAGCTACCTATGAATCTGATATTGGTGATTGAGTTGTTTGATGTATGGGGCCTTGACTTTATGTGTCCATTTGTGAGTACACATGGCATGAAGTATATTCTTGTTGCGGTTGATTATATGTCGAAATAGGTGGAAGCAATTGTGCTTTCAAACAATGAAGGGAAAAGTGTCACCGCATTCCTGAAAAAGAGTATCTTCTCCAAATTTGGTACACCTAGGGCAATTATCAGTGATGGAGGTTCCCACTTTTGTAATAAGTTGTTCAAGGCGTTGCTAAAGAAATAGGGATTTCGTCACAATGTAGCCACTCTTTACCATCCGCAGTCTAGTGGACAAGTTGAAGTGTCAAACAGAGAGATAAAGCAAATCCTTGCAAAGACTGTGAATGCCAATAGAACTGATTGGTCAAGGAGGCTTGATGATGCTCTATGGGCCTATCGCACCGCATTCAAGACTCCCATAGGTATGTCCACCTACCAATTTGTATATGGGAAGTCATGCCATTTCCCGGTAGAGCTAGAGCATAAGGCAATGTGGGCGCTAAAGAAGTTGAATTTGGATTGGGGCACCGCATTGAGTTAAAGAGTGAATGACAAGAATGAGCTTGATGAGTTTCACCTAAAAGCTTATGAAAGTTCATCCTTGTACAAGGAGAAGATGAAGAAGTATCATGATCAAAAGATTGAAAAGCGTGAATTTTTTATGGGTGATCTGATGCTTCTATTCAACTCAAGGTTGCGCTTGTTTCCTGGCAATCTCAAGTCCAAGTGGACCGGGCCATTCAAAATCACTCAAGTGTTTCCACACGGAGAGGTCGAGCTTGAGAATAAGGAGGGAACAAGGTTCAAGATGAACGAGCAAAGGATCAAAGTCTACATGGGAAAATTGGAGAGTATGCAATAGGTGATTGAGGCCTATTATCTTGATGAAGTCTGAGTAATCAAGGGGCCTGAGTCGTGCCGCGACGTTAAATCAAGCGCTGCTTGGGAGGCAACCCAAGATGTACAATCTAGCCAACTATAGGTTTTACTTTCAATTTAGGAGTTTTCTTCTTTTATTTTAATTTTTGTACCTCTTTAGATAGGTGTTTTATTTTTGTATTAGTGTTGGATAAATATAGAATAGGGTCCGTGTCTAAAAACTGTCCAAAAAATGTAAAAAGAAAGTCCTAATGGTTGCTACATGTGCAGGGGCAAAAGGCAAAATCTGTAGAAAAACAGTTATGTAGTGGTCTACGGACCCCATCGACGGTCCGTAGGTCTATTCACGGATCGTGAATGACATCCATAGACCCCAGATAAGTTTTCTAAAAAATTCTAAGTGTCGGAGTGACCTACGGACCGAACCTACAGTCTGTAGGCCGACCCACGGACTATCGACGGGGTCTCGTGGGTCTAAAAACTAAGGTTTGCCCGACCCGACCCGGACAACTTATAAAATAAAACCTTTCATTTTTAATTCATTCCCCACATTCAAAAACTCCCTCCCAAACATTTTTAAACCCTTTATCTCCCACAATCACTCCATTTAATCATAATATCCCACATATCAAGTCCCCATTCACTTTTCCATTCCCAAATCATCATTTTCTCTTCCAAATCCCTTATCTCCATTCCCCCAACGATTCCACAAGTCCGAGTTCGGTGTCAAAGGGCTAGCAAAGGTCTAAAGGATTCCATTGCATCATCACAATCACCCACTTCGATTACTTGAAAGGTAAACGACTTCACCCTGACTTTGAATTCACTGTTCATTGTTTGTATCATGAAGTCACGAAGTTGGAACTTGACCTTGGGTTATTAATTTTGTGTTTGAATGTTAAATTGTATGCTAAAAACACCCTTGGTATGATGGTATGTGAGTGTGTAGTTCATTAAAACCGAATAATTCAAGTTAATAGGCTGAATTGGAAGTTTTGACTTAGGGTTCATAGGTTTCATTGTGATAATCTGTAAAATTTTGTTAAATTGGAACCCTAAGGATGATTAAGTACCAAATTACTTGTTGAAATGCATGTGTAGGCCTAATATGTTTTTTTTTGTTGAAAGAAAAGGAAGGCGAGAAATGGACCATTTGAAAGACTGGTACAGACTGACCCACGAGACCCCGTCTACGGATTGTAGGTCATTTTATGGACCGTAGGTCGGGTCTGTGGGCCAGAAGCACACCAAAAGTTTTGCAAAGTGTCGAATCACGGTGTGGACTACGATCCGTCGTTCCATCGACGAACCGTTCTGCACATTTGTGGTTCCATCAGAGACCCAATTTTTGGTACTCTAACCTACGTAGGGGACCTACAGACCGTCGATCCCTCGACGGACCTTAGGTACCCATCGTGGGTCGGCAGTTCAACTACTGCCCAGTTTTTTTTACTTTTTGTTTTGGTTTGTTTCTTGTTCTAAAATTCTTCTGTGTGTTTTATTGGCTTGTATCGGTACTAACTAAGCTCCTACAAGTACCATGGCTCCTAAGAAAGCTCCCACTTATGTCGCGAAGGGCAAGTCCAAGTCCGTAGCACCTTCCTTGCGGCTGATCGATGAGGATACCGATGTGGAGTACGTTCCACCTCCCACCAGGACTTCTCCCACTGCTTTACGCACTACACAGAATCGAGCCCGGTAGGTGATTCCCAACGTGGTCACTGCCCCCAGTCTGATGAGGGGGCCACACCTATCGGATCACTGGTTGTCTCTGAGTCAACATCCAGCTTCGGCTCCAGCTCCCACGCCAAAGGCAGCACCGCCTCCTGATTTACGTTTCAAAGACATTTCATCCAGTTCTAAGTGTCAACGATCGCTAGTCAGTATATAACCCAACTAAATGAGTTGGGGTCGATCCCACAGAGAGTATCTTTTCCTTCGAATTCAATTATAGAAGTATGACAATAATCTCAACTGAACACTTACTGCACCTTTTTGGTTTAAGCTTCAAATTTCAGGTTATAATTATCAGTCCAATTCAACACTTAACACGAAACGATCAAATAATGAGGTAACTTTTGGGGAATTGACCAACCAATTATTGAATTCAACTTAGAAGATGAACATTGATGCTCGCAATAGGATATATTGTCGTGGGTAGGTCGGACTATATGTAAAGCAATTTTCTCTCGAACAATTACCTTATCTTTGTCGAATTCTCTCGAACTTCAACACTAGATGGAAGATGTCCAGCCCTCGTCCTTATCAAATCCACTCTCTCAAGCTAGATACAAAGGATAGATTCCATGTTTCACTTTCTCAAGCTGAAATCATGGTGACCCACTACTAAGGATGCTAAATTTGCTACTTTGGCTCTGCACTTCTCTCTCGAGCAAGCACAAAACACTAAACTTGTTAAACTAATCATGCAAGACGACCTCAAAACGCAAAAGCAATTCTGACCCACTTCAAATTAACACCATTATTCGCAAATCAATGACACCCAATTAATAAAACTCAACAATTGGTCACATAGTCAAAACCCCAAGGAGAGGATTTTAGCCAATCATAGCAACAAGATAAAAATCAACATCTGCCATGTTTTCCATAGCTGGGTAAAAACAAAAATTCAAAGTTAAAGTTAACTAAAAATCTCCTCTATTACAAAACCTCAAAGAAAGTCTCTCCTAAAATCACTAGGAAATCGCCTCTAGTAGTATTATTTCTCTCTATCTTTTGTTCCTCACGTTTCTGAATGCTCTCTCTCTAGAAAAATCAATTTATACAAGTCTAATATGTGACTGTTTAGGACCAATTGGCGAAGTAAGTTGGGCTTCGCCAACAGTTCGGTGACTCACCAATTTTCCTTCCTCTCGCCTTTATTTTTCACTTCTTCTTAGTCCAACCACTGTAAATTTAGGCGATCCATATCGGGATCGCCGAGTGGTTCCATGAGTCACCCTTTCTCCTTTCATCTCGCCCATCAGCAATTGTCTGGATCTCCATTAGTACTTTTGATGACCTGGTTATCCAACGCCGAAGCGATCGTTGACACGCCGAATGGAACTACTGATCGCCGAAGTTACCCATAATTTAGCCTCAGTATTCTGTAACTTTAGGAGGTAGAGAGGTAACTTGGCGAGTCGCCGAGTGGCATCAACAATCATCAAGCTTGTGTTTCCCTTCTCTTTTTCGCTTGTGTTGTCTCTATTTCCCATTTCTGTCCTAGCTTTGTTCCTCAATCCATGTACCTAGAAATCAAGGGTTTTGCATTAGGTATTTGCACAAAATAAGCATTTGAGGACACGAAATCATTGTAAATAAAGCCTTAAATGAGTCCAAGGTTTGGACTCATCACCTCATCGTACGAGTTTGATACTACAGAGGATACCATAGTGCCCCCATTCGAAGCCTTCATCGGTTGCCACAGATCCTTACAGGTGGTGTGTGGATGGCCAGTATCAGATTTACAAGAATGCGCGTATGCTTAATGAGAAAGATATGCTTAATGATTGGTCACAGATGAGCGTCGGGTTCTCACAGGTAGCCTCTACACCACCCCCACCATCCATGATCTTTTAGGAGGCACATGTGTGAGTGGATGGCATGTAGCCAGGGTCCTATAGTGACGAGATAGTACGGGAGTTCTATGCTTCCTATGCAGCCTCCATCAGAGGGTCCATCTCTAAGCGGGCCAAGCTTGCCGCTCAGCCTCCACTTGAGGCCACACTCGTCCTGAGATTCACTGTTGACATCTCAGAGACCACCTCTGCAAGTTCATCTATGGCCCGGACCACACTTTGCCCATCAATACAACATAGTTCAACTATCAGATGGGTATCGTTCAGAGTGGGCATTCTAGAGGAATGCCGAGCAATGGGAGTCACTTATTAGGTGGATAGCACGACATCTTGCCACGGATGGAGAGCATGCAGAGTGGGTTAGTACTCCGAGCCTGGGCATTAGGAAGGCTACCCTGACTTTTGCTGCTAAATTCTTCTAGTTGCTGGTGTGGAACAATGTGTCCCCTACTCAGGCAGACAATGTGCTCACATGGGATCAAGCGGTGATGATTGCAGCTATTGTTGCAGGTTTGGAGATAGATTTCGCATGCATCCTGATTGCAGTGATTCATAAAAGGGCTTCCAAGCCACCACTACCCTGTCATTCCCATGCCTCATCTTCCAGCTTTGCAGGGATGCTACTATACCTAGATGGCATTGTGACTGGTTGCTTCAGGCAATCAAGCCTCTTGATATCGGCCTTATTAGGGATGAGGCCAATGTAGCTACACCTCGCAGAGAGCCACAAGTTGAGGTGCCACCATTGGGCGATGATTTTGTAGCAGATGTGGAGCAGATGTAGGATGATGACACTACCCCTCCAGTCACTACCGCAGATGCCCAGGATACTCTGTCTCCGATCGCCAATCAGGTCCCTAGCTCTTCCAAAGCCACTCATTCTTCTATCTCCACCGCCATCCCTCTAGCTCGAGTATAGAATCTAGAGGCACGGATGGCCACCCTGCTTCAGCATGTGAGGCCATGGATGCAGCGTGCTATAGCAGAGTCTGGGGTGAGGGTTGAGCAGCGGATGGAACATATGATGGACCAGAATGTCCAGGACATTCATCAGTGCCTGGATGCCTTTGAGTTGCGAGCCCTACAGAGGCTGGCCCCAATCGTTGATGTGATCACCCTCAAGAAGGAGTTAGAGAGCCTTAGTGCTGATGTCGATGTACTTCTCGCTCCCCTAGAGACTGAGCCAGAATCTGTCGCTACAGCACCGATTGATGATGTGGTGATGAGTACCCTATATGAAGATGATATGCTGCCACCAGATTTTTCCCGTGCTATTAGGAAGCGTTCCCACTCCGGTCATACTTCTGATGATACTAAAGCTGAGAGAGTGAGAAATAGGGAGCACCAACAGACTGAGGTTGCTCGGAGGGCATCCATAGTTGATGAGGAGATAAGACAGCAGCGGGACAGGGAGATAGAACTGGGCCCATGTAGTGGTGTGAGCACTACTGACGGTGATGTGAGAGTTGATGAGAGCACTACTGAGAGTGCTGGGATAGTAAATAGGAGCACTACTGATGGCGTTCCGAGTGTTGATCCAGTGGGTTCCGGGAAACCGAACCCACCTGCTTATTGAGTGATTTTCGACGCATAAGCGCCACAGGTTTGCTTCACCCAATCCTTTACTTTTTATCTTTTGTGCATTAGGGACAATCACATTTTATTTTGTTAGGGTGGGGTAAATGGATTGTGAGTGATAGTGTGAAGTCAAAGTAACCCAACTCATAATCCTCTCTTGGGGTTTTCTTGCTTGTGATCTTTTTCCCCAAGAGACTATTTAATTTATGTTGAACCGGTATGTGTTTAGGAATGTATGTGTAGGAGTAAGTAGAAAAATGAAAGCATGATGACATAAAAAGCATGAGGAAAAAAAATGATCCCTGTCCAAAAATGTTGAAATGTGCTAGATCGATAGTCTTGATGAGTTGAATGTGTTGGATCTCAACATGACATGGTAAGAAACTTATTTGACCTCATGACTTAAGCTAAAACTTGAACTGGGTAATCTGATAACGAAATAATGTGCCAAGAGTGTGTGAGAAAAGTTGAATGTTCAGACAGTATGTGCCAATCTAGAACTTGCCATGTTGGTCCTGCTAAGATAATCTAGGCTAGAAGTTGGGAAGTGATCATAGGCCCTTGTTCAAATTATATCAACTAAAGCCTAAAATGATCCAACCAAATGCAATAAATGTTCCCTTTTGATCCATATATTTGAGCCTAAGATAGACCATTTCTTTCAATTCACCTAACTCACCTTCCCTAAAATAGTTGTTTTGGCCCTGGTCCCTCCTTGGACATGTGCACCTTGACTTAGGCCAAAAGCCTAAGTTGAGGGTGGCTAATGCAGAAGGTTACCTTGATCTTGGCCCTGGTCCGACATCGGATATTGTGCACCTCAACTAATGTAAAATCCATAAGTTAAGGGTGGCTATGAAAGAGGAAACGGAAAGAAAAAAGGGTATGAAAAGATGTTTGTGTTGAAGAGAAAAAAAGAAAAGATAGAAGAGGATGTGACTTTGTGCACAAGAAGCAAAAAAAAAGATGATAAATAAAAGTGCTGAAAGAAATAAAGAAAAATAAAGTGAAAGAAAAAGAAGAAAGTGAAAAATAAGAGCCACAAAGTCAAAAGTCACATCCGTGTTGAAAAGAGTCAAGGGAAAGAAAGTAAAATGAAAGGATGTCAAAAATAGGTTAAGAAAAGAGGTAAAAAGTCAATGTAATGTCAAGGAGGGCAAAAAGTCACTAAAAAGTACCCAAATGTACCACACCTGACCCTGAGACTACGTTACAAGCTAAGAAAGTCCTATAGTGATCCTAACAACTAGTTTGGAAAGTCTAAGCAGTGAAAATAAGGGCAAGCCTATGGTATTGAGAACTAACTTTACTTGAAGTCACTTATGAGCGTGAGTGTTGAATGAATCCTAAAACTCAAAATTCATATCTACTGTGTGAAAGGATTTCGTTTGAAGTGAGGGCACTAGTTACATTGTCGGAAAGTTGGTACCTTGGTGATTGTGAAAAGTGTATGTTGTGGTGTCTATTCGTCGATCTTTGTCATATATTGATCCGCATGAGTTAGCTTGTTGAGTCTAATAGAAAAGATTTTCACTAAGAAGATGGAATGGGTTGAAATGGCCATGTGGTTGCTGAGTTTGTATGTCTGCTTCTACACAATTTTCGTTTAGAGTGTTAGTGTGTCGCTTGAGGACAAACAACAAATTTAAGTTGAGGGTGTTGATATACTGTAAGTTTACGGTATTTTTGATACATTTCACATAAGAGTTGTGTGTGTCTAGGAACATTTTTTATTGGAACTAATGTTTTTGTGTTATGTTTGTAGGAAATAGGCTTTGACGCGGTTGAGTGAGATGACAGCTGAAATTCTGCAAAAGTGGCCACCCATGGAGGGACCTACGGACCGTAGGTCCTGTGACGGTCCGTCGATGGGTAGGCGTAGATCGGAGCATCAGGGAATTCTAACCAAGTGTGGAACTATGAAGATATCCACGGACCGTAGGTCGACCTAAGGGCCATCATGCACATTCGTCGAATGTGTTCAGAGAGTTGAAGTTCCATGATGAAAATCCTAAGTGTTGTGCCACGAAAGAGGATCCACGGACCATTGGTCAACCTACGATCCGTCCTGCAGGTCCGTCATCAATAAACTGGGAGTTGAAGGTTCCAGCCACTGCTAAAAAAGGTCTAAGTGTTGACCAACGGAGGGGACCTACGAACCATAGGTCAACCCATGGTCCGTAGGTCGAGTCATCGATTAAAGTCGTGTCCCAGAAGTTTATTTCCTTATTTTGTTTCCTTTTTGTTTAGGACATGTTTTTCTAGAAGTAAGGTATGTAAACCTCGTTTTTGGGGGTTAGACATTATTGTTTACTTTTTGTTCTTGATATTTTCTTTGGGAATTAACTTGCAAACTTTGGCAATTTGATTTCCGGAGTTTGGTTTATAAGATTTTCGCTTTGAAATTCAATTGGAGACTATGGGTTTCTTCTACTCTAAACGTAAGTTCATGAATTCTTCTTATCAAAACATGAATTGTGTTCTTTCAAGCATGAGTAGCTAAATCCATAACTAGGGTTGTGGGAACCATGAACAATTAACAACGTATGAATAATAATTAAGTAATTCTCGAATAGTGTTTATGCATGTATTGGTAATTCTTTCGCTTAGAAGTCTTTTTAACGAGTGCACACGTTAGAACTCGCCTTGTTGTTACTTGCCGAACCAAAGAGGTAGTTAATGAGAAAATAATTATCAACAAAGATTTAGTGGGATACTATCTAATAGTCTAATGTCAACTGGTGCGAGGGTGAAAACTAAGTCATACATTGATGTGATGTCTAATATGAGGTAAAGGTAAGAGTTAGTAAAGTATACACACGTAGCTGGACCAAGGTGCGGGGTAAAATTCCTTATTTGGAGGACCAATCACTTAGGAATACATATCTTACCACCGTTGTATGTAAAACACTAGGAAAGAATTACTATTATTAGGATTACCGCGTTAAGAGCTTATGGGGAACACATACACCCTAGTTTCTTTCTCTTATTGATAACTTGAAGTTTGAATCTTGCTCACTCGTTACTTAAACAACAATCAATTATTTGTTTCACAAACCCCCTCTTTATTTACTTGTCTCGGAAATAAGTTGATTAAACAAATATAATAGTGAGTTAAGTTTAAGTTTGAACCATATTCCTTGTGGGATTGACTCCAACCTAGAAGTTGGGTTCTTTATTTGACAACGATCGCTTATACATCTTTAGAGAGGTGTAATTTGAGCGTATCAAATTCCTTAAGAACTCATCAAAACCTCAACAATCAAGATTATGAAAGAAACTTCAATGAAACTCATCAAGAAGTCAAATCCTTTACTTTCAAGAATGAAATTACGCTGAAATAATCATTATTGGTGATGGGTGAACAAACCCGACTCTATGTGAACTCACATACCTCTTAGGGACCAAACCCTTGGCGAAATCCACAACAATCCTCAAGAACTTGACGAACGCTTTACTTTTTCTCCTTTTTATCCTCTTCTTGAACTTCTCTCAAAACCTTAACACAAATTAGGATTTGTAAAATTTAACCAAATCAGTTTAGACCCCTAAATATTAACAAATTTAGTTTTAATTTAATTGGGTAAGGAAAAGACCAAAATACCCCTCTTAAATCTGGGTAGCTTTTCCTAACTAGATAGCCCAACTTCAAATGGGCATATCTCCCTCATACGAGCACGAGAATTAGCAAACTCAGTGGCATTGGAAAGTGGATTCCAAGACCTTTCATTTGATATCTTATGGGCCACGTAACTCATCATGTACTAAAAGTTATGGTCATTTGAAGTTGACCCAAAACTCATACTTAGCATAACTTGTGCTAAAATTTCCAATTTTGTTATTTCCAAGTTCAGTTCTTTCTAATTATAGTTCTTTCAAAAATAGAGGTGTTATAATATCTCCCCTTGGGAACATTCGTTCCCGAATGAGATTACTCTAAGTAGACTAAGGGCGTAACATCTAACATTCAGCTCAAACACCTAACAAGCAATATATAATACAACATGTTAACTTAAAATAAATGCCAAGAAAAGGATTAGTACCTTAATTTGGAATTTCTCCGAATTCAAAGAGATGTGGGTATCTCTTCATCATGTCCTCCTCAGCTTCCCACGTTGCTTCCTCAACAAATTAATTCCTTCACAAAACATTGACTAATGCTACCTCCTTGGTTCTCAGCTTGCGAACCTGGCAATCAAGAATCTTAACAGGAATCTCCTCATAAGATAAGCCATCTTTAATACCAATATCTTCAGTAGGTATGATAAGTGAAGGATTGCCCATACACTTCTTCAATATGGAAATATGAAATACCGGATGAACCGCTGCTAACTCTAGTGGTAGCTCTAACTCATAAGCTACATTGCCAATCCTCTTGGATATCTTGTAAGGTCTAATATATCGGGGACTAAGTTTCCCCTTCTTACCAAATCTCATAACACCCTACATAGGTGAAACTTTCAAGTAAACCCAATTATCTACTTCAAACTCTAAGTTTTTCCTCCTAACATCTGTATAGGATTTCTAATGACTTTGCGTTGTTTTCAATCTCTCTTGAATAACCATTACTTTCTCCATAGCTTGGTGAACTAAGTCTGGTCCTATCAATCCAGCTTCACCAACTTCAAACCATCCAATAGGAGATCTTCATCGTCTCTCATAAAGAGCCTCATAAAGAGCCATTTGGATGCGAGAGTGATAACTGTTGTTGTAAGCAAACTCTATGAGAGGTAAGTGCTCATCCCAATTCCCTTTAAATCAATCACACACGCCCTCAACATATCCTCTAAATTTTGGATTGTGCGCTCTGCTTGACCATCTATCTGTGGATAAAAAGTAGTACTCAAATTTACCTTTGAACCCAAACCTTTCTTGAATGACTTCCAAAATTGTGTAGTAAATTGTGCACCTCTATCTAAAATAATCGACACAGGAACTCCACGAATTCTAACTACATCTTAAAGGTATAACTTGGCATAATCCTCTGCTGAATGTGAAGTCTTTATCGGTAAGAAATGGGTTGATTTAGTCATTCGATTTACAATCACCCAAATCGAATCATGTTGCCTGCGAGACCACGGTAAACCTATAATGAAATCCATATTGATCATCTCCCACTTCCATTTCGGAAGGTCTATATTTTGAGCCATACCACTAGGCCTCTGGTGCTCTACCTTGACTTGTTGGCAATTAGGACACTTAGCAACAAACTCTGCAATGCCCTTTTTCATACTACTCCACCAATAGACTTCTCTCAAGTTGCGATACCTCTTTGTGGAACTCGGATAGATAGAATATCTGGAGCTATGAGCTTCCTCCATGATTCTCTCTTGGAGTTCATCCATCCTTGGCACACACATTATACCTTGATACCTCAATACACCATCTCCCCCTTGTTCAAAAGCCATCACTTTTTTGCTTATGAACATTTGCCTTCAATTCAAGAAAAATAGGATATTGGTCTTGTTTCTCTTTCACTTGAGACACTGATGATGATTCAGCCCTATTCATCACCACTACTCCTAGTCGAAATCCTAATTGTGCAAGTATACGCACATCTTTTGCTAACTCCTTATTGTCTTCCTCAACATGGGAAGTACTACCCATAGACAACCTGCTCAAGGCATCAGCAACAACATAAGCCTTACCTGGGTGACAGAGAATACTCATATCATAATCCTTGAGAAACTCCAACCACCTCCTGTCTGAGATTATGTCTTTCTAACTAAACACATACCAAAGGCTCTTGTGATCGGTGAACACATCTACATGAACACCATAAAGATAGTGACGCCATATTTTCAAAGCAAATACTACAACAGCCAACTCTAGATCATGGGTTGGGTAATTCTTCTCGTGAATCTTAAGTTGTCTAGAGGCATAAGCTATAACTTTGCCATTATGCATTAACACACAACCCAGTCTAACTCTGGACGCAACACAATATACCATAATACCTTGCGTACCCTCTGGTAAGGTCAATACTGGGGAAGTAGTCAACCGCATTTTCAATTCCTGAAAGCTTTTATCACAAGCTTCAGACCATTGAAACTTCACTGTTTTCTGAGTCAACTTGGTTAATGGGGACAAAATAGATGAGAACCCCTCAACGAACCTTCTATAATATCCAGCCAACCCCAAGAAACTCCTAATATCATTTGGAGATGTGGGACTAGGCCAGTTTTGCACTGCCTCTATCTTTTGAGTGTCAACTCGAATCCCATCACCGGAAATAATATGGCCTAAGAATGCCACAGACTCAAGCCAAAATACACACTTAGAAAATTTATCATACAACTCCTTATCCTTTAAAATTTTGAGAACTATTCTGAGATGACTAGCATGATCTTCCTCATTCCTCGTATAGATTAGAATGTCATCAACGAATATGATAACAAACGTATCTAAATAAGACTTGAATATTATGTTCATAAGGTCCAGAAATGCTACAAGAGCATTGGTCAAACCAAAGGACATAACTTCGAACTCATAATGACCATAGCGGGTCATAAAAGCTGTCTTAGGGATATCATTTTCTCTTACTTTCAACTGATGATAGCCAGATCTGAGGTCTATCTTAGAAAAACAAATGGAACCCTGAAGTTGATCGAAAAGATCATCAATTCTCAGAAGAGGATACTTATTCTTGATAGTAATTGTTACGACCCAGAGGTACACCTTAGATGTAACATGGCGTACTTCACCCCGAAGGGGGTCTCATACAACCCATTAGCATATCATAACATAATATAATAGAAAAGTATGGAAAATTTAAAAACTTTATCCATAAAATCGAAGTCTTTTATTTAAAACAAGCGGAAGCCTTTTTCTATACTTTGTCTCAAACCATTTAATACAACTTTGAGTAAAACTTTTGGGACACAGCTCATACAATAGTCTCAAAACAAGAAAATAAAATACATAAAGGGAATAGTGGGTTTGTCCTCGAAGCTATGAGGACTCACCAAATCTTCAACTCCTTTGCTCCTTACAAACCTAGCTTCAAGAATGGGACTCAATCTCTGAAACCCTACATTTGATTAGAATGTAGGTAAAGTATGTGTTAGTACAAAATGTACTAAATATGTTAGCTAGCACAATACCATAAGAGCATGAGATAAGGGTTAGTCAATATAATACATAATCCAAAATCATATGAAATACTTCATGAAACATCAATTATAAGCATAAGAGACAATATCATAAAAATAAGCAAAGTCTCCAACATAAGCATCATATAAGCATTACTCAACTCTTAGTCATTCATATCATAATAAGACCACTCTCAAGTGACTCAAAGCATACTTGTGCAATGCATGAATGACATCACATAATACCATCCAAGCTAAGTGTCCATTTTGGTCATCTTAAACATAGTCAATATTACTAGTCAAGCTTTAGACTCTCATAAGTAGATTCAAGTCATATTTGTGCAATGTATGAGTAAGACCCCATAATCCTACTCACACTAAGTACCACCTTAGGCCATCACACTAATCACCTTAGGATCTCATCCTTTAGCTTAACTCTCATAACCAAGGGAATCTCTCACCTTTAGTCAATACTAATAGGGAAGGTAATTATAGCACAATCATATCTCAAGATACATCACTCAAAAGAACACTTTCTTGAATAACCTTAAATCATACTTGTGCAATGCATGAATAGTATCCCATAATACTATTCATGCTAAGTACCACTTTTAGGTCCTTAGACTAATACTTCTTGGTTTGGAACCTAGTTCTTCTCTTTAACTTTAGAACACTATGAGGCACTTCATTAAGCGCATCTTAGTTCATTATTAGGTTGAACCCTATGAGACACTTCTTTAAGCATGTCTAAGTTCATTATTAACATGGACCCTATGAGATACTACCTTAAGCATGTCTAAGTCAATTTATACTCTTGAACACTATGAGGTACTTCTTTAAGTAAGTCTTATTTCATTTATGCTTTTAACACTATGAGATGTTTCTTTAAGCATGTCTTAGTTCATTGGATATGGAGATTGCTACTAGAAACCTTAACTCCACTATGTGAAGGCTTCCATCTCATGAGACCTAACTTTGGGAAAACCCACACTTACTACGTAAGAGTTCCCCCTTTAACTTGGATAGTCTTCACATCAACTAGGTGTGGTCCTCCTTTCAACTTGGAGCTAGGACCCTATCTTGTGTGACACTCCATCTCATTGTCAATATCCATTTGGAGCCAAGCATACACCCCAAGATTCACTATTAAGCCTTGCTTAACACTCATGTCCTCATGGAAGGATGTCCTTGACAATCAATCCATGTTCAAGTGATTCTATCACTTTATACATTCAAGCATTTATAAGATAGGTTAGGTGTGTATAGACTTTCACCACAATTCTACCTACTAGACTTCTAATCATCACATTAGCTTTACTCTCAAAGCCCTAGTGATTCAACATTCATGACTGCAAGCCTTACTCTCAAGGCTTTACTTCATTCTATCCTCATTCATAGCTAGATCACAAGACATTCAAGTCACAAACTTCCTCTTTAAGCAACTCTAGTCATAATTCATCACAAAGGTCCAATATCAACTTTACTTAATCATGATCCATCACGTGTAATAAAGTCTAAATCAATTTATGTCTATATAATCCTAATATTGAACAATTACTACACATGACATTAATTTTAGAAGATCAATTTTAATTCTTCAATTTCACCTTTCATGGCATAAACTCATAAAATCTCAAATTCATCAAATAGACTAGGGTTCACCATAGAAATCACATAAATTCATCATAATATCATAATTTAATGCTAAATAAATCATAATTAAGTATAATCCACTTGATTGGAATCAAACTTCAACAATACCCATAATGTAGGAAGAAACCCTAGCTAGATTGAGGTTTTGTCTTCACAGTTGGGCGAAACTGATATACCATGAGTTTACGGTATTTCTAATACATTTCAGTTACAAGTTGTGTGTATCTAGGGCCTTTTTGTATTGGTTTTGATGTGTTTTTATCATATTTTGCAGGAAAGATGTTCAGGCGCAGAAGTAAAGAGACAGTTGAAGAAATGCAGAAAACAGCATCTACGGAGGTGATCTACAGACCGTAGGTCCATTGACACTTCGTAGATTGTGGTCGTAGATCAGTAGGGAAGACATGGAAGGCAAATCAGGGAAATTTGACCAAGTGTGGAACCACGGTGGCCATTGACGGTCTATATATGGATCTACGGACCGTACTGTTGATTCATAGATTAATACTGCGAGGGTTCCAGTACCTGATGTTTGAAAAATTTGAATTATGGAGCTATGGAGATGGATTGAAGGAACGTAGATCGATCTACGGTCCGTACTGCAACTACGTCATTTGCTTCAGAGAAGCTCATTTTTGGAAGCTAAAATATTTTCTAAGTCTTGGCTGACGGAAGGGACTCACGGACCGTAAATTCATTGACGGTCCGTGAGTCAGTCTCGTGGAATGAAGACGCGTGCCTGAACAAACTTTCCTTATTTTGTTTCCCTTTTAATTTAGGACTTGTTTTCTATAAATAGGGCATGTAAACCTCGTTTTTAGAGGTTAGACATTATTATTTTATTCTAGTTCTTGACTTGGGAGATTAACTTGCAACTTTAGCAATTCTTAATTTCATAAGTTCATTTTGAAGATTTTGGTGTTGCAATTCAAGTTGAATTTCTGGGTTTATTATTCTTCTTACGTAAGTTCATTATTCTTTCATCTAAAATAATGAATTGTGTTCATATGATTATGGGTAACTAAACTCCACAACTAGGGTTGTGGGAACCATGAGCGATTAACAAAGTATGAATAGTAAATAAGCAATTCTTGAATAGTGTTTTGCATGCATTGATAATTCTTTCGTTTAGAAGTCTTTTTAACGAGTGCACGCATTAGAACTCACCTTGTTGCTACTTGCCGGACCAAGGAGGTAATCAACAAGAAAAGAATTATCAACATAGATTTAGTGTGATACTATCTAATAGGCTAGTGTCAATTGGTGCGAAGTAATAACTAAGCCAAACATCGATTATGATGTCTATTACGAGGTAAAGGTAAGGGTTAGTAAATTATACATGTGTACCCGGACCAAGGTGCGGGGTGAAATTCTCTAGATGCCGGACCAAGGATTTAGAGATACCTAGCTTATCACTTTGCATGTAGTACACTAGGAATGGATTGTTATTACTAGGATTACTGTGTTATGAGCTTGTGGGGAACACGTATACCCTAGTTATTTCTCTCATCTTGATAACAACCAAAACTGATTTTTGATTACTCATTACTTATTGAATTCTTACAGTTTGTTCCATAAACCCCCCCTCCCCTTCCTCTCCCTTTTAATTACTTGTTTCTGGAAGTAATTTGACTAATTGAATATAATTGTTGGTTAAAGTAAAGTCTAAACCATTCTCCTCGTGGGATCGACCCCAACCTACAAGTTGGGTTCTTTACTTGATAGTGATTACTTATGCTTCTTTAGGGAGGTGTAATTTGAGCCTATCAAATTTTGGCACCGCTGCCGGGGATCTTTTTGTCTTTTAGATTTATTTTAAGTACATTATTGAACGTTAGTCAAATATTTCCTAATTTTACTTTTTCTTTTTCTTTTTGTCTCTCTCAGGGTATGACTCTAATGTATGCCAAGTACACGGAGCTAGGGTGAACCACTTACTCCTTACGACCCAGAGTTGAATCGAACTTTGCGAAGAATGAACAATGAAAGAGTTCAAATTAATCCTATCGAAGGCAATTTAAGTGATGAAGTTGAGTTGCAATCCCTGAGGGTGGTTGGGGGAGACAACCAGGTTCTAGCTGAAAATTAATTGGGAGATGCAGTGAGGGTGCATGGCCCACCAGGCCCTCGACCGCATGACAACTATAGGGGCAACATAAACATTGCTGACTCAAATGACCTCTTGTCCTACCCCCTTTACCTCTGGGGTACACATTTTTAGTGACTAGTAGCTTGATGCAGATGCTTATAGTGAGGGGCATATTCTCGGGTTCACCATCGGAAGACCCATATGCTCACAGAGCCAAGCTAAGGGCGGTTTGCAAGAGCTGTGTGGGTCGACCAGACTTAGATATGGATGTCATCGGGTTGCGAGTGTTCCCTCTATCACTGACAGGCAATGCTATTGTATGGTTCACTGAGCTTCCTTATAACTCAATATATACATAGAACCAACTAACGGATGTGTTCTTAGCAAGATATTATCCAGTGTCCAAGAAGTTCAATCACAAAAATAGGGTCAATAGTTTTGTAGCATTACCTGGAGAGTCTGTGAGTAGCTCTTGGGACAGATTCACTGCATTTGTAAGAGGTGTTATTGATGATGAGTCACTGAAGGAATATTTCTATCGAGGTCAGGATGACAACAATAAAGCAATGTTTGATACTATTACTGGAGGATCATACAGTGAGTGCACATATGCGCAGATTGAAGAAAAATTGAAGAAGTTCTCTCGCAACAATAAAGAATGGAGCACTAGGAGGTCGGATACTGGGAGAAACACATTTGTCATTCATGCTACGAATAACCAGTCTGCAGAGGAGATTCGTGAGGAGATAGCTCAGATGAGGACCGAGTTGGGGTTGGTATTGAAGCATGTGAGTGGATGTGCAGAGAAGATAAATGATGTGAATTACTTGACTAGAACGCCACCACCAGTTGAAGAGTGTTACTATGAAGAGGATGCTTATGCGGCGAATGATCAGACGGGGGGTTTTCGACCAAACGCCCAAGGATCCAACACAAAAAATTGGCACCAAGGTCAAGGAAACCAAGGTCAGAACTATGGCAATTACAATCGAGAGGGTCAATATGTCCGGGATGGGAACTTCAATCGCGATAATAAATACAATCGAAACAACTATAGCAACAGAAACGATTGGGTTGGAACTTATGATCCCCCTCAAAATTGGGAATCTGGTACTAGGGAAGCTGGAGGCAATATGGCGCGTATTGAAGATATGATGCATAAGATGATGAGAAGGTTTGATGCAACTGATGAGAATGTGAAAGAGATGAGAAATGACTTGTCTGGTATTAGTCAAAAGGTTGATGCCCATGAAGTGTCAATAAATCACCTAGAGCAGCAGAATAACGATTATTGTATGGCAGTTACTACTCGAGGGGGTAAGAAAACTATTGACCCACCCATGCCATCTGTGATGGAAGTTGAGATTAGAAAAGAAGATGAGGTGGTAGAGGTTAGAGAAGAGTTTGAGAATGCGACAGAGAAAGAAGCAGAGATATCTCAGAAAGTGGTCCCCATACCTAGACCTCTACCACCTTTTCCACAGAGATTAGTGAAGAAGACTGAAGATGGTAAATATCGCAGGTTTATTACTATGTTGAAGCAGCTTTCCATCAACGTTCCGTTGATAGAAGCTTTGGAGCAAATGCCTGGGTATGCAAAGTTTATGAAAGATATGGTAACAAAGAAGAGGTCTGTGAGTTTTGAAGATGATGATAGATTGCAGCATTGTAGCGTTATTGCTACAAGATCTTTTGTGCAGAAGAAAGAAGACCCTGGTGCTTTCACGATCCCATGTACCATTGGGTTGCTACACTTTGCTAAGGTATTGTGATATCTTGGTGCTAGCATCAACCTCATGCCATTGTCTATTTATAAGAAGTTGGGTCTAGGGGACCCAAAGCCTACTACGATGCGGCTACTTATGGCCGATCGTACCATGAAAAGGCCCATTGGTGTACTTCATGATGTTCTAGTAAAAGTGGAGTCATTTATCTTTTCAGCGGTTAGTCCTACTAAGACAATTCAACCTAGAGGTTAGGAAGTGATCATAGGCCCTTGTTCTGATAAGTCCAAAAATTGCCTAAAAGAAGGATCCAACCAATTAAAATAAATGTTCCCTTTGATCCAAATGCTTTGAGCCTAAAATTAGACCATTTCTTTCTAATCCCCGAACTCACCTTCCCATAATCAACTATGTTGGCCCCGATCCCTCCTTGGATATGTGCACCTCGACTTAGGCCAAAAGCCTAAGTTGAGGGTGGCTAATGTAAAAAAAGTAACTTCAATCTTGGCCCTGACCCGACATCGGGTATTGAGCACCTCAACCAATGGAAAATCAATAAGTTGAGGGTGGCTATGAAAGAGGAAACCGAAAGAAAAATGGGTATGAAAAGAGTTTTATGTTGAAAAAGAGAAGAAAGGATGTGACTTGTTGAAAGCTAAAGAAAAGAATAGAAAATAAAAGATTTAAAAAATAATAAGAAAGAGCTACAATGTCTAAAGTCACATCTGTGGTTGAAGAAAATCAAGGGAAAGAAGGTACAACGGTAGGATGGCAAAAATAGGGCAAAACGAGGTTGAAATCCTAGTGTAATGTCAAGGAGGGCATAAAGTCACTAAGAAGTACCCAAATGTACCACACCTGACCCTAAGCCTACGTTACAAGCCAAGAAAGTCCTATAGTGAACCTAGAGTCTAGTTTAGAGAGTCTAAGCAGTGAAAATAAGGGCCTATGGTACTGAGCACTAACTCTACTTAAAGTTATTTTTGAGTGTGAGTGTTGAATGAATCCTTGTACTCCAATTCATAGTCATTGTGTGAAAGAAAAGGGATTTCGTTTGAAGTAAGGTCACTAGTTACATTGTCGAAAAGTTGGTACTTTGGTGATAGTCAAACAGTGTATGTTGTGTGTTGGTTGGTCGATCGTTGTCATGATTTGATCCGCATGAATTATCTTGTCGAGTCTAACTAAACAAATTATGCACTAGGAAAGTGAGTGGGATAGAGAGCCATGTGATCGCGTGTGATTGAAATGCTTGTTTCTATACAGGTGTCGTTTAGAGTCTTAGTGCGTCGCTTGAGGACAAAGAACGAATTTAAGTTGAGGGTGTTGATATACCGTGAGTTTATGGTATTTCTAATACATTTTTCAATTACAAGTTGTGTCTATCTAGGGCCTTTTTGTATTGGTTTTGATGTGTTTTTATCATATTTTGCAGGAAAGATGTTCAGGCGCAGAAGTAAAGAGACAGCTGAAAAAATGCAGAAAACGGCATTTGCAGAGGTGATCTACGGACCGTAGGTCCATTGACACTCCATAGATGGTGGTCGTAGATCAGCAGGCAAGACATGGAAGGCAAATCAGGGAAATCTGACCAAGTGTGGAACCACGGTGGCTATTAACGGTCTATATATAGATCTACGGACCGTACTGTTGATTCATAGATTGATACTGCGAGTGTTCCAGTACCTGATGTTTGAAAAATTTGAAGTATGGAGCTATGGAGACGGATTGAAGGACCGTAGATCGATCTACGGTCCGTACTGCAACTACGTCATTTGCTTCAGAGAAGCTCATTTTTGGAAGCTAAAATATTTTCTAAGTCTTGGCTGACGGAAGGGCTTCACGGACCGTAAATCCATTGACGGTCCGTGAGTCAGTCTCGTGGAATGAAGACGCGTGCCTGAACAAACTTTCCTTATTTTGTTTCCCTTTTAATTTAGGACTTGTTTTCTATAAATAGGGCATGTAAACCTCGTTTTTAGAGGTTAGACATTATTATTTTATTCTAGTTCTTGACTTGGGAGATTAACTTGCAACTTTAGCAATTCTTAATTTCCTAAGTTCATTTTGAAGATTTTGGTGTTGCAATTTAAGTTGAATTTCTGGGTTTATTATTCTTCTTACGTAAGTTCATTATTCTTTCATCTAAAATAATGAATTGTGTTCATATGATTATGGGTAACTAAACTCCACAACTAGGGTTGTGGGAACCATGAGCGATTAACAAAGTATGAATAGTAAATAAGCAATTCTTGAATAGTGTTTTGCATGCATTGATAATTCTTTCGTTTAGAAGTCTTTTTAACGAGTGCACGCATTAGAACTCACCTTGTTGCTACTTGCCGAACCAAGGAGGTAATCAACAAGAAAAGAATTATCAACATAGATTTAGTATGATACTATCTAATAGGATAGTGTCAATTGGTGCGAAGTAATAACTAAGTCAAATATCGATTATGATGTCTATTATGAGGTAAAGGTAAGGGTTAGTAAATTATACACGCGTAGCCGGACCAAGGTGCGGGGTGAAATTCTCTAGATGCCGGACCAAGGATTTAGAGATACCTAACTTATCACTTTGCATGTAGTATACTAGGAAAGGATTGCTATTGCTAGGATTACTGTGTTATTAGCTAGTGGGGAACACGTATACTCTAGTTATTTCTCTTATCTTAATAATAACCAAAACTGATTTTTTATTACTGATTATTTATTGAATTCTTACAATTTGTTTCCCCCCCCCCCCCCCTTCCTCTCCCTTTTAATTACTTGTTTCTGGAAGTAATTTGACTAATTGAATATAATTGTTGGTTAAAGTAAAGTCTAAACCATTCTCCTCGTGGGATCGACCCCAACCTACAAGTTGGGTTCTTTACTTGATAACGATCGTTTATGCTTCTTTAGGGAGGTGTAATTTGAGCGTATCAGAAACCTAGGGGGATCTATGGGTGGAAGAACACATAGATGAATAAGCTAACATACCTTAGGAAGAATATTCACGAAATTGAAGAGAAAAGGTTGCTCCTTGAACCCTAGACTTGACCTTCTTCTTCTTTAATGTAGTTTTAGAGAGAGAATTATTTGGTTTCATTTTGGGTGAGTTGAGAGAATGATTTTGGAATTACTTAATTAGGGGTCTATTAGGCTTATATATGGGGCCTAATAACTAATTAACCATCCCCACTGAACCCCTAACTAATTACTAATTAACCCCCAAGCCCCTAACTTAAAACTAAAAACCAAAAATCTTCTCCCACCTACGAGACCCCCACCCACGGACCGTGGGTGGGTCTACTGACCGTCTTGCACCTCCGTAGGTGGAGGTCTACAGCTCAACATTACAGGGAAAACTTGGCCTTGACCCACGACCCTTGCCCGCGGGGAGTGGGTCCATCTACTGGTTGTAGATGCCCTTTGTAGGAGGCTATTTTTTGACAGCTTTTGAGGCTGTTTTGGGGTCCTCCTAAAGGACCCCTTGGGTGGTCCTTGGGGGGTCGTACCTTGATACCTAACCCATAAAACCTTCATTCTATGTTCGGGAAGTCATTTTACAATTCTATCCCTCACATCAAACTCTAAAACTCTAGCACAAGGCTCTAGAACTCTCTAGTTTAGTTCACTAGTTTCCGGAGTGTAATAGTAACCTTGTTCAACTAACGATAATCTATACACATTCTAAGAGAACAATCTTTCTTCCTCACAAATAAAACCGGAGCTCCCCAGGGTGAGACACTTGGGCAAATAAAACCTTTCTCAAGAAGATCTTTCAACTACTCTTTTAACTCTTTCAACTCTACTGGAGCCATTCGATATGGTGAAATAGAGATAGAACGAGTATCGGGAAGAATATTTATACCGAAGTTTATTTCTCTCTTAGGAGGGACTCCGGGAAGATCATCTAAAAAGACCTCTAGAAACTAACTAACAATTGGAACTGACTGAATAGGTGGTGTCTCAACACTAGAGTCATTAACTCGGACAAAGTGATAGATGCACCCCTTGGAAACTAACTTCCTGGCCTTAAGGTACGAAATAAAATGACCTTTAGGCACTGTTGAACTACTTATCCACTCAATAATTGGCTCGTTAGGAAACTGAAACTTAACTACTCGAGTTCTACAATCAACTGAGGCATAACAGGAATGAAGACAGTTCATACCTACAATGACATCAAAGTCTACCATGTCTAACATAACTAAGTCAGCTACGGTGTCCTTGTTATTGACGGAAATGGCACAATCACGATAAACTCTCTCACCTAGTATAGACTCACCAACGGTGTAAAAACACTGAAGGGCTCAAGAAGTTGCTCAGGAAGGATATTAAAATTCATAGCAACATAAGTAGTCACAAAAGATAGACTCGCTCCTGGATCTAGCAAAGCATAAACATCAAAAGTAAAGAATTTGATCATACCAGTGACAACATCTGGAGAATTTTCTTGCTCCTGGCGACTAGCGATAGCATAAAGACGGGTTTTCCCTCCACTTGTCCCTGAAATAGCTCCTCTAGGTACAGCTCTATCTAGTGGAGCAACTAAAGAAGATTAGGCTCTAGTGCCCCTATTTCCATCGCCCTGCTTGTTCTTAGGGCACTATTTCATGAAGTGACCCTCATGACCATACTTGA
This sequence comes from Solanum stenotomum, assembly GCF_019186545.1. Taxonomy (NCBI): domain Eukaryota; kingdom Viridiplantae; phylum Streptophyta; class Magnoliopsida; order Solanales; family Solanaceae; genus Solanum; species Solanum stenotomum. Next base: position 45,515,605 of record NC_064284.1, read on the forward strand.
AGCAACTGGTGGAGCCATCACGACACACCCCTGAGTGGTTCCTACCACACTTACCATATGCAGGAGTCCCATTACCTCCTTGTGCCACACTACCTTGAGACTGTGCAGGTCTAGCTCTAAAATTTTGTGAATTATTATTATTGAACAAACCTCTGTTTCTTGGTGTGCACTAGCAGATGATGGAGCAGGTCCCTTTTTCTTATGTTTAAAAGATAACATGTTGGCATTACTCTTCTGCTGTCCAAACTCATTCCCTGTCGTATCTTTTTTGTTCCAAAACTCTTCTTTATCCTTCAGCTGATCTTCTTCAACCTATTGCACATGGATCATAAGTCTTGCTATTTCCGTGTCCCTTATTAGCATAGCTACCTTTCCCTCCTTACTTGACAGACGAGAACACCCAGCAATAAATAGATTCTTGCTAAAGAGTGAGAAATTCTCTTACCTTTGCATCTCTTAGCTCATGGGAAAGAAACGGCCCATGAAGGCACTCCTGAACACAACCCAGCTCATAATTGGGGCACCCTCATCTCTACTCTTCTTCTATTGGTCAAACCAGATTCTAGCGATGCCCTTCAGTTGGTATGCAGCTAGTTCCACTCGCTCAACATCGGCAACATGCATAACCTCAAACACTTTCTTCAGTTCCTCTACAAAGTTTTCTGGATCCTCATTGACACTTGAACCAGTGAAGCTTGGAGGATTCATCCTTAAGAACTCACGAATCGTAGAAGTATCTGCCACTTCCTGTTGATTCTCTTTTGGTTGCCCAACTTGGTTGGTCACAACTTGGCTCAACATTCGGATAGCTTCCCAGAACTCAACATTGTTGACCTCTCATTGGGGTTGCACTTCTGGTGCATTAAGTACTCCTTGTTCCTCGAAATTTCTCCTAGTAGGATGACCTCTCTAGACTTGACTCTTAGCTTTACCTTGAATTTGAAATATGGATTCAAGGGTATGATCTCATGTTATGGATGATAACTCGATGTTTAGACATACCTTAGAGTGTAGAAACTCATCAAGAACTCAAATCCTTTACTTTCAAGAACAAAATTCAGCTGAAATAATCATAATTGACATATGGGTGAACAAACCTAACGCTATGTTAACTTACATACTTCTTAGGGATCAAATCCTTGGCGAAATCCACAATAAAATCCTCAAGAACTTTATAAACACTTGACTTTTTCTCATTTTTCAGCTTTTGCGGAACTTCTCTGAAAACCCTAGCGTAAATTAGAATTTGTAAAATTGAACCAAATCAGTTTAGATCTGTAAATATTACCAAATTTAGTTTTAAGTTAATTGGGTAATGAAAACACCAAAATACCCCTCTTAAATTTGGGTAGCTTTCCTTAACTAGATAGTCCGACTTCAAACGGGAATATCTCTCTCATACGAGCTCAAAAATTTGCAAACTCAGTGGCGTTGGAAAGAGGATTCCAAGAAATTTAATTTGAAATCTTATGGGCTACCTAACTTGTCACGCCCCGAGGATACTCTCTTGATGTAACACGGGACCTAGGATCACGAGTAACCTAAACTAACCCTGAGTCTGGCATATCATAAGCATACTGAAAAATAACTAAATAAAACATTAACTATGCAGAAGCTAAAAATAGTGGATATCTGAAAGTAGGGAATACCCAACTAGTTTGAATGTATAAAACATACTAATACTTTAATAACAATTGCAAGATAAAATTAACAATTCAAGGTGATTCTACTACTATGTGTGAAAAGCCTTTAACTGAGTTGAGTTGCTGGGACATGCCCCAGTTAACTGTAACAAAACTGAAAAAAGAATAAAAAGACTAAAGTGAAAGCATGTCTATTATCCTCAGAATATGAGGACTCGCTACTAAAACTGTTGAATGTGGACCGAGAATTGATCTAAATGTAATCTGGATGCTGAGTACCTGAACCTACATCATGAAAGGATGTAGCACAGAGTATGTATCAGGACTTGGAATGTACTGAGAACGCAGAATATAGATATTAAGCTGAATAAATATATATAAGCCGAACAAATCATAACTAAGCAATGACAAAAAGTGAGCAAGAGTGTAAATATTAAATTAAAATTGAGAAGCTAAGATGAATGCAATGACCAAGTACTAATCATGAAAATGACATGTTAAACTGAATGTTGAAGTATATACTGAAGACCTGGTTAAATGCATTAAGAGTTTGACTGTGGAAGCAACTATTAACCGACCTAAAACAACGTGAGCTAAACGTGGAGTTTGATGTATATGCCCCATCGAGAGGACCCAATATACCTTGCTAGGGGTATATAGACATGACTGGCATGATCACTAAATCTAATGCCCAACAGAGGGGACTTATAATCCTACATGGGCACCTAGTTCTGGGACTGTGAGGGTACGTTGAACCCTAGTCCAACTCAATGCTAAGTATGCTCCCAACTAAATATGTATATGACTGAAATGTAACTAAAATGCTGAATAGCTCAAAATACTGACATGCTAACTGAGAATGCAATATTTATACACTGATAATGTGACATTCGAAATCTAAAACATGATTATATGTTTAACAAACCTAGCAAGTGTAATGAACTAGGAGAATCTACACAAACTACGATTCTGAGTTTCAAACAAGGAATTAAGCAAACTTTTCGAGAAAACATGTTATTCTGATTAAGGATACTACAACAAAATCCAAGGTTTTAGAAACCCTAGGTCTAAACAAGATATGGAGAATCAATGAGCTGACTGAATTCTAGGGACCTAGTGGATGAAAGGAACCCACTAGTAAAATCCCACATACCTGGTGACGAAATCTATGGAGAAAATCCTTCCATTTTAGGGCTGAAACTTGAGGCAAACCTTCTGATTGTTTTTGGGAAACTAGCGCCTCTTTCTTCTCATTTATGCTCAAAGTTTGGATGATTTAGGTGAATGATGGTTTTGGATATATCTGACTAAGTTATTAGGTTTAAATTGAGTAAAACGACGTAGTTTATGTATCAAATAACATAGTTTAATTATCCAACGCAGAGGTGAAAGGGCCAAAATGACCCTCACTTAAATCAGATCAGTGCCACCTACTACAGGACTGACGGGCCGTCGCTTGACCTACCAACCGTCGATAGGAATCGTCGGTCAAGCTCTACCCAACAGGGATTCACTAAAATGAGCATAACTTTTTTACTCAGAGATGGGATTTTAGCAAACTCGGTGGCGTTGGAAAGAGGATTCAATTATCTTTCAATTGATAGGTTATAGGCCACATAATTCATTCTATGCTAAAAGATAAGACCGTTTGAAGTTGACCCAACAACCAACTCCCTCCAATTGGCTACTGACCCTCACCAACGGTAAGACCTACAAACCGTACTGGTCAACCGTGGGTGGGATCATTGACCATCAAAATTTGGACCTTAGCGACGGAACCCCACATACGGTTTGTGGTTCTACCTACGGTCTATGGGTAGTTCCATCGGTACTGGCACCAGCTTTTTGAAATCTAGGATTTTCTTCATTTTGAGATCCAAGGTGTTAAATTATATCCCCCCCCCCCCCTTTAAAACATTCATCCCCAAATGAAGTCTAAACAAGGTGAGTATGGAGGGAAGGAGCAGTAATCCCTACCACTAAGCACTAGAAACTGATATCTAACTAAACTGGGTTCCAAGAACATGAAAATGTGTTGAAATGCAAGAAAAACTGAAGGAAAAAAGATAGTCAGACTGAATTTACCCAAGAATAAACTGAGAGACTGCAGAGGAACTATTACCTCAAGCTGAAACGTAATTGGAAGGGAAGAGGTAAGGATACTTGGCCTTCATGGCTGTTTCTGCTTTCCAAATAGATCCCTCTACGGACTAACTCTTCCACAAAACCTTCACTGAAGCGACTTTCTTATTTCTCAACCTACAAACCTGACGGTCAAGAATTTCAACAGGCACTTCTTCATAAGTGAGACTATCATTTACAACCACACTCTCTAATGGTACTATTAATGCCGGATCACCCACACCCTTCTTCAACAAGATAATGTGAAAGACTAGATGAACCGCTGCTAGTTATGTTGGCAACTCTAACTCATATTCCACATTACCACCTCTTTTCAGGATTCTGTAAGGACCTACATATCTAGGACTGAGCTTCCCTTACTTGCCAAATCTCATCACCCCCTTCATAGGTGACACCTTTAGAAAAACCCAATCATCGATTTTGAACTCTAAGTCCCTTCTCCTCCACATCTTCATAGGACTTCAAATGACTCTAAGTTGTCTCTAGTCTAACTCTGATGAATTGGAATTTTTCCATAGCCTCATGAACTAAATCTGGCCCTATCAAGGATGCTTCACCTACTACAAACCAACCAATCCGAAACCTGCATCTATGCCCATATAATGCCTCATATGAAGCCATCTGAATACTTGATGGGAAGATATTATTACAGGCGAACTCTATGCGAGGTATGTGATCATCCCAACTATCCATCGAATCGTTCACACAAGCTCTCAACATATCCTCTGAGGTTTGAATGGTACGTTATATCTGACCATCCATCTGTGGATAAAATGTTGTACTGAGATTTACCTGGTACCAAGACCTTTCTTAAATGTTTCCAGAAATGAGAGGTAAATTGAGGACCTCTATCTGAGATGATAGACAAGGGAACCCCATACAACCTGACTATCTAGTGGATGTAGAGTTTGACGTAGTCCTCCGCTGAATCTATAGTCTTGACCGCCAAGAAATGAGCGGACTTAGTAACTCTGTCCACTATTACCCAAATGGAGTCATGTTGTCTACGAGTACGAGGTTAACCCTTTATGAAGTTCATGTTTATCACTTCCCACTTCCATGTTGGAATGTTAATCTCTTGAGTCATACCATATGGCTTCTCATGTACTACCTTCACTTGTTGACAGTTATGACACTTAGCTACAAAGTCTGCGATGTCTCTCTTCATGTCGTTCCACCAAAATACTTTTTACAGATCACGGTACATCTTAGTGGCACCTAGATCAAGAATTATGGGCTTCTGTAAGGATTTGCTGCCTCAACTCTCCCATATTGGGAACACATAAGTGACCCTGGTAATGAAGCACACCCTCTCCCCCTTAGGAGAAAACCTCAAACTTCTGTTGATGAATTTCACCTTTCAACTGAAGCTAAATAGGATCACTATTTTGTTTTTCCTTAACACCGCTACCAATATAGATTCTGACCCATTCTGAACTATCACCCCTCTTTATCATGTGTCCGTAAGGCAAACTCCTAAGAAAGCAAGCCGGTGAACATCTTTGGCTAGCTGTTTTCTGTCTTCCTTAATATGTGCTACACTACCCATAGATAGCCTGCTGAGACCATCAGCCACAACATTAGCCTTACCAGGATGGTAAAGCACAATCATGCATAGTCCTTGAGGAATTCAAGTCATCTCCTCTGATGGAGATTCAACTCTTTCTGGTACCAAGACCTTTCTGAAATGATTTCTAGAAATGGGAGGTAAATTGAGGACCTCTATCTGAGATAATAGACCATGGAACCCCATAGAACCTGACTATCTAGTGGATGTAGAGTTTTGCAAAGTCCTCTGCTGAATCTGTAGTCTTGACCTCCAAGAAATGAGCGGACTTAGTAATTATGTCCACTATTACCCAAATGGAGTCATGTTGTCTGCGAGTACGAGGTAAACCCGTTATGAAGTTCATGCTTTCCACTTCCCACTTCCATGTAGGAATGTTAATCTCTTGAGTCATACCTTATGGCTTCTAATGTTCTACCTTCACCTGTTGACAGTTAGGACACTTAGCTATAAAGTCTGTGATGTCTCTCTTCATGCCGTTCCACCAAAAGACTTTCCACAGATCACGGTACATCTGAAAGTGGGGAATACCCAACTAGTTTAAATGTATAAAACATACTAAGAGTTTAATCGCAACTAAAAGATAAACTTAACAATTCAAGTTGATTCTACTAATATGGGTGAAAAGCCTTGAACTGAGTTGAGTTGTTGGGACATGCCCCAGCTAACTGTAACAAAACTGAAAAATGAACAAAAAAACTAAAGTGAAAGCATGTTTATTGTCCTCGGAATATGAGGACTCACTGAAGCTGTTGAATGCGGACCGAGAATTGATCTAAATGTGATCTGCAAACTAAGTACATGAACCTACATCATGAAAGGATGTAGCGTAGAATATGCATCAGTATTTGGAATGTACTGATCATGCAGGATATAGATATAAAGCTGTATAAATATCTATAAGCTGAAAAAGCATAACTGAGCAATGACATAAACTGAGCAAGAATGTAAATATTAAATTATAATTGAGAAGCTAAGTTGAATGCAATGACCAAGTACTAATTATGAAAATAACATGTTGAACTGAACGCTGAAGTATATACTGAAAACCTGGTAAAATGCATTGAGAATTCGACTGTGGGAGCAACTATTAACTGACCTAAAACCATATGAGCTAAACATGGAGTCTAGTGTATACTCCCCATTGAGAGGACCCAATATACCTTGTTAGGGGTATAAAGACATAAATGACATGATCACTAAATCTGATGCCCAACAGAAGGGACTTATAATCCTATGGGGGGCATGTAGTTCTGGGACTGCGATGGTACATTAAACCCTAGTCCAACTCAATGCTAAATATGCTCCCAAATAAATATGTATATGACTAAAATGTGACTAAAATGCCGAATAGCTCAAAATACTGACATGCTAACTGAGAATGCGACATTTATATATTGATAATGTGACATTCAAAATCTAAAACATGATTATCTATTTAACTAACCTAGAAAGTGTAATTCATGAACTAGGAGAATCTATACAAACTAAGGTTCTAAGTTTCATACAAGGAATTAAGCAAACTTTCCAACAAAACATGTTATTCTGATTAAGGATACTACAAAAGCTAAATCACAACAAAATCCAAGGTTTTAGAAACTCTAGGTCTAAATAAGATATGTAGAATCAATGAGATGACTGAATTCTAAGGACCTAGTGGATGAAAGGAACCCACTAGTGAAATCCCACATACCTGGTGATGAAATCTATAGAGAAAATCCTTCGATTTTGGGGCTGAAACTTGAGGCAAACCTTCTGATTGTTCTTGGGAAACTGGCGCCTCTTTCTTCTTCTTTTTGCTCAAAGTTTGGATGATTTAGGTGAATGGGGGTTCTAGGTTTAGCTAACTAAGTTATTAGGTTTAAATTAAGTAAAACGACGTATTTTATGCATCAAACAATGTAGTTTAATTACCCAACACAGAGGTGAAAGGACCAAAATGACCCTCACTTAAATCTGATGAGTGCCACCTACTATAGGACTAACGGGCCATTGGTTGGGTACCAGCCGTCGGATGGAGTCGTCGCTCAAGCTCTACCCGACAGGGATTCACTAAAATGAGAATAATTTTTTACTCGGAGATGGGATTTTAGCAAACTCTGTGGCATTGGAAAAAGGATTCAATTTTCTTTCATTTGATTGGTCATAGGCCACATGATTTATTCTATGCTAAAAGATATGACCGTTTAAAGTTGACCCAACAACCAATTCCCTCCAATTGGCTACTGACTAATGGTCAAACCTACGGATCGTACTGGTCAACCATGGGTGGGATCAGAGAACATCAAAATTTGGACCTTAGCGACGGAACCCCACATACATTTTGTTGTTCTACCTATGGTACGTGGGTGGTTCCATCGGTACTGGCACCAGCTTTTTGAAATCTAGTGTTTTCTTCATTTTGAGATCCAAGGTGTTACATTATCCATCCCTTCAGAACATTCATCCTAAAATGAAGTCTAAATAAGATGTGTATGTTGAGAAGGAGCTGCAATCCCTACCACTAAATACTAGAAACTGATATCTAACTAAACTGAGTTTCAAGAACATGCAAATATGTTGAAATGCAAGAAAAACTAAAGGAAAAAAGATACTCAGACTGAATTTACGTAGAAATAAACTGAGAGACTGGAGAGGAACTATTACCTCAAGCTGAAATGGAATTGCAAGGGAAGAGGGGAAGAAACTTGGCCTTCATGGTTGTTTCTGCTTCCCAAGTAGCTCCATCTATGGACTGACTACTCCATAAAACCTTCACTGAAGCGAATTCCTTATTTCTCAACCTACGAACCTGACGGTCAAGAATTTCAACTGGCACTTCTTTATAAGTGAGACTATCATTTACAAGCACATTCTCTAATGGTACTATTGATGCCGAATCACCAACTCTCTTCTTCAACAAGGAAATGTGAAAGACTAGATGAACCGCTGCTAGTTATGTTGGCAACTCTAACTAATATGCCGCATTACCAACCCTTTTCAGGATTCTGTAAGGACCTACATATCTAGGACTGAGTTTCATTTCTTGCAAAATCTCATCACCCCTTCATAAGTGACACCTTTAGAAAAACCCAATCATCGATTTCGAACTCTAAGTCCTTTCTTCTCCACATCTGTATAGGACTTCTGACGACTCTAAGCTATCTTTAGTCTATCTCTGATGAATTGGAATTTTTCCATATCCTCATTAACTAAATCTGGCCCTATCAAGGCTGCTTCACCTACTTCAAACCAACTAATCGGGGACCTGTATCTACGCCCATATAGTGCCTTATGAGGCCATCTGAATTCTAGACTGGAAGTTATCATTATAGGCGAACTCTATGAGATGTACGTGATCACCCCAACTATCCTTGAAATCGATCACATAGGCTCTCAACATCTCCGCTAATGTTTGAATGGTACGTTCTATCTGACCATCCATCCGTGGATAAAATGTTGTACTGAGATTTACCTAGGTACCAAGACCTTTCTGTAATGATTTCCAGAAATGAGAGGTAAATAGAGGACCTCTATCTGAGATGATAGACAAGGGAACCCCATACAACCTGACTATCTAGTGGATGTAGAGTTTGGCACAGTCCTCCGTTGAACCTGTAGTCTTGACCACCAAGAAATGAGCGGACTTAGTAACTCGATCCACTATTACCCAAATGGAGTCATGTTGTCTGCGAGGACGAGGTAAACCCGTTATGAAGCTCATGTTTATCATTTTCCACTTCCATGAAGGAATGTTAATCTCTTGATTCATACCTTATGGTTTCTGATGTTCTACCTTCACATGTTGACAGTTAGGACACTTAGCTACAAAGTCTGCGATGTCTCTCTTCATGCTGTTTCACCAAAAGACTTTCCACAGATCATGGTGCATCTGAAAGTGGGGAATACCCAACTAGTTTGAATGTATACAACATACTAAAAGTTTAATATCATCTGAAAGATAAACTTAACAATTCAAGTTGATTCTACTAATATGTGTGTAAAGCCTTTAACTGAGTTGAGTTGTTGGGACATGCCCCAGCTAACTGTAACAAAACTGAAAAATGAATAAAAAGACTAAAGTGAAAGCATGTCTATTGTCCTCGGAATATGAGGACTCGCCACTGAAGCTGCTGAATGCGGACCGAGAATTGATCTAAACGTGATCTGGATGATCAGTACCTGAACCTACATCATGAAAGGATGTAGCGCAGAGTATGCATCAGTACTTGTAATGTACTGAGCATGCAGGATATATATACTAAGCTTAATAAATATATACAAGCTGAACAAAGTATAACTGACCAATGATATAAACAGAGCAAGAATGTAAATATTGAATTATAATTGAAAAGCTAAGCTGAATGCAATGACCAAGTACTAATCATGAAAATAACATGTTGAACTGAATGCTGAAGTATATACTGAAAACCTGATTAAATGCATTAAGAGTTCGATTGTGGAAGCAACTATTAACTGACCTAAAACCACGTGCGCTAAACATGGAGTCTGATGTATACGCCCATTGAGAGGACCCAATTTACCTTGCTAGGGGTATAAAGACATGACTGTCGTGATCACTAAATCTGATGCCCAACAGAAGGGACTTATAATCCTACGGGGGCACGTCTGGGACTATGAGGGTACTCAATGTTAAGTATGCTTCATACTGAATATGTATATGACTGAAATGTGACTAAAACACTGAATAACTCAAAATACTGACATGCTACCTGAGAATCCAATATTTATATACTGATAATGTGACATTCGACATGATTATCTGTTTAACTAAACTAGCAAGTGTAATTCATGAACTAGGAGAATCTACACAAACTAGGGTTCTAAGTTTCATACAAGGAATGAAGCAAACTTTCCAAGAAAACATGTTATTCCGATTAAGGATACTACAACATCTAAATCACAACAAAATCCAAGGTTTTAGAAACCCTAAGTCTAAACAGGATATGGAGAATCAATGAGCTGACTGAATTCTAGGGACCTAGCGGATAAAAGGAGCCCACTAGTGAAATCCCACATACCTGGTGATTAAATCTATGGAGAAAATCCTTCGGTTTTGGGGCTGAAACTTCAAGCAAACCTTTTGATTGTTCTTGGGAAACTGGTGCCTCTTTCTTCTCCTTTTTGCTCTAAGTTTGGATGATTTAGGTGAATGAGGGTTCTGGGTATATCTGACTAAGTTATTAGGTTTAAATTGAGTAAAACGACGTAGTTTATGCATCAAACAATGTAATTTAATTACCCAATGCATAGGGAAAAGGACCAAAATGACCCTAACTTAAATCTAATGAGGGCCACCTACTATCGGAATGACGGGCCGTCGGTTGACCTACCACCATCAGTAGGAGTAGTGGGTCAAGCTCTACCTGACATGGCTTCACTGAAACGAGCATAACTTTTTACTCATTGATGGGATTTTAGCAAACTTGGTGGCGTTGGAAAAATGATTCAATTATCTTTTATTTCATAGGGCATAGGCCACATAATTCATTCTATGCTAAAAGATATGATCGTTTGAAGTTGACCCAACAACCAATTCCCTCCAATCGGCTACTGACCCTCACCAACGGTCAGACCTACGGACCGTACTGGTCAACCGTGGGTGGGATTAGAGACCATCAAAATTTGGACCTTAGCCATGGAACCCCATATATGGTTTGTGGTTCTAGCTACGGTCCGTGCGTGATTCCATCGGTACTGGCACTAGCTTTTTGAAATCTAGGATTTTCTTCATTTTGAGATCTGAGGTGTTACATTATCCCCCCCCCCCCCTTCAGAACATTCATCCTCAAATGACGTCTAAACAAGCTGAGTATGGAGGCAAGGAGCTGCAATCCCTACCACTAAGTACTAGAAACTGATATCTAACTAAGCAAAGTTCCAAGAACATGCAAATATGTTGAAATGCAAGAAAAACTGAAGGAAAAAAGATACTCAGACTAAATTTACGCAAAAATAAACTGAGAGACTGGAGAGGAACTATTACCTCAAGCTGAAATTGAATTGGAAGGGAAGAGGTGAGGATACTTGGCCTTCATGGCTGTTTCGGCTTCTCAAGTAGCTCCCTCTACAGACTGACTCCTCCACAAACCTTCATTAAAGCGACTTCCTTATTTCCCAACATACGAACCTGATGGTCAAGAATTTCAACTGGCACTTCTTCATAAGTGAGACTATCCTTTAGAACCACACTCTGTAACGGTACTAGTGATGTTGGATCACATACACCCTTCTTCAACAAGGAAATGTGAAAGACTGGATAAACCGCTGCTAGTTATGTTGGCAACTCTAACTCATATGCCACATTACCAACCCTTTTCGGGATTCTGTAAGGACTTACATATCTAGGATTGAACTTCCCTTTCTAGCCAAATCTCATCACCCTCTTTATAGGTGACACCTTTAGAAAAACCCAATCATCGATTTCTAACTCTAAGTCCCTTCTCCTTCACATCTGCATAGGACTTCTGACGACTCTGATCTGTCTTTAGTCTATCTTTGATGAATTGGAATTTTTCCACAGCCTCATGAACTAAATCTGGCCCTATCAAGGCTGTTTCACCTACTTCAAACCAACCAATCGGGGACCTGCATCTACGCCCATATAATGCCTCATATGGGGCCATATGAATACTGGACTGGAAGTTATTATTATAGGCGAACTTTATGAGAGATAGGTGATCATCCCAACTATCCATCAAATCGATCACACAAGCTCTCAACATGTCCTCTGAGGTTTGAATGGTACGTTCTATCTGACCATCCATCTGTGGATAAAATGTTGTACTGAAAATTGCCTGGGTGCCAAGACCTTTCTTAAATGATTTCCATAAATGAGAGGTAAATTAAGGACCTCTATCTGAGATGATAGACATGGGAACCCCATACAACCTGACTATCTAGTGGATGTAGAGTTTGGAGTAGTCCTTCGCCGAATCTATAATCTTGACCGCCAAGAAATGAGCGGACTTAGTAACTCTGTCCACTATTACCCAAATGGATTCATGTTGCCTGCGAGTATGAGGTAAACCCGTTATGAAGTTCATGTTTATCACTTCCCACTTCCATGTTGGAATGTTAATCTCTTGAGTCATACCATATGGCTTCTCATGTTCTACCTTCACCTGTTGACAGTTAGGACACTTAGCTACAAAGTCTGCGATGTCTCTCTTCATTCCGTTCCACCAAAATACTTTCTGTAGATCATGGTACATCTTAGTGGCACTTGGATCAGGAATTATGGGCTTCTATAAGGATTTGTTGCCTCAACTCTCCCACATTGGGAACACATAAGTGACCCTAGTAACGAAGAACACCATCTCCCCCTTGGGAGAAAACCTCAACCTTCTGTTGATGAATTTCACCTTTCAACTGAAGTTATATAGGATCACTACTTTGTTTTTCCTTAACTCTGCTACCAATGTAGATTCTGACCCATTCTGAACTATCACCCTTCTATCTGATGTGTCCGTAAGGCAAACTTCTAAGCGAGCAAGCCGGTGAACATCTTTGGCTAGCTCTTTTCTTTCTTCCTCAATATGTGCTACACTACCCATAGACAGCCTGCTGAGAGCATCAGCCACTACATTAGCCTTACCAGGATGGTAAAGCACAATCATGTCATAGTCCTTGAGGAATTCAAGCATCTTCTCTGACGGAGATTCAACTCTTTCTGGGTGAACACTTATTGGAGGCTCTTATGGTCTATGAACACGTCAACATGAACACTATACAAGTAGTGTCTCCAAATCTTTAAGGCAAATACTACAGCTACAAGCTCGAGGTCATGAGTCAGGTAGTTCTTCTCTTGGAACTTAAGCTGTCTAGAAGCATAAGTTATGACCTTACCTCTTTGCATCAGCACACAACCTTGGCCGACCCTGGATGCATCACAATAAATTACATAATCGTCTTAACCATTTGGTAGAGTCACCTAGTCTTCAGTTTCGAAAAGCTTTTCTCACACTCACTTGACCACTAAAATTTGACCTTCTTCTGAGTCAACTTGGTTAATGGGGAAGCTATGGATGAAAATCCGTCAACAAATCTCATGTAATAACCGGCAAAACCTAAGAAACTTCTGATATTTGTTGGAGAGGTGGGTCTAGGCTAGTGTTTCACTAGCTCTATTTTCTCATAATCCACTTGGATCCCTTCACTGGATACCACATGACCGAGCAAAGAGATAGACTATAACCAGAATTCTCATTTGCTAAACTTAGCGAATAACTGGCGATCTTAGAGATTTTGGAGAACAACTCTTAGATGAGTCGCATGCTCCTCCTCACTCCAAGAATAAATAAGGATATCATCGATAAATACGATGAAGAACAAGTCCAAATACTATTTGAACACCATGTTCATTAAGTCCATGAAAGCTGCAAGAGCATTTGTTAGTCCAAAAGACATAACTACAAATTCATCGTGACCATACCGAGTCCTGAAGATTGTCTTCAGAATGTCACTATCTCTGACTCTGAGCTAATGATAGCCAAATCTAAGGTCTATATTATAAAAGCAACTAGCACCCTGAAGTTGGTCCAACATGTCATCAATCCTGGAGATGGGATACTTATTCTTGATGGTGGCTTTGTTCAACTGACGATAGTCAATGCACATTCTGAGAGAACTATATATCTTTTTCACGAACAACACTGGAGCATCCAATATAGAGATACTAGGTCTGATGAAGCCCTTATCTAGAAGGTCTTTCAACTGCTCCTTTAATTCCTTAAGCTCGGTTGGAGCCATTCTATAAGGAGGAATCGAAATAGGCTAGGTGTAACACCCCATACCTTCCAACACTTATACAACTAAGTGAACGTGATAAAAAATATTTGAACTCAACATAGTATATGTGATATTTGATACTAAAGTCATAAGTGGTCAAGTGTGTATTAGTGTTAAGATCTTGTAAAGAAACTACGATATGGAAAATAGTGTAAAATAAGTGAGGTACTTGCTTGACTAAATTAAGCTACTAGATGAAAAGTAGGTGCATCACCTACTTAAGGTATATGGACCAAGTTAAAAGGACCAAGTAGGTGCATCACCTGCTTTGACTTATGGTCCATATGGAGGCCTAAATTAAGTGATCAATTTGAGGCCCAATCTTTCCAAAAAAAAAAAGGGGAAAAATGAAAAAGAATGGTAGTCCAAGGCCCAATCTTTCCATGCCCACAATAAATATTTTGAATGGAAAAGTAGGTGCATCACCTACTTAAATGTGTGGCCTAAATTAATGACACATTGTGGATGCAAATGAAGTACAAAAAAGGTGGCAAAAGAGAACCTATTAAGGCCAAAAATCTGATACAAATATCTCATTTACCTCTTATCCAAATTTTAAGCTTCAAGTTCATATATTTCTCTCTCTCTCTCTCAAGATGAAACAGCCACCCAATATTCCCACTATGATCTAAGTACTTTTCATCTTGTTTCTCCAAAGCAGCACAAGTTCACCTTCTCTCCTTTATTACTTCAAGTATATTGGACAGTTCTTCAAGGGGAGTATTTAGAGATAGCTATATGTATTGGCAACCAAGGTTCTGCCACTCTCTTCCAAAGATTAAGAGAAGGTAACAAAAATAATTGAAGGAGAATAACTAATTAAGATAGCCAAGGTAAGGCGATGCCACAACCTCTAATTATTAGTTTATTTGAGAATTCTAGTTATACTTGTTAATTGGAACTCGTGGGATGGTGATTAAAAACTATAATTTCAAGTCTTTTGGTTATTTTGGTTTGTTGAGGACTGTTTGTATTGATTTTCATATGGGGAGGTCATGGATGTATTTAGAGAATGATTGCGGAAAGCTGTTAGGGGGCAGATTTACAAGTTGTGGTGATACACCATTAAAATGAAAGTTTTTGTAAGCTTACTGCCTATCCCATCTCAGGTATTGTGGAGTGCCGACAAACCTCATGGGAAGGTTTTTACATGTAAATAACTATAACTGATAGAATGTGTGAAAGAACACACTCAATTAGAAGGATTATGGGTTGGCTGCCTGGCAACTGTTTTGATGATTTGAAATATCCCGAGTTAGTTGGTAAGCAGCTAATATTAGCCTTATTGATTGTTTGTTGTAGATGAAGATTATGACATTAAAGGATAGGTTGATACCTCGTAAGCTTTATGAATTGGGAATTAAGGTATGTAAGGCTATTTGATCCCATATCTTTTGGCATGAAGTCCTATATTTTGTGTACCAACAAATTGAGATCTCTAAGTGATCCTCATGGTAAAAGATACAATGTGAGGGTGTACAATCTCCAATGTAGCTAATGGTCTTCCTTATACGGTCCAAGTTTTCAAAATATGTCAAACTACTTCTATACGTGTTCATTATCCAATATTGGTGTGTTTATTCTTCCAGTACTAGTTGACAAAGGTACTTTAAACAGTAAGTTTCAATAGTTATCCACCAAGTCAAATGAGGTTCATTGAGTCAATAAGATCCTACATTATACAAGTTATAGGTATTTATACGTCAGATACATATTATGTCAATTATTCATATTATGTCCCATTACGTGGAATGTAAAACCCTTATTTAGGTTCTGTCATGTGCTTCATTAGTTTGGATATTTATGCACTCTTTCATTTGATATCGTATACTAAGTGTTTAGCTATTGTATCATCTTATATAGTTCTTGCCTCTACATTTGAGAAGTTACATTTTCTACTAAGTGTTTAGCTATCATATGCCCCCATGTGAAATGTCCAACGTGTTATAAATGAAACATCTTCTAAGCAGAATTACTTGTTCACTTGCTATACATCTTAATGAATCATGTGTTGCATGTAAAGCAGTTGCCACACACCTTCATGGATCACATGTATATGTTCTTTGTGCCCAAATGAAGTTCATGAGTCATATAAGTTCCTAAGTAGCGCAATAAAGTTACATTTGCTTCCTATATCATTGTTTTCTGCCTCAATTAATTTATCCACATGTCCACATCACTGATATATAGTCCTAAATCTCAAAAAAGTTATGAACATCGAAAGAACAATCTCAAAGATTAAAGAGACGGGGTAAAGTAAATCTATATAATTATGGGTGGCAGCTCAGGGGTTAAAATACCTAGCATGGGTCTATCCTAATTCTTGTGCTTAAGGGTGGCAGCTCAGGGGTGGTAATACCTAGCATGGACTGATCCCAATCTATATTATTATGGGTGGCAGCCCAGGGGTTAAAAACCTAGCATGGGTCTATCCCGATTTGTATATTTATGAGGACCGCATCCCAGGGGTTAAAATGCCTAGCATGGGTCATCTTCTCCTACCACTGATCAACTGGTCATTGTGTCACATGCTACAAAGTCTATAAATAAAATATGAGTAAACTAAAGCCAAGAATGTAATGTACATGATTCCCCAAGTATAACCAAAGAATGTAATGTACATGATTCCACAAGTATAAGCAAAGGTGAATGTAATGTACATGATTCCTCAAGTATAGGCAGAGGTGAATGTAAGGTATGTGATTCCACAAGTATTATCAAAGGTGGTCTCTTATCCTTATCTATATAGAATATTTGTGCATTTGTACCTGATTTCACTTGAGCTCTTATTTTACATATGGTTACTTTATGCCTTACATAGTCAATACATTCTTTTGTGTTGGCGTCCCTCCTGGGGGATGTTGTGTTTCATGCCACAGGTACAGGTACTCAAGCTAATAGAATCTCTCAATATAAGCATAGGATACTCAACAGCCTTTGGTGAGCTCCAGGTTGCTTCAAGGCTTTGCCGAGTCTCTAGCATATATTTGAAATTATATATTAGTTAAGAGGCTCCGTTATAAACTAAGTATTTATCTTTTAGAGGCTTTGTAGACTAAATGTCAAAGTAAAATGTGGTTATGTCTTTTCTAGTAATTAAGGCTTCAACGGCCTAGCATGTACATTTATTTTGGGCCTATCTATATTGGTCTTTTTATCAAGGTACTTAACCTATACTCATCAAAGATTTATAGTTATCATAGTTGCATGTACGATAAGCACAAGTAATAAGTTGGTTCTCTCGGGCCTTTAAGGCATCGGGTGCATGTCCATCTCAATGAGACTTTGGGTGTGACACTAGGTATCTAGAAGGAGATCTATTCTAAAGTCGATTTTCCTTTTGAGAGGAACTCTAGGAATATCTTCTGGAAACACTTCTGGAAACTCATTTACTACTGGGATTGACTCAAGATTGGGGTTTCAGAGTATGAATCCTTAACCTGAACAAGATGATAGACATACCCTTTGGAGATCATCTGCATGGCCTTAAGGTAAGATATAAATCGACATATAGTCACTAAGCTACTACCCTTCCATTCTTAAGATTAGCTCGTTTGGAAATTGAAACCGAACGATTCTAGTTCTACAATCGACTGAGGCATAACATGAATGTAACCAATCCATGCCTAGAATGATATCAAAATCTACCATTTCTAACTCTACAAGATCTGCTGAGGTGACTTTTTGATAGACCGTGACAGGGCAATTTTGGTATACCCGTCTAGCTATAACTGGGTCACCAACTGGAGTAGAGATTGAGAAAGGTTCTGAGAGAGTTTCTGGACATGCATTAATACCACAAGATTCCTTCCACTGCTGGTACCAAGTGTAGGCCACTCCCTTCAACTAATAGGCGGCCAAATATGCACTCTCGACTTGAGTGACACCCATAATGTTTTTTACCTTTTAGATGTCATCGAGAAACTCTTTTGTATCTTATTCTGACTTAGACCAATGAAACTATGTAGGGTTTTTTCGAGTAAAGTCTTGGATTCTTGTTGTAGTAGTGTTAGTCTATGGCAGAGATGGGACCACAACCTACTGATTTACCTGGGTAGTCATGGCCTAAGCAAGTACTTGGTAAGCAACCTTGAACTCGGCATGCATGACTTGATCCTTCAATGGGTCTGTTGGAGTTGTTGGTTGATTCCTTGCGTTAGCTCTTTTGGGAGGCATTTTACGAAATGCGAAGAGTAGGAGTTAGAAGGAGATTAAATAGAGTTCATACTCACGCACGATAAGAATAGCAAGGAAAGTGAAGTTTTTCCTAAAAACTCTTTGTAGCCTCCCCATCATAGATGTGGTGAACTTCACACCCATGAAAGAGACTCTACTTAGTGCAGCTTTTAGACATCCAAGGACTCTTGAACCTAATGTTGTGATACCAAATTTGTCACGCCCCGAGGCAACCCTTTGACGTAACACATGACCAAGGATCACGAGTGACCCCAAGCTAATCCTGAGTCTGGCATAGCATAAGCATACTGAAAATAACTAAGTAAAACATTAACTATGCGGAAGTTAAAAATAGTGGATATCTGAAAATGGGGAATACCCAACTAGTCTGAATGTATAAAACATACTAAGATCAATAACAACTGAAATATAAACTTAACAATTTAAGATGATTCTACTACTATGTCTAAAAAGCTTCTAATTGAATTGAGTTGCTGGGACATGCCCCCCAGCTAACTCTAACCAAACTGAAAACTGAATAAAAAGACTAAAGTGAAAGCATGTCTATTGTCCTCGGAATATGAGGACTCACCACTGAAGCTGTTGAATGCGGACCGAGAATCGATATAAGCATGATCTGGATACTGAGTACCTGAACCTATATCATGAAAGGATGTAGTGTGGAGTATGCGTCAGTACTTGGAATGTACTGAGCATGCATGATATAGATACTAAGCTGAACAAATATATATAAGTTGAACATAGCATAACTGAGCAAGAATGTAAATACAGAAACATAACTAAAAAGCTAAGCTAAATGCAATGACCAAGTACTAATCATGAAAATAACATGATGAACTGAATGCTGAAGTATATACTGAAAACCTGGTCAAATGCACTGAGAGTCTAACTGTGGGAGCTACTATTAACTAACATAAAACCACGTGAGCTAAACGTGGAGTCCAATGTATACGCACCATTAAGAGGACCCAATATACCTTGCCAAGGGTATAAAAGCATTACTGGTGTGATCACTAAATCTGATGCCCAACAGAAGGGACTTATAATCCTACGGGGGAACGTAGTTTTGGGACTATGAGGGTACACTGAACCCTAGTCCAACTTGGTGCTAAGTCTGCTCCAAACTGAATATGTATATGACTGAAATGTGACAAAAATGTTGAATAGCTCAAAATACTGACATACTAACTGAGAATGCAACATTTATATACTAATAATGTGATATTCGAAATCTAAAGCATGATTATATGTTTAACTGACCTAGCAAGTGTGATTCATGAACTAGGAGAATCTACACAAACTACGATTCTGAGTTTCATACAAGGAATTAAGCAAACTTTCCAAGAAAACATGTTATTCCGATTAAGGATACTGCAATAGCTAAATCACAACAAAATCCAAGGCTTTAGAAACCCTAGGTCAAAACAAGATATGGAGAATCAACGAGCTGACTGAATTCTATGGACCTAGTGGATGAAAGGAACCCACTAGTGAAATCCCACATACCCGTCACAAAATCTACGAAGAAATCCTTCGATTTCAGGGCTGAAACTTGAGGCAAACCTTCTGATTGTTCTTGGGAAACTAGCGCCTCCTTCTTCTCCTTTTTGCTCTAAGTTTGGATGATTTAGGTGAATGAGGGTTCTGGGTATGTCTGACTAACTTATTAGGCTTAAATTGAGTAAAACAACGTAGTTTAGGCATCAAACGACATAGTTTAAGTTCCCAATGCATATGGGAAAAAGACCAAAATGACCCTGACTTAAATCTGACGAATGCCACCTACTACAGGACTGACGGACCGTCGATTGACCTACCAACCGTTGGTAGGAGTCATTGGTCAAGCTCTGCCCGACAGGGCTTCACTAAAATGAGCATTACTTTTTGCTCGAAGATGGGATTTTAGCAAACTCAGTGGCGTTGGAAAGAGGATTCAATTATCTTTCCTTTGATAGGTCATAGGCCAAATAATTCATTCAGTGCTAAAAGAGATGACCGTTTGAAGTTGACCCAACAACCAATTCCATCCAATTGGCTGTTGAACCTCACCAACGGTCCATAGGTCCAACCACAGACTGTACTGGTCAACCGTGGGTGGGATCAAATACCATCAAAATTTGGACCTTAGCGATGGAACCCCACCTATGGTTTGTGGTTCTATCTACGGTCCGTGGGTGGTTCCGTCGGTACTGGCACTAGCTTTTTGAAAACTAGAATTTTCTTCATTTTGAGATCTTACATAACTCATCATGTACTGAAAGTTATGGTCATTTGAAGTTGACCTAAAACTCATACTTAGCATAACTTGTGCCAAAATTTCCAAGTTTAGTTCTTTCTAATTCTAGTTCTTTCGAAAACCGAGGTGTTACAACTGCCATCCTACAAACATATTTTGAGCCAACTTTTCTATTCTTCCACTTTTTATTTTTGTTTCCAGCAAGCCAATCAAACTCACCTCTTCTTCATTTCAAACGAGTTTAACTTCTTTTTGCTTATTAGGGGCATTTAACCCTCTCACATTCCAACTAAGTAAATTAACCATCACCAGACCTTACCATAGTTTGTCCTCCCACATTACCTTTACTGCCTTCATATTCATTCCTCATCTGGAGTATTTGAAAAGAATTTGCACTCATAATTGGAGAATTTTACCCTGGAGTCTTTGGAGTTGTCTTCCCCAATTTAACTAGTGTTTGCCATCCCTCCCTTTTGTTATTTCCCTCTTTATCCCCTTTTATTGTTTCAGACTGTTGTTGTATCACTACCTCTGTCTGCCTTGGTTGTGGATCCGCCTCTTTTACTTGTTTCTGCTTGTTTTGCCATTTCATCACCCCATCTGCCCTTTTTATCTGACCAGGTCTAGGTATTTTCTTTTTCAATCTGCATTCCTCCTCCATATGTCCATATTTAGTACAAAACTTACAGAGTGAAGGCTTCCAATCATATTGTACTGGTTGCTCAATCACCTTCCCTTTCTCTTTCTTGAATCTCACCTCATCTGGTAATTGTGCTCCCAGCTCAACCTCAACAAGTAGTCAAGTAAAGTTTAATCCATTTCTCTCTTCGGTATTATGATCTACCATTAAAAGGTCTCCCTATCAGGCTACCAATCTTACTCAACCCTTTCATGCCCCAGTATTTGAAATCTAAACCTGGCAATTTAATCCAAATAGGCACAGTTTGTAGTTCCTGCGTTGTGAACTCTAATTCCTGTGTCCATTCTTTGACAATGAATGGCTTGTTGTTGTCAAAATGGTATATTCCACCTTGTAGCACCTCTTGCTTCCCTATTCTCTGTTGCAAATCGCACCACTACCACCCCATTCTTCATCATGGCCACCTTATCAATTCCATACTTCCCCTATAGACGTTGTATATAACCCTATATTACTTGGAAAGGAGGATACGCTCCAAGCACATAGCAGACTACTGCATTCCCCCAAAATTTGATCTCAGATCTAATATCGTCCAACTCGATCTCCACTACCTATTTTTCTTCATCTTTTGAGGGAGCTACATACTCCAATTTGTACCCTGCATTCGACAATTTTGCTATATCAATGTCATCCCAAATCGTTTATGTCTACCTTGTGAAGCAACTTCCTCCTCTACTTCATTTGCCCACGACGGTTTGCTACTCCTTGATTCAACTTGACTTCCACCTCTTGACGACTGTATGTTCTCAGTCCAAATTCCCATAGCTTGAGCTTGTTTTTGTCTTACATGTTCCTTAGTTGCTATCACTGTTCCATAGGTTTCCTCTTGTAAATTCTCGATATGCACCTCACTTGTTACTTTAGCTTTGTTCCTCAGTTGCATTGACGTCAGATCTGTAGTTCTTAACCGTGAGTCATCTTCTTCTCTAGATTCAACCGACTTCATGCCTGAATCAGCAGCTTTCGTACTAGATTCTACATTATTTCCCCTTGCCTGACCTGTTTTTTTACCTCATCGAGAAATTCCTTTCATGAATTGTGCTTCCTTTTCCATTATCGCCTTCTGAGATGGTATACGAAATCTCTTACCCATAGTAGGTGCAAGTTATGCTAACTTGCACCGAGAGAGAAAGCATGCCTCTTTTCCATTGAGTGAGGGGATTGTTAGTATGATCAAATAAAAGAATTAATCCAACAAAATTGAACAATTAATTAAAATCATATTTATTAGACTTTTTAAATAATATTTTAAATTTGTTTAGTGATAAAAGTATATATACAAATGGTCCATATTTAATTTAAATTTAAACGTTTTCTTGATGAACTATACATGTCTTCCATTATCTTGTCTTGTGGCCAAAGAAATTAAAATCGTAAGGCATATTGTATGACATGCCACGTGTCGCACTATTCCGCATCTCAACGCTAGAGTTGACGGTGATTAAAGCATGAGAACCTTCAATCTACGGTCCAGATGACGCAGAGTACACGTAGTAGTAAGACCACCGTTTCATCACCAACTGGCTACAAATTAGGGCTTTTGTTGCTTTTATATACTCTGCACTCTACTTCTACGTATTGTTTTCTTCTCCATAGCTGCAGAGCTTTTGTCTCCATTTCTTCTTCTTCTTCTTCTCTGTGATATTCGATTCAATCATGGGAAAAGGACCTGGTCTCTACTCCGATATCGGCAAGAAGACCCGAGGTTCGTTTTCACTTTTTTCTTACGAAATTATTGGATCTAGAATTTGGATACACATATTCAAATGTATGCATATACCAGATTATTTGATATATTATTGGACAGATGCGGATCTAGAATTTGAAAATGACTGCATGTCTTTTTTGATGAACATGTAGATACATATTAGTACAGGTTTGTTTATACATACACGGTGGAGTTAGTCTATAGTTTTTTAATTCAACTTTGCTCTTTGCTGTTCGCAAGACGAAATGCGGTGTTGACTTCTCTATTGTGTTGAACAGATCTTCTGTACAGGGATTACCAGACTGACCACAAATTCACAATTACGACCTACTCTCCAACCGGAGTTGTGAGTTTTCTCCTTCCTTAGCTGCGGATCTGTTTTTTTTTTTTTTTTTACTATGAGTTAGCTAGGATTCTTTTCTATGTATCTGTATATAATTTTCTGTTGCTGTTTTATGGAAAAATAAGATCTGACTCGTATATTAACTATAAATATATATATGATTATTTTTCTGAAGAGGGGTTTATGAACTATATATGGATTCAAATGAATGTTTGTATCGGTGCTTGATCGAAATATTCATTAACATGTAGGCTTCAATCACACATATTACGTAATGCAATACATGCCTTCATTTGAGCACATAATGGTTAAAAATGTCTTTTACACTATTAAATGTAATTAACGTAGCTCTCTCATTTGTTTCAAGTATTCTTTGGGACGAAATGTTTAGGACAAATTTCATGTTTTGTATAGGCTCTATTCATTTATTTGTTCCTTTATAATATGTCGCCTTAGAATTTCCTTTTGAAATTATTCTTACCTTGAGATGATTAAATTACATAATTATAATTTTTATTCTAATTCTTATTATGTATACTAGTTTTAATCACATAGGGTAAACCATATAAAGTACTAGAACTAAACCAAATGAGGAAACAATTTTTATCCAATTTAACAACAATAATAATAATCAAGCCATCCCATAAGAAAACTGGGGATCAATAGTCATGCCACAACCATACATTACATTTCATATATAACTCCTATGAGCCAAGGACCCTGTGGATGGTGAAGTGCATCTTTTTCTGATTGTATAGTTGTTAGGAAGATTATTTCCCGTTGTGATACATGATAGTCTGCACTATAGTTTGCACTTTCTTCTCCTCATCTAATGTTCAACTTGATCGAGGTTCAAGGTAAGATGGTCTAGTGTGGGGCCGGGTCAATTAATGATATCCTGGATTCTGGTAATCAGGATACTCCTTTCTAAAAGGAGAGTATGAAACACCCTCTCGATGATTTGTTCAGATATGATGAATATGGTTACTTTTGTCATGCTGATTGCCACTGCAATTCTTGTTCCAATTTAACAATACAAAATAATCAAGCCATCCCATAAAAAAACTGGTGATCAATAGTCATGCCACCGTCAATACATTATAATTCATACGCAACTTACTACTAGCCAAAGGACCATGTGGGTGGTTTATACACCTTTTTTTAGTTTGGTTGGTTGTTAGGAACATTACTTTACGTTGTGATATGATAGACTGCACTATCTTTTGCCCTTGCTCAACTGTAGAATTTTGGTATTCTCCTCATCGTATTTTCTGATATGATGAATATGGTCACTTGCGCCAAGCTGCTTGTCGCTGTCCTTTTTGCAACAGAAATTTGTCTGAATATTGATCTACTTTGATCGTAATTGCAAGCACTAGTGCTTCTTAACTCACTGAAAAATGTGGGGATATATTTATGCGCGTGTATTGCTCTTCATTTTCTTAGGAGTACAAGTTATTCCATAAGTTAAGTATCCTTCTCTTTCTTTTGGTAGGCTATTACTTCATCTGGACTGAAGAAAGGTGATCTATTTCTGGCTGATGTTAACACTCAGTTGAAGAACAAGAATATCACAACTGATATAAAAGTAGACACGAACTCAAATGTGAGTACCTCTGTTCACTCATTTTAAGTTAATATATTTGCTGTAGCACCTATGGTGTGTTCTTGTGGTCTTGGCTTGTGATCTTTAAAGTTTTTCCTAGTTTTTATTTGACAATAACCCTCATGTGTCTTGTCTCTACCTATAAGTCATAAGCCACTTCAACAACCCAGATACACACATACACAAACACACACACACACACACACACACACACACACACACACAAACACACACTCTACAAGTCTTAATAACTTCTTTGATCAATTACAGGTTTGTTTTGATCTACTTTCTTCATCCTCCTTTCATTGGCTCTAAAGTGTATTATTTAGCATAAACTGTGAAGCCTTTTTCTTCTTGGGACATGTTATCATAAGATTCTTAGTCTTTACTTAATTGTCTCCAATGCTAGCTTTTGGCAACTGTTACTGTCGATGAAGCTGCTCCTGGGCTGAAGACAATTTTTAGTTGCCGAATTCCTGATCAAAGTTCTGCAAAGGTAAACAACTATATTGGTTTAGCTAAATTGCTTCCTATAATTATTATAGGATTAACGTGTAAAAATGTGTACTACTGATGCTTAAATTCTTATTTGTATTGCATGATAGATGGAACTTCAATATTTACATGACTATGCTGGGATATGCACCAGCGTTGGGTTGACAGCAAACCCCATTGTCAACTTCTCTGGTGTCTTGGGAACCAATGTTCTTGCTCTAGGAACTGATGTATCCTTTGACACCAAGGCGGGAGCTATCACAAAGTGCAATGCAGGCTTGAGTTTCACAAATGCCGACCTCATTACTTCCTTGAATCTGTGAGTTGTTTTCACCGCTGTCAGATGTCTTGCTTGATATTGTCTATGCATTACTGATGACCTGGGTGTATGACCTATATTTAGCTTGTCAACCTAGTTCCAATGCTACACGTGAGCAAAGTTTGTTGCAAACAGTACATGATGAAATAATTTTAGTTGCAGACTGATTTTTGGAATGCTTATTCAGTGTTTGATTAGCTTGCTTTTTTTTTTGCATGTATGGTGAAAATTCAGTAATAACAAGGGAGATTCTTTGAGTGCATCATACTACCACATAGTCACCCCCCTGACTAGTACTGCTGTTGGTGCGGAGGTGACCCATAGCTTCTCTACCAGTGAGAACACCATCACTGTTGGAACTCAGCATCAATTGGATCCCTTGACGACTGTTAAGGCAAGGGTTAACAACTTTGGCACGGCAACTGCTCTGATCCAGCATGAGTGGCGTCCAAAGTCTCTTTTCACCATTTCCGGAGAGGTGGACACCAAAGCTGTTGACAAAAGTGCCAAATTTGGACTAGCCTTGGCTCTTAAGCCATAGGCATAGTCAGAGGTTTAGGACAATCACCCATAGACAATGGGCTATTGAGCAAATTAGAAGACTTGTTTCTGTGGCAATTTATCTGGTAGTTCTGGACTGAAAAAATAATTTTAGGTGGTTGTTTCAACCAACGTCGTGTCATTCTGACATCGTACATTCTTATTCTCAACTCTTTTTGAAACTGATGATGGGTAAGTTGGGTACCTCATTATACCCATAGACTCGAGGCTTGAGAGTTTTTTGCTCGAGATTTTTGTCCAAGTAAAAGCGCATTGTTGAAGAATCATTATCCATAATATGTTTTCTACTTAGCATGTTCCAAAATTTATAATTCGTTGGATTTAGTTGCTTTCATCTACTTAATTTTATGATAATTGCAGTGGGAAAATTGTTCTTATTTGCTTGCTGTGTTTGGGTATGCCATGATATCTTGCAAGTTGTTAGCTGGTCTGCTGTTTAAATTGTTGGGGACTGCTGTGGGTTTGTTGCTGATGGCTGAGGCAATATTGGTGGCCAGAGATTGAAAACTAGTTTGCTCTATAGCCCATGTGTATCAGGCTTTTGTCTTCGCTTCACTACTTTATGAGCAGGCTGCGTCAAGATAATCAAGGAAACCAGGGTGATACTTGGCTCATAACAGTTGTGCATTTATATATTTTTAAGAATGTATAGCGTGGGTGATAATCCTATAGGGCTCATAACAGTTATGCATTTATCTATTTTTAGGAATGTATAGCCAGTGTACAACATAATTAATATAAAAGAAGTCGAACTCGTTCTATGAACAAAAGACAAATACAAAATTGAAATTTTTATCTTATGATTACAAGAGGACCTACTTCAAAGCGTCATTTACTATAGATCCTAGAGGCTCTCTTGGGAGGAGCTATGGAAGGGAGTCGAAAGCTTTGTGCCTATTCTAGCTTTGGCAGTGTTTTTCCTTCGCTAAGATTAAAAAGCGTCTTCACTCGCATGGAAGAGAATTGAGGGAAAAATCGACTGACCAAAAGTTCATTTATAATGTAGTCTAGGTGGCTGGCTAATTTGTTCTTTCGTTATGAGGTGTCAAACCTAGATACAGTAATAGCATTGTACAATTAACGCATTTAAAATAGTTGAAAGATTTCTTAGCAAAACAAGGCAAAAAATTTATGAAATACAAAATAGGACGGAAGGAGTACTAGCAGCTAATATAGGCCAGTTAAGTGATGTGATTTACTCTTGGCAAGTAAATACCTAAAATTCCTATAGAGACATCTAACAAGATAAACACAATCAACTGCAGAACTTTTTGTTTGCCAGCTTAGTTGGTAACACCTATACACAAGATACTAAAACCAAACGTTGCGTGTATCAATCTATGGACTACATAAGCACAACACAAATAAAGCTACCGTATCAATACTAAGCTAAAAGAGCATCAAACCACACAAGACTATCAATTATCCTTCACCTTTATTAAACTAATGCTGAATACTTTCAGCCTGAAGAAGACCCTCCCGGATCTGAGAAGCAACATCTTTGACAGCACCTGGTCCATGGGGAATAAACACTGCAGATGACTTGGAAGAAGCTCCAATCTCCTTCATTGTATCAAAATACTGAGTAACAAGAACCATGTCCATCACATCTGTTGGTGATGTTCCAGGTACGATTTCTGAGAAGGCAAGCACACTGTCTCGAAGACCATCCACAATGGCTTGACGCTGTCGAGCAATGCCAAGCCCTGACAAGTACTTGGATTCAGCTTCTCCTTCAGCTTTCTTGATCTGCAGTATTTTCTCTGCTTCAGCCTTCTCATTCGCAGCAACACGGAGTCTTGCAGCTGTTGTCACCAGCAAAGGGTTATCAGAGCAAATCACATACACTACTAGGCAATAGATTATTTCTGAAAAGAATATCGAATGCAGTCATTGTCAAGGAAACACAACTGCCTCCATGAAAAATATAGAAGAAAAAGGAAAAATATGGTTAGCTCAACATTGTCGCAGGCACTAAATAATTTAGACATACAATTAACAAACAAACTAGTCTCCTCAGATTTTAATTTGTCCATACCAGCATTAATCTCATTCATTGCCTCTTGACATGGATATCTGGCTCTATATCCACAATGAGGGTCTGGACAATCTCATACCCATAAGCAGACATAGCCTGTAATTTTATACAAAAAGGGACAAGAATTTCAGCATAATTAAAATGTAAAGAGACTGAAACAGTGAATTGGTTATTTAAGGCAAGAACCATATTACCTTTTCAAGTTCTTCCTCTACAGCTTTAGCAATTTCATTTTTCTGCTCAAATGCAGCATCCAACCCCATTCGTGGCACACTGGCCCTTATAACTAAAAGGAGATTGATAGATGTTATGTCTCAAGCTTAGTATAAAAAAACTCATTGTGCTACCATAGCAAGATAAACAGAAAAAAGCATACATATAGAAGTCCTACAAAACCCAAGATGACCAGCAGAGAAACCACCCAATCTACATACTATTTATTGAAGTTAATGTCCTCCAAAAAGAAATGCCATATAATATCAATAATACCAGGAAGACATACTGATGCTGAGAAAAGCTTGTAAAGATGCGTCATAGAGTAAGTTAAGCAAAATACAAAGTGTGGTATAAAGAAACATGACTTGCCAATCATTATACAGATTTCCAACCCATTATTCTACAAGTCTATGACACCAATCAACATCCTCCCCCTTTTCACCCTTTCATACTTCTTATGTTGTGGGCTGATTAGAGGAGGTACGGCAAAAGTGAAGTCAGTCATATACTACTTGAGCCACAAGCTCCGCATCTTACCATGACAACCACTACAAATATAGTTTTGAAAACATACCATCAAAAACATAGGACTGATTCTGTCCTTTGGTGTTTGAAAGCTTGTAAAATGCATCTGCCGCGTTCTCTGCTAAGGCTCTGTACTGAATGGATGCTACTACAGTAACAAAAACATTGTCCTGGAACAATGAGAACAATACTTATGTCTTTTGATGATCAAACTAGGAAGTTCCAAAAGGGAGACATGCGTAGAACTTAAAAAGATACAAGGTTTAGGGAATGAGAAACTAAATTTGACCTCACATAATGCTTTTCTCAAGATACAAATAGATCATGATTTTCTATTAATGAGTTTAAAATTGTCGTAAAAAGCAGAGAAACAGAACAATTTAGATCTTCGTGATAGATATGAAAATACCTTCGTTTTGGTCTCACAGCGAACATCAAGCTGCTGCACTCGCAATGAGAGTGAACCAGCAACCTGATACCCAAGACACCATGGCAAACAGTGACACCCTGGCTCCAGCACTTGATCAAACTTACCAAATTGTTCTTTCACAGCAACAGTTGACTGATCTACTTGAATGCAACCGAGTGTTTGACCCATAGTCCAAATCTAAAAGCATCATGTGAATCAAAAATTAGGAATTACAAAATATCAAGTTGCAGATATATAAATATTACTTAAAATTCAACATGTTCATTTTGTTATCATCTCACAATTCTGTTTGCTGATCATTATTTACAAGTCATATAACAAAATAGTTACAGGTGGAAGCAACTTAGAACAAAAACAGCTGATCAACACAAGAAATAGCATCGTGCTGACATGTTCCAGAGGCATAATAATAGGCTAATGCTGATGCTCAGGGAAGAACAGTTCGACCGAATCAGTTTAAAATCACAAACAAATACATCAAAATAAGATAGAAAATGCATGAGATGATGAAAACTATGACGGATCAAAGAAACTCATCAGAAATCAAATTAAAAAGAATTCATCAAGATGCATATTTCCTAAAATTTTATCCAACTATCACCGCAGAAATACGAAATTATTAAAATATACGAGAGAAAACCTAGTTTCCAAAATTATACGAACTAGCAATCCACAATATATCAAACGGAATAGATAATCACATAAAAATAACCTCAATTCCAAACCAAAACATCAAATTCATCACAGAATCATCAAATGATAGAGCAGAAAAATAGACATATTTAGGTCGGTTAAAGGGAAGAACCTGTCAAGTGAAGAAGCAAATTTGTTTGTGAAAGAGAAAGTAGAGCTATAAATGGGAGAGACTGAATTCAGAAGAGGCCTCTCAATATGGTAAGCAAAAGGTTTTCGTCACCCGCGTTTAATTCTTTGCTTTTTATCCATAGCTACTCTTTCACTTAATATATGTAATACTTTTAAAAAGGAAAAAAGTATATCCGAACTATGGTAAATGGTTCACATATATCATTAGTTATATTATTGAAACACTAGTGCGCTTGTCGTCCGAAAAAAAAGAAGCATTTGTGCCCTTTAATCTAATGGACAAACATGCGTCATCATCCAATGCATCTACCTGATTATTTAGTTAGATTTGAGCCTAATAAAAAGACCACCCAAATTAAAAAAAGGGAACGCCCAAATAATCTAACCCACCCCCTAATCACTAACACCCTAATAATATATCCAAATCAAAACACCCCCAAATCCTTGAATTCTCAATTATAATGGAGGATGTCATATTCACCAACTCAAGATTTCCTTGGTCTGGCACAACCTCTGCCAGTGATTGTCCACCCAGAAATACCTCTTCATTGTGGAAGACCTGTCGTTGCTCACCCATCCAACGATTGCATTGGAACCCACCATTTTCTCATTTTTTGAAAAACCCTTCTCTATGAATGAATTTGAATTTGAATTTGGTGCTGATATCAAGTAACTTCACACTTTGTCTTTTGTCCGACTCTCCTTCTATCAACATCCAAAAACCTTCTTCATGGAGTTAAACTAAAGCATAAGTCTTATACTACAACAATAATATAAGAACATTACTGTAAGTTTGGGTCGTGGGTTGCCCATGTGAACCGACCCCGACCCAATATACTTTGCCCTATCCAATTAATTAATTAATTAATTAATTATATGGATAATTCCTTTTAAAATGATAAGGCAGAACAATTACACTGTAACTGCTCAACCTCCCCTTAAAAGACTCCTAGTGGGAGTAACTTTCAAGGAGTGTGGAACGTGAAAAAGAGGAGAGGAAAATGTAAGAAACAGAAAAACAAAAACTAGCGATCAGTAAAGAAACAGAGAAGTGAGTTTCTTAGAAAAATCAATCAACACTCTAAGAATACTCTTAATTTGTGAACAAAGATCGATCTTTGTTTCCTTGAGATTCAAAGAGTGATCTAGAATAATTTCTTTCGACAACAAAATCAACAACAAATATTTTCGCTGCAAGTTACGAGGTACACATCCTGTTATTGTTTTGACTTTAAAATTTCTTCATTGGTATCAGAGCCAGATTAATTGATCTCATTACGCACTGTTTCATTGTGTATTCATTGTGTAAGGTGAAAAGAAAATTTATTTTTTTGAAACTCAGTGAATAGAAAAAATTGGAAGATGTTAAGTTTCTTTTGGACGTTTGAATGTGGATTAATCATATGGTAAATAGGATTCAAAATCTTATTTGATTCTGACTCATATTGTAGATAAGATTCATTTTTTTCTAATAAGAAAGAAATTTTGATTTTTTTTTTAAAAACAGCTTCTGTTTGTAGCAATCTAAAAATTACTTCTACAATAATTTTGGTTGAACCTTATGTTTTCATGATCTGCTCATTTGTAGCTTTCCGAAAATATATTATAATGAAAAAACGAATTTGAAACGAGTGAGATATGAATTTTTGAAAGTTATTTTTTTTTACTGTTTTCTAGAAAAACTGCTTCTATTTGTAGCGATCTGGAAATTGGGTGTACAGTTTTTTGGTTCGAAACATAATTTTTCATGATCTACTCGTTTGTAGCTTTTTGAAAATATATTATCATAGAAAAACAGACTTAAAGCGAGTGAGATATGAATTTTTTAAGTTGGGCTGAAAAAAAATCAATTTTTTTAAGAATTTTTTTTTTGGGATGAGATTTGTGTCCTATTTAGGATTATTTATTATTTTTGAAAAAAGAATATGTGTTCTTTTTTAGGATCTTATTGGTCTTGTTTATTCGTTTAGTCCTTATGTTCCTTAAACAGTTGCTTGTCTTTTATGAGAAATTTATGACATATGTTGTCGCATTAAATGATATTAACCATATTTTCATTTTGTTCTCATTTCAGATATGGCTGAACGGATACACACTCAAATTACTCCAAGTGTGAGTTCTCAAAGTCGAGCAAAAGGATGAGGTAGAAGAGCAACCCGCCGTAAGACGTGTTTTCGAGGGAGAGAAATCGTATGGATTGGTGTCCCAAAGGAGACACAAAATCTGTTAAGGAATGAAAGGACCATTCGAAGGAAAAGAGAAAAAGATCTAAGAGAGTTTAGGTCTTTGAAGATGGATCCTCTTGACTCTTTAATAGACTTCCTCAGAACCTTTGTCATGAAATTTGAAAAGTTTAATGAAAGTGACATTCAAGTTACAGAGAGGGTATGATGTTTTGTATCATTCCTTGCCAGAATACTAGAAGAATGAACTAAATGAAATTAATATCAAAATTGTGGATAATGAAGAAATATGGGTGTACACGGTAAAAATAGAAGTTAAGTGGGTAAAACTTCACAACATAATCTCTTTTTAGTATTGGCTTTTGTTGTTTTTCCTTTACAAAGCTTTGTAGTGAACATCTTTGATTGTGCTTTAATATGAATATTTGAGTTTTATCCTCTTTTGTTTTGGATAAGTGGATTATTATTCTATTGCATAATGTCACATGGTGTTTGATTATTAGACATACAAATCTGTGTGATTATAGTCTAAAATAAATTAGTGTACACATTAAGATGTTAGTTTCAAATTTTGGTTAAATATTTAATTCTTAGATGATGATTGGATGCTTATGTGTCTTTTCGATTTTACATTTAAATATGAAACCTTTATGAAAATTGATTTGCTGGAATGTGTATGTCACATGCATAATTGATTAAAAAATCTTGCCTGATTATATCTCGTAACATACATGTCATCAAAAAGTATCATTGCTAACTTAAACAAAGGTGAAAAACTTAACGGTGACAATAACAACATCTGGAGTCGTAAAACATGGTATGTACTAGAAGAGCAAAATGCTCTGAAAGGTATAAATCATGTTTTGTATCAACCAGAAGAGGGTAATATTGCACAACACAGAAAAGATCTTGAAGCTTACAAAACTTGGAAAAAAGTTAATTCCACTGCTCATGGAATAATAATTAGTTCTGTGGCTGATGACCTCATACATGAATGTGAGGAATTCCCAACTGCTCATGCTATGTGGGAACATCTGTGAGGAACATATGGGGGTACATTTGTAACCCGCCTCCAACAGTTGACTATCAAATTTGACACTTACAAAAAGCGTCATGATCAGAATATCAAACAACACCTTAGGGTGATGTCAAACATGATAGCTCAACTCAAGAGTGTTGGCCATGTTCTTTCAGATAAGCAGCAAGTTCAGGCAGTGATTCGATATCTTCTCAATAATTAGGAACATTTGAAGGTTAACTTGACCCATAATGACAACATCAAAACTTTTTCTACTGGTGCACACCATGTTGAACTTGAAGATGAGCGCCTAGGTGCTGCTAACACTGCTTCTAATGCCTTTGTGGCAGAGTCAAGTAGTACAAAATCTTCAGGCTTCAAGCGCAAGAAAAATTGGAAAAGAAATGGGAAAGAAAAAGAGACTGGAGAAGGACCCTCTAAGAAAAATGATAAGTCAAATTCCAAGAAAGGAAAATGGGGTTTCCAAGAAGAGAGACGAGCAAAATGAAGTGCTACAATTGCCAAATGTTGGGGCATTTCACTCGTGAATGTACTGAGTCGAAAAAGGTAGCATTTCTAAACGCATCTCAAGGTGCAACAAATATTTCTAGCACTTCTTTATTAACTGAATCTTATCCTATGTGGATTGTAGACTCAGGATCCACCGACCACGTGAGTCGAGATCGAGAAGCGTTTATGGAGTTTCGTCGAGTTTCATCTAAATCAAGGTGGATCTACGTAGGAAATAATGCGAAATTAAAAGTAAAAGGGATAGGCACTTGCAAAG
Source organism: Solanum stenotomum (assembly GCF_019186545.1). Taxonomy (NCBI): domain Eukaryota; kingdom Viridiplantae; phylum Streptophyta; class Magnoliopsida; order Solanales; family Solanaceae; genus Solanum; species Solanum stenotomum. The sequence goes on from NC_064284.1 coordinate 45,549,934, forward strand.
TAGACTTGCGTGGTGGTCGTTCTTTGATGTTGCATGATGTGCTATATACATCAGAGATTCGACAAAACTTAGTATCTGTGTTTGCTCTTTTAGACGTTGGTTTTGATTTGTTTTTTAGTTGTAATGGTGTTAGAATAACTCTAGCTAATGTTTTATATGGTTATGGACTTTGTTATGATCGTTTTATCATTTTAGATTGTAATCCTTCAACTTATGACTATTATGTTGACTGTTGTGTAATGGCATGTTATCAAGTAACAATGATATTGATGTTATTACATGGCATGCAAGATTAGGTCACATAGGGCAAGATCAAATGAATAGGTTGGCAAAAGAAAGGACATTTAGGTTCTTTCACCAAAATTGATATGCCAACTTGTGAAAATTGTCTAGTTGAAAAGATTACATGTAAACCATTTGAGAAGGCTAAAAGAGCCGAGTTCCCGCTTCAATTAATTCATTATGATATTTGTGGTCCAATGAATGTGAAGGCAAGGTCTGGTGCTACATACTTCATTACATTTATTGATGATTTCACGTGTTTTGGTTATGTCTATTTGATTTTTCATAACTCTGAAGCACTTGAGTGCTTTAAAAGATATATGAATGAAGTTGAAAATCAATTAGATAAAAGCATAAAGGCTTTAAGAACTGACCGAGGACGTGAATCTTTGTCAAAATAATTTGAAGAATTATGTGCTGAAAAGGGTATCATCAGACAATTAACTACTCCTTATACACGTCAACAAAATGGTGTAGCTAGAAGAAGGAATAAAATATTATTGGACATGACAAGATCAATGATGGCGCAGACAAATTTGTCTATCTCTAGGGAGATGCATTATTGACTGCGGCTTACATATTGAACAAAGTGCCTTCTAAATCAGTTTCTTTCACTCCTTATGAACTTTGGACTGGTCATAAAACAAACCTAAATGATCTACGACCATGGGGTTATGCAACATATATTAAAGATCGCTTTGGTGAGTTTGGTAAACTAAGTCCAAAAGGAAAGAAATGTATCTTTATAAGGTACTCTAAACGTTCCAAAGGTATGTGTTCAACGATGAACTGGAGGATGGAAGTATTACTGAAATTGTATCACGAGATGTCAGATTTTTGGAAAATAATTTTCCTAAAAAAGGTGAAATAAATGAAATTGAGCCTCTCTACGAAATGTTGAATTCAGAAGATCAGGTAATGTTGTTAGACATACTTGATAATTCAATGGATCAAGAAATGATTCCGAGTCCAAGTGGGAGTTATGAATCCCAAAATCCTATAGAGGAATCTGAACTTCAAATACGTAAGAATAGAAGAAAAGGGGTACCTAAACGATCTTATGAGATTGAGGATTATGTTTTCTTGGTATCTCATACAGAATTGGATGAACCTAATTCTGTAACTGAGGCCTTATCAAGCCCTGAAAGGGATGAATGGTTAAAAGCGATGAAAGAAGAATTAGAGTCCATGAAAAAAAAACAAAGTATGGGATCTAGTTGACCTTCCCAAGGAACGTAAAGCTATTGGGAATAAATGGATTCCCAAAGTTAAACGCAAATCAAATGGGTCGATAGAAAGACACAAAGCACAATTGGTGGCAAAAGGTTTTACTCAAGAGCTTGGAATAGACTATGAGGAAACTTTTTCACCAGTTGTGAAGTTTACCTACATACGATTACTTTTAGCTATTGTTGCACGTTTAGATCTAGAATTACACCAAATAGATGTGAAGACCATTTTTTTCAATGGAGAATTAAACGAGAAAATCTACATGGAACAACCAGTAGGTTTCGTTGTTAAAGGTCAAGAAAAGGAAGTTTGTAAATTGAAGTTTGTAAATTGAAAAGATCAATTTATGACCTAAAGCAATCTTCAAGGCAGTGGTACCTGAAATTTCTTAAGGAGGTGATGTCATTTGATTTCACCATAATCGATGAAAACCATTGCATCTATGTGAAAAAGTCCAATGAAAATTTTGTAATTATTTCTCTTTACGTAGATGATATTTTATTAGTTGGAAATAATTTGGAGTATGTAAAAACTGTCAAGTCATGGCTTTCAAAATCATTTGATATGAAAGATATGGGTGAAGTAGACTATATATTGGGTGTTAAGATCCAAAGAAATCGTTCCAGAAAATTTTTGAGTTTATCTCAAGAAACTTATATAAAGAAAATATTGGAACATTTTCAAATGAATAGTTGCAAGTCCATGGATACTCCTGTAGCTAGGGGTGAAACTTTAAGCCTTGAAATGTGTCCAAAGACTGAAAAAGAAAAGGAAGACATGTCTCGAGTTCCTTATTCTAATGTTGTCGAGAGTTTGATGTATGCTATGATGTGTACTCGCCCCGACATTTGTTATGTTGTGAGTCTAGTTAGCAGGAAACAATCCAATCCTAAAATAGATCATTCGAAAGCATTAAAAAGAATATTCCGATACTTGAAGGGAACTGCAGATCATACACTTTATTATAGTGGATCTGATTTGTTCATAAGAGGTTATACAAATGTTGATTGGACTGGTGACTAGAATGATAGAAAATCAACATCCGGTTATGATTACTAAATGGTGGTGCTATTTCATGGAATAGTAAAAAGCAAACTTGCACAACTCTTTCAACCATGGAATCCGAATTTGTGGCTTGTGCGTCTGCAGTACAAGAAGTTGTTTGGTTAAAGAGATTCTTTGAGCATTTGAGTATTGCAAAGGATTCTAAGGGTCCCTTGATTATATATTGTGATAGTCAAGCGGCTATCACATATACGAAGGATCCTAAATATCACAGTAAGACCAAGCACATTGACATCAAGTATAACTTTGTAAGAGATGTAGTGGCAAGTGGAGATTAACTTTGCAATACATTCCGACACGTGAAATGATAGTTGATCCTTTTATGAAGGCCATTTCTAGAGACCTGTATGAAAAACATGTTAAGGCTCTAGGTTTGCGTAGAATATGATGATATTTCTGTATTGTAAAATAACTTGATTGTTATAATATTTTCTTCTATATAATACTATTGGAATTATATTCAAATATGATATGCATATGATAATTTGTAAGATATAAAGTGTGTTGAACAAGTCGCGAGATTGGCTCTCTCACACGAGCAATCGCCTCTTACATCGGGGAACATGAAGAGATGAGTTTCACCACCATATTATGACTTGTTTTATTATCCAGAAAAAAATTTCTCCAAGAAAATGAGTTTAAGGATCACTGAAGAGAGAAACTAGGGTTGAACATCTGGAGGTGTTTAGACCAAGGTCTGTACGATGTTGAATAATCGAAAGAATGAGATACATACATCAATCTAAGGTGTTAACATCGTAGCACGTGTTTCATACCACGTGTGTCAGGCGATCAATGGGTCAATGAAAGAATGGTTCCCTGCTTCTTCATTGTGTGAGACCCCGAAAAGTTAAAATGATTTTTCAATGAAATACCCTTTGACCTTTTACTGTTTCGTGAAGTTTCGATCGGTGTTGCTACTTTAGCATGTTACTATTAGCCATGAGTGATTCGGCAATGTAGTTAGATTCGATTAGAAAGGAAAGATGATTAAAATGAACAATTCAACTTGTATACATAAGCCGACTAGTACACTCGAGTGTAATTGTGTGTATAAAATTAAACATGAACTCGAGTTCACCTCTTTAAGAGGTTGAGGGATCGAATAAGTAACTATTGAAGTAGTGAATGATGTCTGGGGTATTGTGAGTAATAGGGTCCTTAAAATAGTAGTGAATTCTTTCCACATGTGATTGGATTCCTATGTAGGGCTTGTAAAACCTTAAAGGTAAGCTCTTTATGCTCACATATCGCACGAACTATTTGTTGTATGAATTGTGTGTCTGATTGATATTTTGTTGTCTTGGGTCTTGTCCACCATGTGTGAAGTGGGAGATGTAAGTTTTGGGTCGGGTCGCCCATGTGGACTGATCCGACCCAATCTATTTTTCCCTATCCAATTAATTAACTAATTAATTATATGGATAATTCCTTTTAAAAAGGATGAGGTTGAACTGTTCAACCTCCCCTTAAAAGACTTCTAGTGAGAGTAACTTTTAAGGAGTGTGGAACGTGAAAAAGGGGAGAGGAAAACGTAAAACAAAAAAAACAAAAACTAGCGATCAGTAAAGAAACATAGAAGTGAGTTTCTTAGAAAAATCAATCAACACTCTAAGAAGACTCTTAGTTTGTGAACAAAGACCGATCTTTATTTTCTTGAGATTCAAAGAGTGATCTGGAGCAATTTCTTTCAACAACAAATATTTCTGTTGCAAGTTACAAGGTACACATCTTCTTCTTGTTGTTGTTGTTTTGACTTTAAAATTCCTTCAATAACTACTTCAAATATGGAATAAAAATAATAATCTTGAGTGTAGAAGTCTTTTGAAACAAAAAAATATGAATTTATATACATAAAATTGAAGGAATACCATAAGATATTTTAAATTTTGAAATTCAATAGTTGAGGATTATGAATATGAAAACATAAAAAAAATGAGAATGATATTATTAAAAGTGGAAGTACAATAGGTATAAGTTATGGAGGTGAAAATTTTAAAATAAATAAAAGAAAGAAAAATTAAAATAATGAAGACAAAAAAACACTCATAAGCATTCAATATTTGTTGGGTGTTTAAGTTTTATTGGGAAAGCAAGCAAATTGGTCTCTTCTTTTTTGTATTACTCCATTGTGTTTGACAATATTGAAGGAGGGAAAAAGTACTAAAAAAAAAAAGAAGGAGACAAATATCTTGAAAGATTGGAGTAGTAAATATTGAGACTTTTTTTTTAATAAAGAATAACAATGAGTGGAAGCAAATTTTGAGACATTTAAGTATAACAATAAATAGAGGATTAGTAATTGATTTATTAATTTTTTCATGCAATAATAAGTAAATAGAAAATATAAAAAAATATCAAAAAATTGAGGAAAAAAAAATAAATAGGATCATTGACCAAAAAAAGGTGCCACTTCACTAATGATAAAAAGAAAGATGACAGAAAAATAAAAACTGACGAAACTACCTATAAAATAAAAATAACGAATATATACGGCAACGGAAGTTGCTTTCTGTCCATTACCGTTTCTTATTTCTTTTCCTTTCATTATTTTACTGTTCTTTCTTGTTCAGTTAATTGTTTTCTCTTTCAATTCTTCGTGCATGAAATTTGCTGAAATTGTAAATCACATTATTTTCTTCTCTCCATAAATTTTATGGATACCATAAGTACTTTATTTCTATAATGGGAAACTGAAAAGCTAAATGTTATGGCAGCATCAATTATGAAACACTCTCTTCTTTTTCTCTTTCATAATTTTTTTTTTCAAAAACAAAAGAAACATAAATGAATCCTGAAATATCTAATAAAAATGCTACCACTACAGATTAAACAACATCTTTTTCTTTCTAAAGATACATATATTTTAACCATTTTCCTTATGAAACCAAAAGTTACCATAAACAAAAGATTTTGCATCTCAAAATTAAAATTAAATGAAGAAAAAAACAACTAAAATGACTTGACAAAATCAAATTGTAATATTGAACCTACAAGGTCTTGATGATGTCGTAATGTATCAAATTTAATGTTATTTTTTTCTCTTTCCTATAAGTCACAACATGTTCTTTGTTAGAAACTTTGAAGAGACTTACATTTGACTGCTCTGAAGTTAGTATTTTGACCAAACTAAGTCATAATTTAAACCAATTCACCAAAATAGTACGTTTTTAATTTTTTTTACAAAACTAGTATAAACGTATTTCTCATTAACGTTTTAGGGTATATTTTATTTTTAAAAATCTAGTTATGTGAAATATTGTGGCTGACGACGTTAAGTTTAAAAACGTTACTAGCAGTAACGTTTTCAGCCTAATACGTCACTCTGCGTAACACTTTAAGCTTTAAACATATTCTAGGGCCCACATCTATTATTTGTCACTTTGTATACCTGAAACAAAGTGACACGACGTCGTTTTTTTATCACTTTGTATACCTGAAAACATGGCGTAGTTTTTTTATTCACTTTATATGTATTGTGAGTTTTAATTTCATACCCATTTACCTAAAACCCTTCCCCAATCATAGAAATTTTCAACCCTTCTACTTGCGATTCGAGAATTCTTCAATCCTTATTTCAACAAAAATTCTCTTAGACGACAAGATTAATTGAAAAATTTATGGTTCAACTGTCTTGATGATGTCAGAAGCTCGTAATGAAGTGTTGTCGAAAGCTTGTTATGAAGCTCGAATTTCCTCTAGAACAACTTGATTTCAAAGTAAGAAGTTTCATTATAACAAGATGATTTTGTTGCTCTCTTTTCTACTTCTTAAGTTATAAAATTTATGATTTCTCCATATTGCAGTCCTCCAACTGTCTAGGTATTATAAAGAAGGAAGATTCACAATAATTTATTGCCATAAACCTTACGAAAATCTTGGAACATAGTAATTTTTATTTTTTGAGGTATGTTTTTTCTTCATAAAACAGTTGAAAAAATGCTTGAATTTAAGAATTTCTATCTTCTCGTATGAATAATTTGTGTGATGTGCTAGTACTAGTTTAAAAGATTTAGTGGATGTTACATGATTTTGTCTATTTAATAATTTTAATTTCATATGAGTTTTTTATTTTATAGGTAGTTTTATGGCTGGTAATAATTCATACCAACTAGACCCCGGTCAACTTGAATCATCTGTATTTACAGAACAACTCACCCATAGATCAGGGGATATATAGGATGGAAATGTTAATATGATTCTAAATACGAGGAGGTGTGATGGTAAATTTTGGGACCTCGTTAAGAAATATCCCATTCCTCATCGAGTTGTAGAAGTTATCCAATTATTTGGACTGTACGGTGTTTATAGGTCTCATCGGCCTATGATTGATAATAGTTTGATCACTTCACTAGTCGAGAGATGGCGTCCTGAGACACATACATTTCACTTTAGGCCGGGTGACACAACTATCACCTTGCAAGATGTAGAGGTGTTGTATGACTTACCTTTGAATGTTGATCCTGTACTTGGTAATGAGCCGATAAGGACTATAGGAGATTGAGAAAATATCTGTCAAAGATTCTTAGGTTTTACTCCATGTCCTCAAGACTTCAACTGTAATAGCCTTAAGGTCTCTACACTTAATGCGCACATGCTAGGGAAACCACAGTTATTGAACATGGCAACAGAAGATATGGTTAATCAAAAGGCTAGGTATTATATGTTTTGGATGATTGCTGGTATGATGATGGCATATACATCTGGAAGTTTTTTAAAGCTTATGTATCTTCCCATGCTCGAGGACATGCAATTGGGTCTTATAGTTAGGGTAGTTCCACCTTAGCGTGCTTGTATCGTTTTCTCTGTAAGTCCTCACAAAGTAACAAAAATGAGATAGCTGGATTTCTACTTCAGGTATACTTAATAACTAAATAATTCTTTATTAATATTTTTGTATTTTAATTACCTAAATTATATATATATTATGTTTAGATTTGGGCAAGGGAGAGAGTTATTGTCCTTAGACCCCAGGTAATAGCACAAAGAGACATCATAAATATTTTTCCAGTTGGTTTACCTAGAGGTCCACATGCTACTAGATGGTTCACACATTTTAGTTGGACTGACACTACTAAGAATGTGTTGAAAGTGTTTAGGGATGCACTTGATTCCATGACGGAGGATCAGGTACGATATAATATCAGTTTTGTTTTAATTTTCATGTAGATTAAACTCATTTGTTTTCTCTTTTCATATAGTTTATTTGGGAACCATATTCTGATGATTTAATTGAGAGTTTTCCTCTCTATTGTCGTATTGGACGAGATATATGGTGTGTTAGAGCTCTAATTTTTGTTGGGACGTTGTCGAGGTTGGCTGATCGAGTCATGAGGCAATTTGGGTTGAAATAGATGATACCAACTCCATTTTATCACATGTGCACTCAAATTTCTAAAAAACCACTTCCATGCCTCTTTTGACTCTTTGTGTACAATATTAAACGCTAAAGGAAGAATGTTATCATTTCCATCAATTCCAACAACAATTAATAAATTGATGTCATATTTTTCATAAATATGAGTTCCATCTACTGAAATAACAGGGCGACATGTTTGGAATCCATCAATGAGGTTTTACCTCTGATGAACTCATAAACTCTTCGTGTTTTCATTCCATAATTGTTCCATGATTAAAGTGTTGAAAAGCTGCAAAAAATTTAGGTAGGTCACTAAATGATTTCTCAAAGTCACCATACACCAATTCAAATGCGCGTTGACGTCCAAGCCACGCTTTTCTGTATGTCACTTGATGACCAATTTTTTTGTGAACCTTTGAAATGACATCTACCACCAAGTACTTGGGATTTTTTTGAAATTTGATTTAGAAATAGAGATGCAATCAAATTGGTATTTAGGTTGGCGTGGCCGCTAGAAACCCTTCAGTCTCACATCTATGATTTTCAATATATTTTCCTATCTTCCAAAGGTTATCTCCAACTTTTCAACCTCGAAGAAACCACAAGCAACCCAATAAATTATAAAACTTTCATCTCACAACCCATAGACTCTTGGTTGATGTTACCACCTTGAACTCCTTATTTTTGTGCAAACTCCAAATCGTTACAGCTCGTTTCAACTTTTCTTTACTACTAAAAAATATATTTTTTTCAAATCCTTTTTGGCTTCCTCAGACCAAAATGAACAATATTACATCTCAAATTCACATGTAGACATGAAAATGTCTTCCTCATTCTCTAATGTCTTGAAATAGGGTATGTCATGATTTTGCATTTCAGACACACCATGTTCATGATTATGAAGATTTACACCATTTTGAGAAAAATCTCCAATATCATTGATATCTTCATCAGGTTCACTTTCATCACCATCTTTTGAAGGTTCATCTTCCTCCGAACTTTCATCACTAATTTTAGCATTTACATCATTATATAGATCAACGTTGGTCTCATTATCTCTATAAAAAAATTATTAGTTATATAGGTTATTTCTTCTATTAATAAGAGATAATTTGTTTATACTAACAATAAAAATAATATTATTAAAATGATACACTAAAATTCAGTAAAATATAGATTTGTTGTTTTACCTAGCCTCATAATCCCTGTGACTATTATCAATATGCATTTGACTACTTGAGCCTTCACCAAATGATCGATGACCATGCATCGACAATTATTGGAATGGTGGTTGAACAATCGGTTCTACAAAATGAGGTTGATTGGTCGTGGTAAAGCCATAATTTTGAGCCAATAAATTCATGTGATAACCATGATGACCACTAACTTGAAATACAACATTTTGATCTGTTGATTTGGTCTTTACATACATCTCCAAAATATTTATATCAATCTTATCCGCAAATTTTTGAGGTATGAAAAGGAAATGTAACAAAGATTGATCATTCTCAATTTTAAACTCAATGAACCTTGTATTGTTATCTTGAATTGAACATGGATATTTTCCAAAAATATCCATATTGTTATAAAATTGGATGCCATGTAAGCCTCACATTGTGGCAAATTGATGACCAAGTAAAATTATTGTAGCAAGCTCCCTTCTCCAAGAAATGTATTACCCTTTTGTGTCTATAAAAGACACTACAAATGGTTAATGAAGTAGACACTAAAATTAGTTACACCTCTTACTTATCTACTTATTATCTTCTCTTTCTTTTCTCTTTCATATGATTTTAGTTTTGTCTTTATTTTATAACACGTTATCAGCACAAAGTTTTAATCTTCAAATTTTGAGCTATATTTTTATTCTCTTCTATCGTAAGTATTTGAAGCTTCATGTTTTGGTAAGAAATTCATATTATGATTGCATTATGAACATAGAATAAGGCATGCTCCTAATTTATTTACTCTATTCCATGAGGTATGTTCCTAATTTATTTACTCTAATTTGGCTAGTGGGATGCAGTAATATCATTAGAGTTACTTTAATACTTTTCTTTATCTACCAGTTTCATTTTTATTCATAATTTAAATTCTCTAAAATATGAGAAGAATCTTATGTGTTTGCTAAAGTTTGTAGGACATATTAATTCATGATTTGAAGATTCAATTTTTATAGCTACTCTCAATTAGTGGTGGAGAGTTTACTGTGTTAATGTTGGATTTGGTTTCATTGATTGTTAAGAACAAAAAAAAAAGGTATTTGAACAAAGAATAAGAGAGGAAAAGAAGAAAATAATTGATTTGTCTTCAAGAAAATTGAGATTTGAATAGAGAAAAATGGTATAATTAAAAATCAAGAAAAAGGAGAATCATTGTGAGGTTAAGAATAAAGATATTATCGAACGAGGGTGGAACCTAAATACCCAATAACGACAGAAATTTTGACCTAATCACAACATGTAAAATGGGGGACTGATATAATAGTTATGTCGTGAATATTAATCTCGCCTTCTTAGTGACATAACTTAATAATATAATTTTGTACTGTCTCGTGATTTATTGACATCAATAGATGGCTGAGTTATTAAATAAATAAAATATAGTATATACTTTTATATGTGATTAAGTTGAAAATATTAAGAGTTTTACAATTAAGGTTAATATATGTGATTTTTATCTATCAAAATAATGGTTCTACCTCTAAGGTAAATGTTAGGTCAGTTTACACTTTATGGGACTACACTATAATTGTTGTTATAAGCGATTTTTGTTTATTGAAATTGAGAAGAATTGAGTCATTGTATATTTGATTTTATTCCTAAAGAATAACATTTCTAAAACAAATAGTGATATTGATTTCATATATATTAGTAATTGATAAAAATGACAAAGGGGTATTCTCTCTTTCTAGCCTATTGCTCCTGAAACAATAATATATAACTCAGTCGTGATTATTGAATATATAATACATGTGTCGAATTTATATCTAAGGTGAATAACAATATTTTAAAGGCTTAAGGGTGAATTTTATTTTGTACTATATATAATGTCATTGATTAAGGGTAAGACGGTGGATTCAAGTTTCATCGCACCAAAAGGGTAAGACATCATATTTGAGTTCCGATGCATTATGATGATAAAAATATAAGATTTTGGGTTCAAGTCCAATCATATTTTGGCCTAACACGCCTATATATGGATAAAACATTGGGTTAAAGTCCCAATGCAATATATTGATGATATAATGATGATTGAGCAAATCGATATGCTCTTGATAAAAGTCTGTCCCATTGAATATGCTTCATTCTTTAAAGTGAGTGTGATAGCATGAACATATGAATATGGACGTGAAGGGACAAATTTATAATAGTCATCATTGTGATAATCATAAAAGAAAGAATATTATGAGTTCTCAAAATGACCTTTTTAAAGGGTGAAGCTAATTATTGACATCAAAATGGTATGAAAGGTCATTAGACACATGTTTGTTGTGAGACCTGATAATTTGATAAGTTTATAAATCCTCCATCAAATAAAAGGAAGAAAAAGTGGTGGTACACTTGACTTTTCAAAAGTGATGTCTAGGTATGTCATATGAATATGATAAATTTCAAAGCATGACAATAAACTTCTAATGAAAGGAATAATTATGAAGCATGTATATATGATTATGGTCAATTCCTTGAAGAGAATGTGACTTGTAATAAGTATCATTAAAAGTGGACCATTCTTGAAAATGAATATGTCAAGAGATGACGAAAATTATAAATAAAGACAGACTCATATATGATTTAATAAATACCACAACTCACCTCTATGGAAGGTTAGAGAGAATAAAGAATTGATTTTGGTCTAAATGATCATTGGTCAAGTACTTTTAGTACATTTCAAATATTATGGTATGTTTTAGTATGAACTACCGAAAGGGCAAAAGAAGGAAATAATTTCTTGCCACAAAAATTATCATTGGTTATGTATCTCTGTGCATCAAAAAATTATTTTGCCAGATATTAAACAAAAGGGAGAAGATACTAATGACAAAAGTAAATCAAGAAACAAGTTTTGCTTGTAATGATTTTGGCCATGACAATAATGAAATAAATTTCTCCTTGAAAGAGATGTTTACCACACAAACAATGTTATGAAGTATGTGGTAGTATCCAATGTTAATTATGAGCTTTGATGAGCTACTGTGCTACTACCCAAATAAATAAAATTGCTCATGATATGAAATTGTAGTAAGTCTCGAAAGAAACTTTTTAAGTTTCAAAGAAATAGTCAAAGAAAAAAATGATAATATAATGAGACTATAAAATAAGGAAAGATATAAGATCTTCATATTACTACAATCAAAGTGGATTATAAATATTTATGTGAAAGATTATCTATGTTCCATATTGTTTGTGGTAACTAAGTATGGGCATGAGGATGGAATCACATGCAAAATAAAGTAGAAGTTTATTGAAATAAATATAAGTTGGCATGACCGGTTGACGACCATCCCGGTTCAAATATGATACGAAAATAAATGAGAATTCATGTGGTTATATATATTGAAGAAATAATAAATTCTTCAAGAATTTTCTTGTGTTGTTTGTTTTCGTGATAAAATTATCATTGTACCATCTAAGGTTGAGATTGTATCTCCCAAAATTTTGAAACGTATAAAAAGGTGAATATGGGCCCGTTCACCCGCCATGTGGACCATTTACTATTATATAGATGCATCTATGTTATGGTCACATGTGCTTTATTATCAACTTGCAATTTGATTTTTGCAAAGTTGTTTGCTCGAATTGAAATCAAGAGCACATTTCAAATTATAAAACTATATTGATAATGTTGGTTTATATCCAAGTGGTTTAAGCAAAAACTATATGCCTCCAATTATAGCTAAATCATTGGTTATGAGAACAAAATTTCCAAAAGAAATTTAGTATGAGATGTGTTATTTAAAATGTAGCAACACGTGTACGTATCAAGCCAACAAGGTTCCCCTATCACAATTGGTTCAGAGTCACGAATCAAATAATTCTCATCTAAAAATTTAAATGTGCAGTATATTACTCCATTGCTCCACCATTACGCAATGCACAAAGATGAGTCCCCAAATAAGGTTGGGTGAATGTTAGATTCTCTAACATTAGGGGGAGATAAGCAACTGAAAAATAAGTTATACATAATGAATGATATGATCCTCGTTGAAGAGATAATTCAAGTCAATTGTTAGACGCATTCACTAACCCTATATTATAATCTAGTTATGAATGCTCCAATGAAAAGTCCTCGAAGGACATAATTTATGGCACGCCTGAAGCGTGATAAATTAATCGATTCGAAAGATAAAACTTCTTGAAGAAAAAAAGGAGCAAATGATCAAGATGGTCATAATAATGAGGCAAATGCTTTAGAAAGAGCACCATGACATAACACTTTATAAAACTTTGGCAAAGGTTCAGGTACCTGTAAATGATGAAAAATAAAGTGAGCTTGATAAGTTATGTCACATTAGAATCGATATCAAATAATCATCGACGATATCTTGAATATAATGTAGCGCTCAAAATTATAAATGGTGATGAGGATCTTGAAATTAAATATGTCGAGAGTTGACTGTTAAATGATTGGCCAAAAGAAAATACAATTCAAGTATTTTTCTATTCACTTGGAAAAGTGATGTTTTGGGCTTATTTTGTCCATATACCAAGATATAATGTCAATGGGGTACTGATACGCTCAAATTACATCTCCTTTCAGAAGCATAAGCGATCATTATCAAGTAATGAACCCAACTTGTAGGTTGGGATCGATCCCACGAGGAAAATGGTTTAGACTTTACTTTTAACCGACAACTATATTAGATTAGTCAAATTATTTCCAGAAACAGGTAATAAAAAGGGGGGTTGTGCTTGTGTAAAACAAATAGTAATAAGTAATATTGTAATCAATAATTAAACTCAACTTTGGTTGTTATCAAGATAAGAGAAATAACTAGGGTATACGTGTTCCCCATAATCTTATAACACAGTAATCCTAGTAATAGCAATCCTTTTCTAGTGTATTACATGCAAAGTGATAAGTTAGGTATCTCTAAATCCTTGGTCCGGCATCTAGAGAATTTCACCCCGCACCTTGGTCCGGCTACGTGTGTATAATTTACTAACCCTTACCTTTACCTCATATTAGACATC
>NC_064284.1:45573984-45591618 GCF_019186545.1 Solanum stenotomum
GCGAGTTCTAACGTTGGCCACCGTTAAAAAGACTTCTAAACGAAAGAATTATCAATGCATGCAAAATACTAGTCAAGAATTGCTTATTTACTATTCATACTTTGTTAATTGATCATGGTTCCCACAACCCTAGTTGTGGATTTAGTTACTCATATTAGCAAGAACACAATTCATAATTATAGATGGAGAAATCATGAACTTACGTAAAGAGAATAATAAACCCAGAAAATTAACTTGAATTACAAAGCCAAAATCTTCAAAACTAACTTGGGAAATCAATAATTGCTAGGGTTCCAAATTAATCTCCAAAGTTACAAAACAAAAATAGAATAATAGTGTCTAACCTCCAAAAACGAGGTTTACATGCCCTATTTATAGAAAACAAATCCTAAATAAAAAAGGAAACAAATTAAGGAAAGTTTTGTTCAGGTACGTGTCTTCGATCCACGAGACTGACTTACGGACCGTCGATTGATCTACGGTCCGTAAGTCCCTTCCGTCACTCGGGACTTAGAAAATATTTCAGCATCCAACCATCAGCTTCTCTGAAGCAAACGACGGACCAACAGCACGGATCGTAGATAGACCTACAGTCCGTCAATCCCTTCCGTAGCTCCATACTTAGCATCTTCAAAAATCAGGTACTGGAACCCTCGCAGTCTCACTCTACGGATCAACAGTACGGTCCGTAGATCAATCTACGGACCGTCAATGGGCACCGTGGTTCCACACTTGGTTAGATTTCCCTGATTTGTCCTCAACACATTCCTGCTGATCTACGGTCATAACCTACGGACCGTGAATTGACTTACGGTCCATAGATGACCTCCGTGGATGCCTTTTTCTGCACTTCCTTCAGCTATCTCTAAACTTCCGCGCCTGAACACATTTCCTGCAAAACATGATAAAACACATAAAAACCAATATAAAAAGGCCCTAGACACACACAACTTGTAAGTGAAATGTATTAGAAATACCGTAAACTCACGGTATATCAGGTACAAATGAATTATTATGCGATAAGAAAAATCGTAAAATATAAAGTACGGTTTGTGCATTGAAAAATAAAGACTTTTTGCAAAAATTCTGACATTATTGTATGTAGATGTATTCTCCTAAGGTGGATGCAATGAGGTTTCTATTAGTTTGGCAATATATGAAAAACTTGAATACACATGATGAATGATTATTATATCTAGCTAGAATGTAAATATTATATGAAAATTCCTGAAGAATTTAAAAGGTTGTAAAACGATTCCATTGAATAGTACCTCAATGGCTGTAAGATCGCATAACATAAAGATCAATTTGGTTCTCATTAAAATGATTAGAAAATATCATTTCATAGTGCAATTGGTGCACTTATGTATCATGTTATTATTATTCGTGGTAAATAATTTTATTAATATGCATACAAAATATAACATCACTCTTATTAGTGGAGATATTAGAGTGAATCAAATATCGATATAAATTATTCTGATCAATTGTGTCAAGATTTATTGATCGTGAAATTGCAGGAAATTATGAAGTTTGAACTCATGAAAGGTATATATTTTCATTTGGAAATACTGTTCTTTCAAATCATTCCACAAGACGGTTAATTTTACTGAAAGTGTTCGTCGAACGAGCAATTTGTCTACGTCAACAAGATCACGAATTGAGTGTTTTTCAAAAAATTATTTGGTTGAGATCAATAAACATACCCAGAGAATGTTTGATCTTCCTTTGAAAAGAGATATTCCAACAACATTATATGAAGACAATGCCTCGTGTGCTCAACTAAGAGGAGGATACATCAAAGAAGACTGAGCAAAATATATTTAATCAAAGTTCTTCTTCTTATTCATGATCTTCAAAAGAAGGGTGTAGTTGATGTTTTACACATCGTATTCACCAAGGCATAATCAACTTCAACCTTTGGGAAGTTGAGATATAAGATTGGAATGCGTCATTTTCGAGTTGTTAAGTGATGTTTTAATCAGGGGGAGTATAATACGTGCTGCACTCTTTATCCCTTAGCCGAGGTTTTGTCCCATTGGGTTTTCCTGGTAAGGTTTTTAATGAGGCAGCTACCAAAGCGTATTACAACTTATTAGATATGTGTACTCTTTTTCCTTCACTAGGATTTTTTTCCACAAGGTTTTTTCCTAGTAAGGTTTAACGAGGCACATTATCTATTGGTGAACTCCACTGAGTAGTAAATACATCATATTGTGATGTCTATTACACAATTTTCTAGATAAGTTTGACATCAAGAAGACAACTTACAAACATCTCCGCAAGCAAGTACATCTATGCAACTTACAAGCAATTCCGCAAACATGTTTCTAAAAACAACTTACACAAGCAGGTTCTTATAAATAGCTCTACAAGATTTTCTTTGACATGGACATCCAAGGGGGAGTGTTATAAAATTGGATGTCATGTAAGCCTCACATTGTGGTAAATTGATGACCAAGTAAAATTACTGTAGCAAGCTCCCCTCTCCAAGAAATGTATTACCCTTTTGTGTCTATGAAAGACACTACAAATGGTTAATGAAGTAGACACTAAAATTAGTTACACCTCTTACTTCTCTACTTTTTATCTTCTCTTTCTTTGCTCTTTCATATGATTTTAGTTGTCTTTATTTTATAACACATACGAATATTTTCACTATTTGTTTCCATTTTCTCATGCAACAATCCAACCAATTCAACATAGTTAGTTGAGGTAGAAATGCTAATAATCATTCTAGCACATTCAGTATACCTAAATCCGTTCATATCCGTAATTATTTCGCCACCCCAATACAAAGCAACCATCACATTATGTTCAAAGCTCGTCATCTTTATCCTACACATAAAAATAAGATATTTTTTTAAATAATATTAATAAATTAGAAAAATAATTTTAAATCTATAGTAAGAACTTAACATAGTATGATAAATTTGACTTATTTAATTCATACCTGATGAAATTTTGTGAATATTATTTTAACAATGGGCCACACAAGTAAAAGTTTTGCTGAATATTGTTGGAATATGCAAAACATTCCTTACAACAACATTTATTTTATAATCACATGTGGTCAGTTTAAAAAATGGAGAAATATGACTTTAACAGAGTGTTGTAATTGATAGTCACGTTTTATGGTAAAACGTTACTATGAGTAACGCTTTATAGCTACATTTGCAGGATTCGATTCTAAATTTGTAGAAATCGAAGGCCCATGATTGGATTCTTAAGAAACGTCACTCATAGTAACCTTTTAAATTTACATGGTTCAAAGGCCCGTGATTGGATTCTTAAGAAACGTCACTCATAGTAACATTTTAAATTTGCAAGATTTGATTCTTAATTTGTAGGATTGGACGTGATTGGATTCTCAATAAACGTTATTGTGAGTAACGTTTTAGGTGTAAAACGTTACTCACAGTAATGTTTATTCATTTAATGTCGTCAGCTCCGTCAGTTTTTGTCTGTTGAATTTTTAAAATAAAAATAACCTAAAACGTTACTATGAAGTATGTTTATACTACTTTTGTAAAAAATTTAAAAAACACATTAGTTAGGTGAATTGGTTTTAAAAATAGCTTATTTTGGTAAAAAAATTCCCTTATTTTCACTCCTTTGTAATCTCTTGATCTCTTTAACCTTTTTCCCGCAAATTAATAAAGATCAATTAAATAATAAGAATACAACAATAATAACATGCTCATTAATAGAATATCATAAGTTGAGTCTGAATAAGATAAAGTAGATGCAAATCTTATCTCTATTTATATGGACGATTTTCAAGGATCCTTGACTTGAGTACATAGAGAAAATACAATAAAATAATAGAGAAAGGCTAAAAAAGTTTGAATTAATTAGTCACAATTCACAGTGCATTACCATGTTATTTGTGAAATATTTCCTTGAGATGAAGAATCCACATATGATTGAAGCACTCAATGCATGTAGAAATTATAGAGAATACGCCTTAAGAAATTATCATATAGTCAATATGTGGATTGTGGACAATGGAAATGATTTGATGCTGCTCAAATATATATATGGAAAATGAAAAAGGTTTGATGCTGTAAATGTTCATAAATTGATATTTTAATATTGAAAGATGAAAAGGCAAGCAAGTTTATTTGATGAGATCCGTTTTAGGAATTGATTAATGATATAATTAATTTGTTTTTAAGTACTTTTTGCTATTACAACTTTTTGGGAAAAAGATGGAAGAAGATAAATTAACCTTCTCAACTTCCTCTACCTAAACGTCTTCATGCAGTTAAGTATATTTACTCAACTTTCAGATTTTTAAAAATGAGTTAAAGAAGAAAATTTAGGAAGTAAACCAATGAAATGTCAAAAAAAATGAGAAAAAAGATAAATATGAATGGAGGCCATAGAGAGGTGTCACATCACCTCCTCTATGTTTCTCCTTTATATATATATATAGATTAAGTGTTAGTAATGGGTGGGTTAGGATGTTATTTGAGCGAGTCTTTTTTAATTCGTATGGGTTTCTTTTGTGGGTTTAAAATTTAGTGAATAATCAGGTAGATGTATAGGATGATGACACATGTCCGTTCGTTAGAGTGACGGACACAAACGTTCCACTTTTTAGACGGCAGGGACACTAGTATTTCAATAGTATAAAAAGGGTATTCATATATCATATACAATAGTTCAGAGGTATATTTGTCCTTTTTTCATATAAAAATAATATTTAAAAATACATTTTTTCTAACCATATAAATATTTGAATTGATTAATAATTATTTTTAAAAGTTTGGTCCAATCAACTGATTCTTTCTTTTGCTTTATTTTAAGGAAACAATTTCAAAACAGAAACCTTTTAGCATTTAATTGGACCTCTTTGTAACACCTCGGAAGTTGGAAAGTCAAATTAAGGAGAAAATTGCAGAAAATTTGTTGAAGCCGTGTACTACGAGTTCACTCTACAGACCGTAGGATGTCCAACATACCTTAGAAAGAAAGTTGTAGAAAGCTAAGTTTTGAAAATTCAAGTCTCTGATGTTGGACCTACGACTTACCAAGATGAGTTGTAAGAAGATTGAGGGGTTGTAGGATTGACTCTCCTGGAAATGAATCAGAGATTTAAGTTAACCTCTCAGTTCTACGGAAGGAAATGACGAATCATAGGGTATGAGATTGGGGTCAAATCACAAGAATTGATAGATAGGACACTTCTTCTATTGATTTCACTATCCGAAACAAATTGGAAATTTGAGTTCTCAAAAAGCAGATATATAATGGAGGGCTTTAGCTAAAAACTACAATTTCATCAGTATTTAAGTAACAAAACATGGAAACAACACAAATCGAGTCTACGAAGTTTGGAAATGATTAGGGGAGTGTGCATATCATTTGGGCTTTCAACTCGAATAGAAAGAGATTAACTGAAGCAATATTGATTGATACATCAATAACGCTTGGTCTAGGCAACACTTTGATTCTCTCCCAAACTAATCAAGCGCATTTCCATTGGATTCGTCAAAACTCCAAGACCCTTTCAAACAAAACACCAAACATTGCTTGAATAAATAGACTATCCTTAGCTCATATCGTTAAATGTGAAATCACTCGGATTATCCCATCTTTGGATCAAACCCATAGAGTAATTTCATCAAGTCCTCACTATTGAGTCTTACCCAACTTCATTTTGCTTTACCAAGACAAAATGGTGTTACAAAGCTCAATCAATGCATACAACAACTGATTATAGATTAAAGCTTCAAATCTACAATAAATCAATGTCATACAATCAATATTAAAGCCGATTAATCAATATCCATTCGGGGTTTTACATCCCCAAATAGCACACACACCCCTAGTTAAGGGTCTAGCTACTCATAAAATAAGAAATAGAGACGGTACTCATGTAGGAAATCTCCATTCCAAGCTAATTTGATAAGCAAATGTTGAATTTCAAGCTTGTATTGACACAAATATCAGGTTTCTTCCTCTATAAACTAGAAATTTCTTCACTGTGACTGTCTTAATATTTCTTAGAATAATTGGTCTCTCTTCTATATATCTAATTGGAAAGAAGATTATAGTACATAATTGCACAAATCCCTATTTTATGCTTGGAATATTCCAAAGGAGGTACTATTTTTCATAGTTATATTTTTCCCTTCAGCTTCGTCCTTCAGACTTGTGTTGGACCGACGGAACACCGATTAAAGAACGTAGAGAACTAGTCACCTCCTCGCTTCAACCTTTAGATCTTATAAGAGAATTTGTGCTTGGACCGGCAGAACACCGATAAATCATTGTACCGCACCGATTGTAGTGTTGGTACTGAGGAAGCTTTGCTCCATTCAATACGGTGTTTAGCCGGTGAGACACGTGTTGGTTCCTGAAGAACATCAGTCCCTTCGTCGGTGTGCTTTAGTGCTTTTAAGCTCCAAATCCATCAAACTTTCTTTTTCCAAAGAATGCCTACATCCAAGAGAACTAGGACCTAAAACCCCTTCAATTAGTATTGAAACATGACAATAATTCATGAATTTGAGTCTAGTGAGTCGGTAAATTACCAAGTCATCAGTTATGGAATAAGTTTAGCCTTAGCTAGTGTTATCCTTAGCTCTTATGTGTACTCATCACGCTTATGGGGTTCGTTTGTATTATTTACTTTCCAATTGAGCAAACGTGTACCTTCTGGGCTTATTGGTGGTCCAATTAGGTTATAGATAGTTGTTTTACTTTACTACTTTGTTCTTCTAAATTTGTGAGCTTTGTAGTTAGACTTTCCATTATTGCTTCATTCATATGACCTCTTGTCACCATTTACTTTCTCGCTTTTCATATTATTTTTTATTTCCAAGCTCAGTCGGTCTATGATGCCTACTGGGCACCTGATTTTTTGGTACTAATTCTACACTTTGCATCTATTTTCTTGATGATCCTACATCTAGTAGACAACAGTGATCCAAGCCTATAGCGGAGATTTTGGAGATAGAAGGTGAGTTAGTTGTGTTCTTGTTCGATTTATCTCCATCTGTACATAGTATTTGACTAGTTTTTTTTTTTATTAGAGACAAGTCTCCACTTTTTGATCAACTTTTGGGATTTTTACTCTTGTAGTAACTTTGTACTTTCGTCCACCAGGTCATGGGATTATATCACGTACTCCTGCTTTTGTCTATATTAATGTTATTTATCATTTTCGTTGTTTTTCCTTTTACATTGTTCAATATTGTCGTTTGGTTATTGTTTCTGCCCAATATATGTGTTACTTATTATTTTGGGATATGATTTGGTTTACCTACTAGTGGATTCTTGTAGGTGTCATCATGACTCGAGTTTTTGGATCGTGACATTAAGAAATTAGAAATCATACTATTTTTGAGGTTCAAAACGGGAATGAATTGTGAAAATGATTTTTAGAAGTTTTAATAGAAAGCGCGCGCGGGGAGGGAGGGGGGAAGATAGAGGAAAATTACCTTTAAATCAATGGAAATAGTGAAGAATTGATCAAGTTCACCTAAAACTGAGCTTATAAATGATATGTGTTGTAAGTTTTTTTTTTCTTTTTTAAAGTTCATTTTCAATAAAATACCACCACGAAAAATGAAACACATGGAGAATCTATGAATTTCCATGAGATTTTTGGTTGTGAACTTGACAATTAACTTTCTTTATTCAGTAGGATGTAAAGGAGTCATTGCTCGCAAGGTTAGAGATCAACATGACCATTCTAATGCAGATATATTTAAAAGTGGATGTGTACTTCCAGAGGTGGATCTATTAAGGGGTGTGGGGGTGCCATGCCACCCACGAACTTCAATGGAAACTCTATATATACATAGGTATATATATATTATTTATATAAATATATAGCGTGCCACCCAGAGACCAAAATAGGCCTTTGGTGCCACGGTAGAAAGGCGACTTATTAACATTGATGTCGCGGGTTCAAATCCTGTTCGCTCTATAATTTTTGGGAAATTGTTGTTCTTTTAAGAAAAAAAAGGCTACAGGCATGGAAAATTGCTGCACACGTTTTTAAGGGGAAAAAAAAGGCTCCAGCACGTTTTTTTAAGGAAAACAGCTGGCACGTTTTTTATTTTTTGTTTTTATAATTTTTATTGACTTAAATTAAATTAATTAAATTATTAGTCCTTTGACTTTTCTTTTATTTGATTAAACATAAAAAAAAGTGTTCTCTTTCTCTTTAACTTTTTCCAAACCCTTCTTCCTCCAAGTTCAACTTCTCCAAAGTGTTCATTGCCCCATTCCGAACCCAGGTCACGTTGCCGCCCGCTGCCCGCTGCTTGGGTGCTATTATTTTCACTTTTCTCCATCCATCCACAACCTTTTATAGATTGTAAGTTTGTAATTCTATTTTTGTAAGATTTTTTTATTTCTATTTCTTGAGTTCTTTAAAGTTTTAATGAGTGGTGATTGATTTCATATTAGACAAGAGTTTTGATTTTACTTTGGTATTCTAAATTTCTAGTGAACATTGTAAGACATTATTGGTTAAAAATTGTGTGATATGAACCATATTAATTTGAATTAACTATGACTTACCCTATTAAATCTGAATTAATTATGAGTTGAATTGAATTTTAATTTTTGTAGGAAGGTGTTCTAGTTTTGTGAATTGAGATGGAGAAGTTTTTTGCGAAATTTAATCATTCTCAAGCAAGTTCTAGTATGAATGTCAATCCTTCTCATCTTATAGATGACCTTAATTTGGATTCACTTGAAGCCGATCCAGGAAAAAGAGTACCAATTGCTCACTATAACCCTCGAATAAAGGATGAAGTGAGGAAACATTATATTCAAAAAGGGTCTTGCCAACCTCACATGGATTCATATCCTCCAACTGAAATTGGAAAAAGAATCCGCCAATTGTGTAAAAGTTGGTTTGAAGGTCTATATTCTAAATGGTTGGAGTATAGCGTGGAGAAAGATTTTGTCTATTGTTTATGTTGTTATTTATTCAAAGATGATTTTTTTCCATGGAAGTACGAGTGCGTTTTACACAAAAACTGATTTTAGGAATTGGAATAGGGCACTTGAAAGGTTTCGTAAACATGTTGGTGATGTTAATAGTATTCATGACAAATGTTTCAACAAGATGCTAGATTTGTCAAATCATTATCAATCAATTCAAGTTGTTCTTGACAAGCGTTCTCAAAAGTTAAAAAATGAGTATCGAATGCGTTTGGAAGCCTCAATTGATGTGTCAAGACTTCTTTTGCAATGTGGATTACCTTTTCGAGGTCATGATGAAAGTGAATCTTCAACTAATCAAGGCTTCTTTCTAGGATTTTTGCGATGGCATGGGGACAAACATCCGAATGTGGGAAAAGTGATATTAGAAAATGCCCCACAAATTGATACTTTGACTTGTCCTATGATTCAAAAAGATATTGACAATGCTTGTGCAAAAGAAACATTGAAAGCAATAATTGGGGACTTGAATGGAGATTACTTTGGTATATTAGTTGATGAGTCAAAAGACATCTCTCACAAAGAACAAATGGCTCTTGTTTTCCGTTTTGTTAATAAGAATGGTGAAGTAGTTGAATGATTTATCGGTCTTGTCCGTGTTAGTGATACATCGGCATGTTCATTGAAGAAAGCAATTTATTCTTTGCTTTCCGTTCACTCACTAAGTCCATCCAAAATATGTGGACAAGGTTATGATGGGGCTAGTAATATGAAAGGAGAGATAAATGGGCTCAAAACTTTGATTATGAAAGATAGTCTATCGGCATATTACATTCATTGTTTTGCTCATCAATTGCAACTAACACTTGTGGCTATTGCTAAAAAATATTTGGATGTTGATGACTGTTTTGATCATGTTAGTAATGTGTTGAATGTTGTTGGAGGATCTTTCAAGCGTAGAGACTTACTCCGTGATCACCAAGCCAAAAAGTTAGAGCAATTATTTGAATCCGGTGAAGTTCAAAAAGGCCAAGGATTATATCAAGAACATGAACTTTAAAGACCAGGTGATACTCGTTGGGGATCACATTTTTAAATGTTAGATAACTTTATTGTTATTTTCTCATCTATTGTTCATGTTCTTGAAGTGATTGAACTTGAAGGGTCCACATCAAGTGATAGAAATCAAGCGGAGTATCTTTTGATAAAGATTAAAACATTTAAATTTATTTTTGTGCTTCACTTGATGTTGAAAGTGTTGGCAATGTCAAATGAGTTGAGTAAGATTTTACAAAAAAAAGATCAAGATATTATTAATGTCGTGGAGTTTCTTAATATTACAAAGAAAAGATTGCAAGATATGAAGGAAAATGGATGGGAATCTTTGTTGGATGATGTTTTCTCATTTTGTGATGTGCATGATATCTTGATTCCCAAGTTGGATGAGTCTTATTTTCCCGAAAAGTGAAAACGTAAGTCTTCGGGTGTTAGCTTGCGTATTGAAGTCTTTTTTGTTGTCATTGATGTGCAACTTCAAGAGCTTAATGACCGTTTTTATGTAGTGAGTAGTGATTTGCTTCTTGGGATGGGTAGCTTGAATCCGGTCAATTCTTTTTCTAATTGTGACAAAGGTAAAATCATGACTTTAACAAAGTGTTATCCAAGTGAGTTTGATGATGGAAAAATTTGAGATTTGAGCTACCAACTCAATACTTTCATTATTCATATGTGAAGTGGTAATCCCAAGTTCTCCAACTTGCAAGGAATTCGTGAATTGGCGAAGGCATTGGTTGAAGCAAATCTTGCGGAGACTTATTCACTTGTTTATTTACTTGTAAAGTTGACTTTGATTTTACCTGTTGCTACGGCAACTATGGAGAGAGCATTTTCGTCAATGAAGCACATAAAAATAAAGTGCGGAATAGCATTGGTAATCAATAGTTAAATGATTGTCTAGTGTGTTACATAGAGCGTGATGTATTTACAAATGTTAGTAAAGATGTCATTATTGATCATTTTCAGAATATGAAAACTCGTCGAGGACAATTGTAAATGAATGATAATATTTATAATATTAGTAATATTATTGAAAGTTTTAAATTTGTTAACTTCATGCTTTTAGTGTGGAGTGTGGATTTGTAATATCTAATTATTTATATTTTATTGATTGATTTATCATATTTATCGAAAAAATGAATACTTTAATCAAATATAAAATTAATTTAATCGGTAAGTCTATTTGGCACTCACAGACTCTAAATCCTGGATCCGCCTCTGTGTACTTCTACCAAAAAAATTCTTATTTTGTAGGTAAAATATGATATCTACGACAGATAGACTTATAACAAGATCGAAAACATTAAATAAATACTACAATACACTCACGCTCCAACTGTAAATTACGCAAGTATTTCTCTAAAAATTACTCCAGCTTATTCAATAAAGACATTTTAGCTTCTTTAATTTTTTTTTTTTGCAATGAAAAATAAGACCCAAAAGAATATAAAAATGTTGAAATAAAGTTGATTCAGTTTGATAAAGCACGCACTGTTAGTCTCTCAAAAAGGAAAAATAATTTATTCCAACAAGTTCTTAAGTTTTAGATCAGAATGAATCAGATAATGGTGTTATGTTCTTTTCATCAAGTGGGAAATTATATTCCTATGATTAAACAAGTATAGAAATATAATAGATTATTTTTTGAGGTGAAACTAGAGGATGGCCAACGCAAACATGCTGAGGGAAAATAAAATGTATTGGATGCATTTGAAGATCCATAAAGAATTACAAGCATTAGACGAGAAAGAAAAAAGTAAATACTAATATATAAAATTATGTACCATGACTCAGAAATATCTCCGGATAAAGACAAGTCACTGCAGTTATGGGCAATGATGTTACAGATGGGTAAAGTATGTGGTCAGTACTTTGAATGTACTTAGTATGAGTAATATGCATAATAAACATGATATTTGGATAAACTTAGACTGTAAAATATGTTGATGCAAAGACCAAGTAAAATAATATGAAGCTGAGATATACTGATTTGAAATGCATAAGTATAAGGTCATGCAATAACATAAAATATGATTGTGAAAGATACTAAAAAAGATGTAAAACATGTGATCTACTACATGAAGTTTAGTGTACTGTCCCCCCCACACCAAAAAGAGGGTATCCAAACTTACCATCAAAAGGGACCTAATAAATAAGCTAAGGTGAATCCACTAGTTAATGTCTATTCGAGACAAGTCATATGGTGACACGTAGCTTTGGGACTTAGAGATTCTACTGACTCTGACCAGAAAGCTTCATTCCTAAAGTCGCTTGTTGTTAAGTATATCCCCAACAGAAATATGCATAATCTGAAAATAGTATTAATCTGATAATCCTAAATCATACTAATAACTTATATACATTGAGTAGCTCGTAAATCATGATAACTAGAAACATACTGAGAGATACTTTATATATATGAAGCATCTTATATCATGATAACTGAAAATAATCTGAAAGATACTTTATCTAAAAGCATCTAAATCATAAAAAAAAAAAAAAAATCTAAGACATGCATATGAAATAGCATAATTCTGAGTCATGAAAATTACTTGTATATTTAAGGCTCATGAATGTACTATTTAAATCATGGAATTATAATTAAATCATGCTATTTGGACTGATCATGAAGAGAAACCGATTTACAATGAAAAAACATGAAGATCATATAAAGTTCTAGCTTGTAGGAACCATAAACTTAAAAATCTAAAGTTTCTTTGAGACTCAATGGGCGAAGGAATACTCGGTTATTAAATCCCACATACCAGGAGTAGAGACCTTGTCCTGGTTCTTGGAATGAAGACTTAAAGCTTGGAACCCTAGTGCTTGGTTGAGAGGAAACTTGAGAGAGAAGAAACTTTGATTTGAGAGAGTTAGGAGAGAATGAGGGGTTAGGGTCACTAGGAATCAATTAATCCCACTTAGAATAGCCCAAAACGATAAAGTATAGGAATTATAAGAGTAACAAAAGACCAAGATAACCCTGACTTAAAACTGACGGGGGTCATCTACATACTCCCTCCACTGCCGTAGATCACTCCACAGTCCGTGAAAGTGCTTGTAAATGGAAAGGAACTCTGAGTTCTGAGGGTCAACTTCTGTGAACCCTTCTATAGTCCATATGACTGTATACTGCCCGAACAAGTTCCCGTAAAGGACAAAAATTCTAGAGTCTGGAGTTTGGGTATTGCGGATCTATCTGTAGCCTGTGAAAGCTTCCATGGTCCTTATAAAATTTTCAATTCATGAGCTCTATTCTACGAATCCCATCACGGCCCGTGGTTCCCTTCACAGTTTGTGAAAGGATATGTAAAACCCCACTTATACTAATATCGATTCTTTCTGATCATTTTGAGGTCTAATTTGGGCTTAAAATTTTTGGGGTGTTACAGTATAATATGTTTATCTAATATCTATTGACTTTACATGCATATTCAGGATTTGAAGACTGATTGGATTTGTTTTTCAGTTTTATCCATGTATGTAATGGAATAGAGTATCTTCTTTATTTATAGCGAGAGCACATACATAAATGAGGTTTGTTTCCTATACGATACAAAATAAATTTTACTCAAACTTCTCCAAATTTGACTTATTCATTTTCTACCTTCAGTTTTATGTAATTTCAATTACTAAATTAGCAATGTAGGTATTTGCTATTTAAAGGCAAAACTATTCCATCAAAATAAGTAATCCATGCATAACAATCTTTACATTATTAATGACTGCAGAACAACCCTTCATTCTTAATTAGCTCATAAATAATCTATGCATTACAATCTCTGCAAAATTAATACCTGCATTTCAAGGGCAAGGCTGAGTAAATAAATCAACTCTAATATCTCCCTCTAATGTATTCCCATTGCAATCAAATTAAAGGATTGCGTGCGTATGACATGATTCACTTCTCATGTCGAGCAGATCCCA
The DNA here is from genome assembly GCF_019186545.1 of Solanum stenotomum. NCBI lineage: Eukaryota > Viridiplantae > Streptophyta > Magnoliopsida > Solanales > Solanaceae > Solanum > Solanum stenotomum. The sequence continues at coordinate 45,587,878 of NC_064284.1, forward strand.
AATAGTTTATTGTTTTTGTACATTGCAAAGTATCTAATACCATAACATTGAATTATTCCTTGTTTGGAATACTCATACAAAGAGACTAGTACATCTATATATAAAAAAAAGCCTTAAATAAATGGTCAAATTTATCGGTGGCCCCATAAAGTTGGCACTAAGTTTTACTTAGACACCTCAACTGGGTGATGTTAATTTTTAACACCTCATGTAGGGTTCCGTTGTGTCATTTTGACACTTTTTGCTGACATGTCAAAGTGAGTGTGATATACTCAACAATAAAGTGAGAAAGACTCAATTTAGCTATTTTTTTTTATTTTCTCTTCTTCTTCTCCATTTTTCAAGCTACCACCTTCCACCATTTTTTGAAGCTTATACTCCTTCAATGGAGGTCAAATTTTTTAATCAAATCCATTTTCAAGTCATTTTTCTTCTTCATTGTATTACTTTTCTAAATCTACAATCACCTCCCTTCACCTTTTTTACCGGAAAAATGGATACCAATAGTCATATTTCATATTTATTTTCTCTTTCTTTCTTTCTTCATCTCCCTCTTTTCTTCCCACAAAACAACACTAAAAAGAAAAAAAAAGAGATCTAAACCAATTTAAAAGTTGATAAAAAAAAAAAAAAATTGTTGGGTGTAGTAGAGAAGACAACTACCTTCGGGGAGGGGGGGGGGGGTTAAATTGATTTTTTTAGAATAATATTTTTATTTTATTTACTAAATAGATTTTAAGGTAATTTTTTACTTAAAATTACACATGTAATCATTTAATTGGTTGTTTGCCACATCATCAATGAGTGTATTACACTCTCCTTCAACTTTTTGCTTATTGTCAAAAAATATCAAACTGACATAGCGGGACCCTACATAAGGTGTTTAAAATGAATATCGTCCAGTTGAAATGTCTAAGTAAAATTTGGTGTCAACTTTAAGGAATCACCGATGAATTTGGCCTAAATAAATCATTGTCAAACTGATACAAACAATGCATGTCATTTATATCATCCAATATTTCTCTCATTTGGACATTAGTAAGTATCTTTTAAAACAAATGTTGTTATAAGGAAGTGAGGGTGATAGTTTTTCTCTATTACATTTTGTGCCTGTACTAAACTTAAGAAAGTTTTGACAAATAGAGTGATATGGGAAGTGAAAAAATCCGATTGTGGTATTAGGGATGTACATGGCTGGGTTGGTTCGGATTTTTCAACTATCAAATCAAACTATTTGTGTCGGATTTTTAAATTTATAAACCAAATCAAATCAATGAAACTCGGGTTTTTCAACCTTGGATTTTTTTTGGATTTTTGGGTTTTTCCATTTAAGTATTCATACAAACATATAATTATTTGTACTTCAAATATTTCTTTAGTCCTACCAAAATACAACTATCTAAGGTGTTTCTTAAGAAAATAACACAAAATATGATATAATTAATGACACTAAATATCCAACAAAAAATAATAATGAAATCGCGTAAAACAAATATTGCAAATTAATAAGTCATAATGAAAATGATCATAATTTAAAGGGATAAGGGTCTGAAATATACCCCAACTTTGGTCGGATTTGTTGTTGCGATACTAAACTTTCATGAGGACCTATTACCTCCCTAGATTATTTAATACCGTATTATAAACATATATATTTACCCACGTGGACATAAAAAATAATGCAAAATTATAAATAGTTATGTGTCCACGTGGGCACATATATACCTTTAAAATACACTGTTAAATAGTTCAGGGGGTAAAAAAGACGGTATTAAATAGTCTAGGGAGGTAATAGGTCCTTATGAAAGTTTAGTATCGCAACAGCAAATCCGACCAAAGTTGAGGTATTTTTCAGACCCTTATCCCTAATTTAAAAGTAATAAATCATGCTAAAATAAGTTTAATAAGTATTAGTTACATGACTAAATATTAAAGGAAATTAAAATTAGATTATGTATTTGAATAAACCAATGTAAAACCATAGAACAAATATTCAATATTATTGTCATTCTTAGTGTTGAATTGATTTTCTTTTTGCATTAATATTTATTTGATTTTGATTTAAGCTTTATTATAATTATCAACATCTATGGACTATAATTTTTATTGGACCATTCAGAATTTTAAGTTTTAAACTTGAAATAATATATTAAAAGATGAAAACTATGAAAAAGTATAAGAAATATTTAAAAATTATATTAAAGTAAATATTTTTGTGTATAAAATAAAATTTTAAAATTATCTATATAATGTCAGGTTGGTTTGGTCTCAGGTTGATTTTTTTTAGTTAAAACTAAACCAACCCAAATATAGTTGGATTTTTTTTTTCAATACCAAACCAAGTCAAACCAAACTACTAGTCGATTTTTTTTCAATTTGACTTGATTTACAGTTTGATTCGATTCTCGGTTCGATTTTGTACATCCCTATGTGGTACCATAAACATAAATTTCGTTTCCAGTTTGATTTATGACACTTACTTCCTTAGTGGTAATGATATTATGCTTCATTTTGTTTAACATTTCTTTTGACATAATTATTATTAATAATATATATATATATATATAAAATTAATATTTATCCTTATAATATATTCTTTTATTTAATTAATTTTATAACCATTTTTTTTTCAAGAAACAATCCGTGCAAAAAAAAAGAATTAAATAGTGCCGAAGTTGCATAATATTTCTAATCTTTCTCTACCGTTTCTTCACTGAAGAAAAAGATATATGATGGTCTTTCGAAAACAACTACTTACTTTACATTGTAAGAAGAATAATATCAGTTAAGTGAATTTGTTTGTATAAAATAAAAAAACAAGACTCGTAGATAATTTGCTATAATGGGTGATCATATAATTTATTCTCTCTAGAACATCAAGCATATACACAAGAGACTGCTAAGAATCTCAAGTAAATCAGTTTTAGGCTGATTCTCTAAACATTTATGTGAGGTGGTGGTTCATTGCAAAACTTTCCATTACTTATATGAATGAATGATAATGATGGTATCAAGGAAAAAAGGAAGACATTTTCAAAAATGATTTCCCAGAACTCTCCAGCCACTATTGATTCCTTCCTCAATATGACAATCTCAAACCTCGGTTAGAGTAAACGAAAAGGGAAAACAAAAAGGAAGGCACTACTTGCCAATAGTGTTCCCATACTTGTGAAAGGGCCATAAGTTAGCGAGGCGCTCTAGAACTAATGCACTTTTTGAAAAGTAGCCTGAGAAACCTTGAGGGGTTGATGGTGGGGGGAAATCTTCAGCCGGCATGGCGAATGGATGAATCATATTTTCCATATTATCCCATGTAAGATGTGATCCCACTTCTTGAAACCTTTCAGGAACCATAACTGGCAATATGTGCTCCTGATGCCATGAACTCGCTTCCTTATCATTTTTCTGCATGCAAACAAACTAAATCAAACGACTCGAATTTCTGCAAACTTATCAATGTGAGTGTGCTTCTACTGTGAGCACTATTCAGATATTATTAGACCTTCAGGGTGTGTTTGGTATGAAGGAAAATGTTTTCATGGAAAATAAGTTGATTTTTGACTTATTTTCTCATGTTTGGTTGGTGAGTAGAAAATATTTTCCGAAAAAGATTTTTAGTGTTTGATTTATGAATGAAAAATATTTTTGAAAAATATCTTTTATTTTTACTAGAGTAGAAAATAATTTTTGAAATTGAAAATAGTTTTTAAAAACAAACTTAATTTTTTTTGGGGGTGGGGG
>NC_064284.1:45592582-45763775 GCF_019186545.1 Solanum stenotomum
GGTTGGGGGTGGTTTGAGGGTAGGGACAAAATAAATTGATTTTTTCAACAAAAAAATAATTGTAATTTGAAGTTGGAAAAGAGTTTTGGAAAATGCTTTCCTTAAGTTCAGAAGGGAAGTCATTTTCCTTAAATTTGAGGAAAATGAGTTGATTTGAAAAACATTTTCAAAACATTTAGCCCAACCAAACATGAGAAAATTGAAAAACATTTTCCGAAAAATGTTTTCCTTCATACCAAACACACCCTCAATGAAACACGGTTTTAATTTCACTTGCAGTCGCTAAACTTAGCCACAATGACAACAAAGTCACAAAACTAATTGTCACACATAATGTAACAGAAATATATCACTATAACACCACAGAACTACTTTTCTTCACATTAAAACCAGTAAAATCACAAAATATTACCAATTGTATCTGTAAAGTCACCTTGATGGGTACGTTTTGTTGTTATAGTGGGTAAATTTAGAGAATTTACTATTTTATAGTGGGTAAAGTTCAACTACTTCAATGTGACAAAATATGACTTTATTGTTATAGTGGATACAGTTGTGTGACCATACGTGAGAATATCTCTAGGACTTCACAGAGTGTGGACATAGATATCTTTTTTAATTACTTGAAAAGGATACAAAGTACCTCTAATGATGATAGATCTGCTCCACGGCTGAAAGTCATTTCTATGCGAAACCTTTTTGGGTCTTCCAAAGGCACCTAAAACAAATAAAGATAGGAAATGAATCCGGTAGACATTTCCCACATGAGTTTCTCATTTCCAACATAAGAAAACACAAATCTTGATTTGTACTTCACACATTTACTTCTAATAGCCAAAAAAATATTTCCGTCGAAACAAGTTGCCTTTTGAACACAGTTTGAATGGGAACACTGGAAGATGTAAAATCTGCTGGATTTATACTTGTATTAAGTTGCCTATTATAATCTATTCTTAGGTTTCAAAATAATGCATATTTATTTAGCTGCATTATCTTTTCCATTGATCCATACCCTATGTCCATTAAAATCAAGAATCATACCTGACTTTATACCAACGAAGAATGCAGAGGGTCTTATTATGCTGAATAGGTTTGGAAAGAACACCTTTTTATCTTATTGAATATAAATGAAAAGGTTGAAAGTTATTCTCAGTTCTTATACACCTCACATTCAAGATAACACTTGTTATTTGTGAAATAGCAAGAACAAGAGGAAGAGGCAATGATGCACCATCACTACCTTCTCAAAACACAAAGTAAAGCAGGTTTTTAACTTCAAATCAATTCTACGGATGCAAAAAAAAAGACAGGTACACACTTCAGTAACTAGTAATACCGTGGTTTTGTTTTTATTTGTGCCTCAGTTAAGGATCACTAGGTTGTACCAACCTCTGTGTTCTCAAACATCCTCAATACAATATGACTCATGTAGTCAAGCTCCTTGGTTCTGAACATGCGATCTAAAGCATTGTCACACACAAGGCCGGCCTCTCCATGAAGAGACTCATCCAAGTTGCAGTAACGAATAACATTCATCAAGGAATGTATATGTGACTCCTGGCCATCAAACAATTGTAAAACTAGAATGTTAGACAAGGGAAGATAAATAATACAAATTAAAATTAATGGTAAATCTAAAACAGACAAGACCAGAAAAAAAACAAAGATTGAAAAGCACTATAAGAATTAAACAATAATTTAATCATAGAAAATTAGCAGAATCGATATTTTAAGGAAGGAAATACAAAGCTATGGGAATATAGAGTTTGTAACATAACGTAAAGCCAGTTGAAGAAAGATAAGAAAAGGTTTTTGAGGCACTTCACGTAACATCATCACTTCATCCTGGTGCTGGCATCAAGTGTTTTCCCCAGACTTTAAAAGTCAGAATCAGGTGAGCGAGTCCACAAAAATGATTGAGTGTCCTGAATTTAATCCGCTCACTGTACCCGAGGTTGTGGATTATTTCCTCCCAAGATAAAACGGATAAACTATTAAAGAAGTAATGGTACCTCAAACTTCGATAACTTCGTCGAACTCAAATAGTAACAACGAGATCACACAAAACCTCTATTTCGTTAAAGAAAATGTATGAAAGAGAAGGAAAATTCGATGCAGAAAAATGAGAGAAAACCCCTCTATTTATAGCCAACAAAAAGGGTAGTATGAAAATGTGTTAATTGTGCCTTATCAGAGAGGTCACAATCCTTTGGAAAAGGGACAACCTTTTAGAAAGGTCAAAACCCTTTGGAAAAGGCACAACCTTTAAGAACGGTCACAACCCTTTAGAAAAGACACAACCTTTCGTAAAGGACAACTCTTCGAAAAAGTCACAATCCTTCATTTCTCATTCACACCTTTAAACATGTATTGCCACCGTTATTTATATTTATGGACTGTCAATTTCTACGTGTTATACTTTTTGTTTTTATGTTTAGCCAGTTATAGCTAGAAAATTAAGGATGTAGGGTTCAGGATTAAGAGGAATGGAAGAAAAGCACTGGCAGTTGCTGCACAATACAGTAGAAAATTAGAAATAATTACAACACTCAATTGGAGGTTTTCACTCACTGATGTAAAGTAAAGGCGTGTCCGCACATGTCTTTCTGGTGTCCTCACATTTGCATACCTGACAAAAGAAAATCAGAAAACATCACAAATAATATAGTAGAAGTATTAGCAGATTTTCCTTTATTTTTGGAGCAATGTCTAAATGTCCATAAGATGATATACGGATTCAGCAAACATCTTTATTTATTAATGATAAAGACCACATACTTTGGATCTAACCGGTACTTGGTCTCTTTGTCCTCATCATCATCCTGGTCTGTTGATTTTTCACTGGTGAAGCTACCTCTTTTTTTAAGGTTGTGATCACTCCTATTGTTAAGCTTGGGATGATATTCTGTATCTTCATTACCCGTCTCATTCACTGCTGAATCGTGGTCTTGACTACTCTTCAAGTCAGCAATGCTTAGAGCTTCTTCCCGAGTATTCCTCAGATCAATCAAAATTTTCCCCAACAATCGGCGAGCAATCTAAAATGTCAAAATCTTAGATGATGTATTCAAGTCTCTACGTAGCTTTCATTTACAATAAAGCAAAGGTCTACCAGATATATGATTTAAATGTAATTAAAGGGACTCCTGACCATACTCAGAGCTACTTTTATGTTAATTTTTAGCATAGTCAGATCAGCAAGCAAAAAAGTCATCTACATGAACTTGCCTGCATTCCTTGCCTCAATATTCAGTGGTAAACCTCAACACTCTTTAACTCATAAACCAGATGTTCTAGGTTGTAGCGTACACTATTATTTGACTAGAGGCATAGGGGCAGAGGATTCCATCTAGATATACACTAACAGAAGCAGAAGGTAACTCTGCAAGCTAAGAGACATATCAAAACTGTCTTTCAAAGTCCATCCACTTCTTTGTTCACTCTTAAGACTAAAAATTAATTTTGGGTCATCAGTGACAGTACATGTAGTAGGTAGACAAGAAGTAGGTATAAATTATTCAAACTCACAGAGGAAAAATGTGAAAAATGCAAATAGCTCTGAAGAACTTTACTTTTGATCCAATCTTCAGCTTCTGCTTTGGATTGATCCCATACTCATTGGGAATAACACCGTCTGCGAGGAGCTGAAATACAAAAGCAGAATAATATTTTATAGGAGTTAGACATGCTTACTCTTAAGTCAACACTGCAAAATCTTCATTGTACGACAACATAGACAATGTACACAGGAAACTAGTAGCCTAAAGATAAGCCACTAAAATCAACAGCACCATCACAGTTGTTTGTCACTACTGAGAAAAAATTTGGGGAGCTCAAAACAGTACACTTTTTTCTAACTTGTTTGTACCTTTGCAACTTCAAAGAGTTCATCCAAATCCTCTAGCTTTAGATGTGAGTTGTGCACACGATCATACCTGTGAAATAATTCAGAAAATAACTAAAACAGACACTATGTATATTATGGTCTTTCAGTGGAACTTAAATGAAGAAAATCCTTCATGTTTTTTGCATTAAGAAAGCGATAAGGCATGTCAGAGAGCTGACTTACTTGCAAGAGTCATAAACATCTGGAATTTGAGTGATATCATAACGACTGTAATTGAATAGTGTGTTAGGGAGAATATAAGCAATAAAGATACCACTTTAATAAAAAAAATCAATAGCACAGATTCAATGAAGGACAATCGCAAAGTATCTACAGGTCTGAGTAGCTATAGAATATTCAATTATAAAAGAAGTAAATCCAACTAGAAACAGCTTACTCTTTCCGTTCATTATATAAATCTCTCTCAAGTTTTCTCCAACGCACATACATGAGTAGAAATCCCTCACTGCCACAAGGTAAGCCTGCAGCAATACGATCAACATCTATATTTGTTTTACCAAGTGCTTTAGCTTGATCATACGGAGGAATCACATCATAGGAACTTGTCTCTGCGAGTTCTTCATCTTCATACTTAGCAAGCAGCTTCACTTGTTCTGTCACCATCTTAGTCAATTTCACCTGATTGCAAGACAGATTTGAGATGATGAAAATAGAAAGGCCCAAAGCAACCAAAAACAAAAAAAGAAAAGAATACACCAAAAAACCAAATCCAAAAGCTTGAAAATAAACTATGTCACAGAGAAGGAAAGGAAGTGGAGCGGGGGCATAAACAGGATAAAAATGCAACAATGAGAATGAAAAATATGCTGCAGATGCTTGAGGTTTATTTTGTCAAGAAGATTGATCCATCAGGACATTCAAATTAAGACTTACCAACTTGGGCATAAGTTCAGATGCATTAGGTGGGAGTCCACCTCCATCAACCATCCAAGGCTTTTCTGAAGATCCACTAGTCTTTGGTCCAGAAGTAATTATGTCATTCAACCTCGCCTGTAACAAGGGGAAAGCTTATCTTAACAATCACAAACTTGTAAGAATTCAAAGGTCCTAAAGATCCTCACATTGGGAGCAATATGCTGGAAGATTTACTACTATCTATGACTTGCATCATTAAACTATCGAGTAATTTCCAAAAGCTAAAAGGAGGCTCTGACATTCGATAAACCACTCTGTCAAAAGTACCTTAATTCTGGTATTAGACCATCAAATTCCGATGGTTCTCATATGCTTCAAATGCATCACAATAACACCATGATAGAGCAAATATTTGCAGCATGCACTTTGGGTTCCAATGTAATCTTCATATTCAATTTACATATAAGAAAACTTATTTTAGGTAGAACATAGGTGGTAAGGTCATGTCCACAAGCAGATTGAAGTCAAATATGATAACACTCTTTGACAACAACTTCATGTTTTAATACGAAAGGGGAAAATTCAGTAGCCAGCTTTCTTTGAATATGATCACAGTACGTAAAAAAATTTCAAAAAGGTTAAGCTTATGTGATCACTACTTTAAGCTTTCACTGGACCCTGTGGCTACTGCTAGATCATTTGAACTCTTCACTACTAAAATCCATATCAGAAAATGGACGTATCCTCGAACAAAAAAGAACTAAAGATAAAAAAACAACCACAAACTCAAATAAGAACTAGATATAGATCTTCAAATATAATAACAAACTTATAATTCAATGCAAGAAGAGAACAACCTTTGCTTCTTTTATCTCAACACTGGCATTGGCAAGTCCATCCAGCATAGATGAATCCTTGCTAACCAGTGATACCTTCAAGTGAAAAAGAAATATATACTTCATTTAATTTCAGTTGTGAATTCAATACAAGAAGCAGAGATTTGAACATGAATACAGACCAGGATAGGTGTCAATTGTCCTTCCAAGTCAAGTAGACCTTTGGCAAATGCAGCGGCGGACATCTACCAACAATTTGTGTACAACGCAAACTCAACAATTAGAAAAGAAAATAAATATAGTTTTTTGCAAACATAAGAGCTGAATAGTCTAGAGAACTCATATGAGATAATTTGACATGCCAAAGAGTTACATGGAAAAAGAATTGGAGAACAAAGAGAAAAACAGTCGACACTTCCAATATTCAATAATATATTAGGAAGAGAAAAGAAGAAAACCTGCACACGACCCTCATCTGAGCTGTATATCTTTAAGTCATGACGATATGTACTATGGAGACGAAGTAGGCCAGTACCTTCACCTATGGTTCAAATCAGAGTGAATATAGTATATGCAATAACCATTACCTCACCCCACACCCCAAATACAAGATATCTGACTGACCAAAACGCAGAAAAAAAAAGTTCAGTCAAAAATCATTAATCATCTGCATCTACAGAGATTGGACACAGCATTCTTTTACAAGGGGTTTAAGTAGGAAGTAGTTTATCTGGAAATTTCTAAATGTCAAGTCAGAAAACATTATCAAAAGGATGACATGATATGAATTTTGGAGTAAAAGTTTGGAAATGTGAGACGTCCAAGAATTCATGCCAAACCTGGATATATGTCATTACGGAAGTATCTTCCAAGCTCTTCAGCCTGCCAAGAAATTTCAAAAAACAAGAAGAAAGGTTAAAGTTGGGCAAGACAGAAGGAAACATTAAACTAAATATTACTGTGTAGTCGAACCTGCTTTCTTCCAGCATGAGTGAGAACACCTCCATATTTTAGAACCATAAGAGCTTCAGTAGGTCTTTCTTCTTCACCTTCACCATTAGATTTGGGCACTTTAACCCACTGTAGTGGCTTTAGCTGAACTTTTCTATAGATCCCAGAAAAATGTCCCCCCTGCAATCCAACATATATCTTAACAATTGGTAAGAACTGAGCACCTGATTGCATGTCAATTTTGAACAAGTTAGCCACATAATCTCCAGTTTCAGAAATCAGCAATGGAGAAAGTGAAACAAGAATACTGTAATACTAAAAAATATATTTGTCACCATTTTATACCATAGACCTCTCCTCATCTATCCACCCAAACATACCACAATTCACACGGACCCAAACTAGACCTACAAACTAGACTCCTTTCCATTCGCCCCTTGAAAGCACCAGTGACCCAATTCTAAATTCCTCTCCTCAAACTACAGGCAAGCAAACACTAGTCCCACTTGGATTTATTCCATTACCAGTGTTAGAATATAAATAGGAACAATAATAGTATATACAATTCTATTTAAAATAGGAATTGGAGCATGAATAGTATATAAAATCCTATTTGGAAAAGGATTATAATGAAGTATCCTGGTTGGAAAAAGAGCCTATTATAGTGTCTATAAATAGGGTTTCAATATAATTCAATAATATTTTTTCCAATATCTCTCATATGGTATAAGAGCTTCTACAATCTTGGTAGAAAATTTAAAAAAAAAACAGCTTCCGCTGCCGGTGGGTGGCTACGACCCATATATGTTGCCCGTCTGGCCATTGGTTATGTTAACAAATTAGGGCCAATGACATATGCATGAACCTCATATTGACATATTCAGGGGAAGAAAACTTAGTCAAAAAGGTCACCGTGCGTCAATTTCCGGTGACTTTCTAAGGTTGTTTTGTGTCAACCCGTATCCGCTAGTGTTTGTGTAACACCATGCCATCTTTCTGGTGACTACTTTCTCATATCTGCTTTGTGTAACACCGTGACATCATTCCGGTGACTACTTTCTTATATTTAATTTGTGTAACAATGTGTCATCTTTCCGGTGACTACTTTCTTATATTTGATTTATGTAGCATCGTGTCATCATTCTGGTGACTACTTTATTTTGTGCAGCACTGTGTCATCCTTCCGGTGACTACTTTATTTTATGTAGAACCGTGCCATCATTTCGGTGACTACTTTATTTCGTGTAGACTGTGCCATTTTCCGGTGACTACTTTTTTCATATTTTATTTGTGTGTAGCACTATGCCATTTTTCTGGTGACTACTTTTTCATGTTCAATATATGTAGCACCATGCCATATTTCCGGTGACTACTTTTTCATATTTGATTTGCACTACTTTCTTGTGTAGAATGGTGCCATCATCTCGGTGACTACTTTATTTTGTGTAGACCGTGCCATCTTTCCGGTGACTACTTTTTTCGTATTTAATTGTGTGTAGCACTATGCCATTTTTCTAGTGACTACTTTTTCATGTTTAATTTATGTAGCACCGTGCCATCTTTCTGGTGGCTACTTTTTCATATTTGATTTGCATAGCACCGTTCTTTTCGTTGACTACTTTCTTATTTGTGTTGGGTCGTGCCATCATTCCGACCCTACCCATATAATTTCATTTCTCATATTGTGACCACTTTCCGCCATCAAATCTAATACTCCGATGCATAAGCATGTTACAACCAGTTTTTCAATGACTTTCTTATTTAATATCAACTCATCTATTGGTTCCAAGACGATCCATATATTTTATACCAGATTTTCAACACTTTCCGACGACCACTGCATTGTGAAAAGTCTATATGGAGCAACCACGCAATTTTGTTGCTCAGGAGAGTTTGGTAGCCTTGTATGTCAATTACGTAAGCCGCTCTATGGTCTGAAACAGTCTTCTCAAGCTTGATTTGGGAAGTGCAACACTATAATTTAGGAATTTATCACTCTGTATTTTATCGACACTAAGCATCAAATCCAGTATTTCATGAGAGGACTAAGCACATTGAGATTGACTACCAATGTTGTGACCAATGTTGTGAAGTTGAGTGATCAACAAGCAAATATCTCACCAAGCCCCTATCGGTCCTTGTATTAACTACATTTGTATCAAGCTAGGTACATATGACTTGTATGCACTAGCTTGAGGGGGAGTGCTAGAATATGAATCGGAACAATAATAGTATATACAATCCTACTTAGAATAAGAATAGGAGTAGGAATAGTATATAGAATCTTATTTATAAAAGGATCCTAATGTAGTGTCTATAAATAGGGTCTCAATGTAATAATGTAGATACACAATTTAATAATATTCTTCTCCCATATTTCTCACAACCATTTTGTAATCTCCGACTCCAACAATGCCTTTTGAGTAAACTACAATGTAACACAAGAACTAAATCATTAACTCCCCACCCCCACCCCCACACAAATACACCCTTTCACGTCCCTAAATGGAGTGTTAGAACAAGTACGGAAGGGCCAGCATTTCTGTGAGAATGGATAAAATATTTACACACTTTTCGCTATGAGAATTGTAGAATTTTGTTTTTCCACAAGCCAGCTGGATAATCTTAACCACATGTCGTTACAAATAGCTTTTGATACATGTGTTGAAGCAATTGAATTTATATAGAAGAAAAGAAAACTCTTAGATCTTTGCACAACATTCCTATCCCCACTTCATTTAGGAGTTTATGGAAGTAAGTCCGCCATCTTCGTTTTATGAGAACCTTCTTCACCAATACTTAACCATCGTCGTCTTTAATGCACCTCACTTGGGTCTAGATCACATGTCCTCCTTTCTATGGTCTTGGAGAGCCTATACAATATTTTCCCCACCTATGTCATCTAGTTCTTCGTACAAGCATTAGAATAATGTCATTTTAGTCGTCGTGACCACTATCCTTGCTTCCTTATACCTCTCCCTATTCGTTGTCTTCTCCTCCTTGTATTTTGTCTCTATGAACTTTCCATAAGCTATTAGTTGTCATGTTTCTCTCCCCTGCCATTTTTCTTTTAATTACGACTTGATTTGTTTGAGTCGAGGATCTTTCAGAACATCACTAAAGCCTGTTTACACTCTATCCTCCTCATACCACACTTTGTGGGATTTCATGGGGTATGTTGTTGTTGAACTTCCTGTAAGCAATCTTCTTGGCTTCAATACTCTCTATTCCACCTCCTGTTTTGTCTATGCCCACCAAAATTTCTCTTCAATACCCCTAACATCTCCTTAGTTCCTTCCCTAATACACTTAATTGTCCTACTCCACATACTTTCAGCGTCCTCACTACTCTCTCATGCCCCCATAGCCATAAACTTCTCTCTCAACTCTTGGATTTTATCCTTAAGAAATCCCCCCATCCACCCCACTTAATTCTTGGTTGGCCATACAAAGCCCTCTTCGTCCTATTTCTTTTAATCTCTAGATCCACTACTGAGAGTTTGTGTTGGGTTTTAAGGTTCTCACTCAAAATAACTTCGCAGTCCTTGTCTAAACCTTTATTACTCTTCCTAAAGAGTAGGTAGTAGATTTGGGTCTACGTCTTGGCCACCATACTTCAAGAAGTGACCAAGTGCTCCTCCTCCTACTGAAAACATGAGTTAACTATCACCAAATCAAGGCTCTTGCAAAATCCAAACGTGCAACTCCCAAATTTCTATCCCCAAAACCGAAATTCCCATGCACATCATCGAAGCCCATAGAAGTTGTCCCGGTCTAGCCATTGGAATCTCCTCCTAAAAATATTATCTCAGTGAGAAGGATACATCGTATGACCTCGTCCAAATCCTCTAGAAGTGCTTTTTGACCTCCTCGTCCAAGCCCATTTGCAGTGCGTAAGCACTCATAACATTAAGAGTAAGCCCTCCAACAACTAGCTTGATGCTCATCATCCTGTCATTCACCCTCCCGACCTCTACCACTAGCTCCCAGAGTTCACTATCTACTGAATAAGCATAATTTCAATTATAAGAGGACAACTAAAAAATATTATTAATATTAACTTCCCATAGAAATGATTGGTGAAGAAAGAAGAAAATTCTTAAGAAAAGTGATTGAAAACAAAATCCAAAAGAAATAAATGGTCAAGTTTTGAAAGACTACGGAGTAACACATTCTAAATGTAAAATCAAATAGACAAGCAACATGCAATTTTAAAAAATAAAATTAGACTAAGTTTATTTAATATTGAAATCCACAAGGGAGGTACTTTGATCAGGGTAATCCTCAATACCATTCATTTACTAGAATTAAACTTTTTTTTTTTTTTGGNGGGGGCGCTAAGGTTTCACCTTTCAATGTCCCAAATTTAATAACTTCAATTATATTCACTCTTTGTTGAATGACATGTAACCCCAAAAGGACACAAAGGAATCAAAGTAACAAAAGTTACTTCAAAATAAATTATAATCTGGAATGACATAACCTAGATATCGAAGAAAGTAAAGAATTAAAAGTAAAATATATTAGATCTTATCCTCTAGCTTATTATGATATTCCTTTCATGTTTTTTAAGAAAAGAAAATGAAAATAATTTGCATTACAACATGTATTAACAATGACAGTATGACATGCTAAATGTATAGAGAAAGAAGATAGTGTCGACCTCCTCAAGAACTGCTTTAACTTGACGTAGCTTCTCAGCATGCTCAAAATCTTCTGCTTCACTATCACTTCCCCTACCAGGTCTATAAAAAAGAGTGAGCAACAAATTCAGATTGGCCTTTTCCAATTAGTAAATAACAACCATTTTTTCTTTGCAAATTACAGCATTTTATTCTATAAGAATGGAAGAGACTGAATAGAATCAGGACAAAAATAGAAAAAATTGGTCAGTAAAGGGTGTAATGCATCAGATAGCATATTCCAACATACATGGAAAGCAACTCTTTTTAGGGGCAACAGTTGAATTCCCCTTATTTATAGTGGTCCCAAGAGGCGTAATAACCTAAAAGTTGCCCAGTCTTGTTTAAGACAGGAAACCCCTTAGGCTTCTTCAGAAAAGGAACATCAAACGTTTACTTGGAAAACATGTTATACACGTATGATCCAAGTAAACGTTTAGTCTAAAACATTTTGTTGTTTTATTCTTTAGTCTTTCCTTTACTTTGGGCTTCTTGTGGGAACAGGGTTTCACACGATCAGGTCAAGAAAGGTGAAAAATGATAATTATAATTAGAACACTTCCTCTCTAGTTTTCAGAACAGTGAAAGCAACAATGACTATCATATATCATCAGTATGAGTCTAAGAGATAGACTGAACCCAACAACAACAACAAATTCAACAACTACCCAAAGTACGTTGTATTTTGAGAATGAGGACACAAACAAGATTGTTCCTTCTGTTTATCATTACACCCATAGTACAAAAACACACAATCCTGGAACAAACAGAAGCCTTACAAAAAAATATATTCTAATAACTGATTGAAAAGAATGAGAAACAATGATCAACAATAATTTGCAACACACAGATCACAGTAAAAGGTGTATAAAAATAATGCTAAATAGAGTGTATTAGTAATGCTTGATTAATTATGTTTGCATTAATTATATATAAAATATTTTGTGTGCATTGTTTTGTTTGGTATATTAACAGGGGCGTCTCAACGTACTTGGAGGCCTAAAGCGAAATTTCAATTAAAGGCCTAAAATCTTTTAGCTGAGGCAATTATTATATAAATTGTTAACATTATTCTATAAGTAATAAGTTGACAAACTGCTTATAAACCTTTTTTGTTATTGGTTTAAAAACTCATGAAATAAGTCAATCTAAACAAGCTTGTAATTCACTTTATCCAAAACATGATTTTTACTATTGATTCATATTTTTGATAGAGCTCTAACTTACATATAGTATAAAACGGGTCTAGAAAATTACATCGCTAGAGTTAGTGAAGAGAATGTAAGAAGACAAAACAACATTTTTCTTGATTTCTTCTATTTAATTGAGGTTAAGGAGAATAAAATAATATACTATTTTTTAAAGAAAAATACATTTGTTTTAGATAATTAATTTTTTCTATAAAAACAATTAACACATAATTTATCGTGGTCAAAATTAGAGGCCCCCTAAAATTGGGGGCCTAAGGCATATGCCTAATTTTTATAAGCATTGAGCCGGCACTGTATATTAATAAAAACATGCATTGCATAAAAATATGTATTTAATCAAATGTATCCTCCACAATTATTGGTGGAAAAGATGTAAAAGGGGTTTGAGAAGTAATTAGGTCTTTAATCATGCTAATGCATGTATTAAATCTCTTTGCATTACTAATACCTAGAAGTTCATGGTATTAATAATATATTCCTCAATACACAATAGAATGTATACTAATTAATGCAAGCATTAATTATATATAGCATGAAAAGGTACCAAGCAAGGTACTACTAATACACAAAGTTAATGCATGCATTATTTTTGCTAATACACTCTACCACGACCCCTAAAGAGTGTAAATAAAGTCCTTCAAAGTGAGGTAGGGCCAAAAGCAGATCACTCTGATAAGTTCAAGATTTTATCGGGTAAATATCATAGATGGGCACGTAACTATCACTTTTTTTTTTTTTTTACCAAAAATCACTTAACTATCCTTTCTAACACAAAAATCACTAAACTTTGAGCATACTAACACAAAAATCCCACAATAGGAAAATACTAACTTTTGGTGGATAACTCACTTTTGAAGAAAATAAATAACCCTTCATACTAGTTAATCCTTTTTCCCTACCAGTTTAACATGTTTGGTTTGAATCTTATATATATAAAAGAAAATTCTAGGCCAGTCTACGTGGCACCCTTAGAATTCAGGAATTTACTTTTATGTTTTTTTTTCGTACTTTGGGGTTTTTTACCCATATTGTATTTTTACCTTAAAACCCGTTGCTTCAACTCTTGCGTCCCTTCAAAGTCACAATCCTTCAATGTGAAAAAGTGTCTTCTTTTAATATATTTTATACTATATTATATATAAATATAGAATATGTACTGAATTGAGTGTTTTAGTGTTTTAAGAAGAAGAAGAAAAAGAATACACAACATAGAAAATTTGAAGTCTAAAAATATGAGGTAACCCTTTATTTATAGCCAATAAAGGTAATATGAACATGTGCTTATTGTGCCTTATCAGAAAAGATACAATCCTTCAGAAAAGTCACAACTCATCCAAAAATTTACAACGCTTTAAAAAAGTCATACCTCTTGGGAAAAATCACAACCATTTGGAATAGTCACAACCCTTTGAAAAGATCACAACTCATGGAGAAATCACAACTTTTTGGAAAGTCAAAACTTTTTGAAAAAGTCCCAACCTTTAATGTGAAAAATTATAGGCTTTTGATATATTTTACAATATAATAAATGTAAGATAATATAAAATATAAAAAGATACACTAAATTGGATGTTTTAAGTTGGAGGTATTATAGTAATTAACATTCAAGTTAGGGGAGTTCATCCTTTTAAGGTAGTATAATATAATAATAATAATATATATAAATATATATAAATAGGTAGATAGATAGATAGATAGATGTTATCACATATTTTTCACATATTGATTTTTAATCTTTCACATTCTTTATTCAAAAAAGTTTAAATGTTTCAATTACTTCTTTTCTATTCTTTGTTAATGGTTAATATTGGAACTAGTTGGAGAATCTCAACTATTATAACTACTGCTACTTGTTATATTTATTTCAAAATGCATACTACTCTATATTTCTTGCAGTAACATATGATACGTTTAGTACTGTGGAGAATCTAAATACGTTTAACATATAAAATTTACTAGCATCTTATAAACCACTTTTTCATATAATTCTTAAGAATTGTATTTATCTAACTATTTAAATTTATTTTTTATTTGATATTTTCTATACTAGATCAAAATTTTGATCATCACCTTAATAATGTTTGTCACTATTATTATAAATTTAAATGAACATCATACATTCCATGTCCAATTAAATATCAACAAAAAGAAAAGGCATATATGAATAGTATTCTTCTTCTTTGACTTGTCTCTTTACCTGGAGTGGACAAATGCAACATTGTTGTTTGATTTAATTGCAAGGTTTAATGAGATTATTTTTCTACTGTTTTATATATGAAACAAAACAAAAAGTTACTTATTTTGTATGATAGAAGTCAATTTTAAGGTAAATAATTTAATTAGGAAGGTATTTTCTAGTGTTCGGTAGCAAATATTTTCATCTGGATGGAAGTTATTTTGTTTACCATTATTTTTTCAAACCAAACATGTTTAAGTGATAGGGAAAAGGGAAGAATATGAAGGGTTATTTACTTTCTACATATGGGTTTTGGGTCGGGTCGAAGCTTTTTAATTGAATTTTTATTTATTAGCTTTTTAAAGAAGAGCAAAAAATGGGTTATCCACCAGAAAGTTAGTATTTCCCGGTTGTGTGATTTTTGTGTTAGTATACTCAAAGTTTAGAGAGTTTTTTGTTAGAAATAATAGTTAAGTGACTTTTATGAAAAAAAGTGATAGTTATGTGACCCTCTATGAAATTTACATAGATTTTATCCATGAAACTTTTGAGATAATATGATATAAAAAATTTCATGAGTCAAGATTTTACGAGCAAACATAATCAATTTAACTTTGAGCCTCTCCATCCTCCTTTAACCATGAAATGTGTGCACTAGTGTACTAGGGCCCAGTGGCGAATTTACAGCAAAAAAATAGGGCATCTGCACCCGTGGTCTCTTCGTAAAATTAGATATTTTATATGTATATTTTTTAAGATTTTGTATAATATTACATTCTTGTACCCATACTACAAGAAGTCTAAATAGTCCACATGGTTAAATGTTGAGCTTTTCACCTTGAGGATTAATGATCAATTCTCACTTCAATACATTTTACTTGATGCACTCATGTTCGAAAAATCCTAGATTCGCCTCTGCTAGGGTCTTTGTTACATCACTAACATATGAATGTCCTTTTTTTTTTCTTGCCCCTTCCTAGGAGCTCCCACCTTTTTGCTTGCTTGGTGACTCAAACTCACAATCTTAGGATTGAAAGTGAGGGTATGAATGTCCTTTTGTTCGAATGATATACCTGTTTTTTTGAACTCTAGCTGTCATCTCCAATAAATTAAAGCCTAGATGATAATCAGTATAAACATTGTTTAATAGTCAGTCCTCTTTAATTGATCTCAGAACCAATGTTGTACATCTTTAAAAGCCAAAATCTGTCAAGTTGATACAACAACATATGTAGTGTAATCTCACAAGTGAGGTCCAGATAAAAAGTACTATTATTTATCAGGTTAATAGTCTTCATAATTACTCTTATAGCTATAGGTGAAACGTGCTGATGTTATCCAGGTTTGAGGATGAAGATCAAAAGCAGAAGGCAATAGCAAAATATGAGTTTAAGAAATTAATGAGATAGAGCTTCTATTAAGAATGACAATAAGTTTTACTTACCTAGTACGTGGTACTAGAGCTCTGGTGGCATCCAAAAGATCTTGCAATTGCACGGCACTCTTAAGCTTTGTCTGCAGCAGGTTGTGGAGAGTAAATAACAATACTGTACTCTAAAACATCGGGAATATAGTTAAAAAGCAGATTGGACAACGAAAATCAAAGAAGCACCTCAGATCTTGGTTTTCCCCCATTATATTTTAACATCAAATTTAAGAGCTTTTCCTCAGTGACCTTGAACTTCACTTTCTGTTTTGGAGTTCTATCACCACTGCACAAATTGAGAATGATTAAAGAGGAAACTAAAAGTTTTTTGGCAACAAAGGAAATGAAGAAAACAGGTATGTCTTACTGCCGAATAATCGCAATTACACATCGAAGCTCCTCTGATTGTCCAAATGTGCCAATAAGCCCACTTCCTTGACGTGTTAGTCCCTCAGAAGGCTGAACAGGTTCATTAACCTTCCATGGTAAAGTTGGTGGTATCCTGGATGAAAGATGTGGAGCTTTTGCATCTAGAAACATCTTCCTCAACACACACGCCGCATCATCATAGTACCTGTTCTCAGACATCATAGCAATAACTCCCTTTTAGAACCGAAACAATAATGTGGGTACAGATGATGACACTATAGTGCTACCACTTCTGCTGTACTCCATGACAGTAATGATAATGTTAATAATGAAAACACGACCAACAATAATCAAAATATCAAGAAAAATATTTTAACTTAGAACTCATGATACAGGTATGAATGAAATCTTCAACTATAAAATCTAGCTCTTACCATTGGGAGTACCACTCTGAGAAAGGGATGTGCAGTCAAAACATATATGGGGCAGAACACAAGGTCTTAAACCAATCAAGCACATAAATCTTTAAATCCTTGTGTCAGGATAAAAACTACAAGTGAACATATTGATGTTGACATATTCTCTTAACACATAGGTTAGGTTTCAACATTTTCTTTTTTTATCTTTTTACCTGTTTTTGGGTGTCATTTATCCTACTTAGTACTGGTCATTATTGTACTCCATTTGGTAGGAGCCCGTATGAATTTCATTATGTGAAAGTAGATAAAGCGTCATTCGCGAGGATTATGATATCTCTTGAAGGGAATTTTAAATCAGCTACATTACAGATGTACAGAATTAAGTTCTCCGATGGTTAATATATCTTGAGATCTCAGATTCAAGAGGAAGTAGACGATTACTTTCACCTTTATTTCAGTAATCTTATCCCCAGTAAAGGCATATTTTATATACCCCATCCAGTCATCGATTTCTCCCTTCCATTTAAGGAAGAGATTCCATTTTACTTTCTCCATTTTCTTTTTCTGCCAATTAGGGCATAAGATACATGTTCCATTTTGTATTAAGAAGCTGAAAGGAGTAATGCTGAAAAGCGAAACAGTAAATAGACTGGACAGGAAGTTTCCTCATTTACTTTCTTGTTGGTGAAGAATATGAAGCATCGTAAACATTACTTGTAAGAGTTCTTCACAAAGCTCCAGCCATTCACATCACAAACATAAGAACGCCCCTCACAACGCAACAGATCAAAGCCACAAACCTAAACAAAAGGAAGAGAAATTGTCATCCTTTTCTTTTCCATCAATGTAGTCTACAACACCATCAAACGAAAACTGCCAGCATAGTATGCCTCAGTTTAGAGGTCCGGGAAACAATTCAACAAATATTCATGTATTTCTAAATAATATAAACAGCAAAGTAAGAAATCAGTCAAGTAACTGTATTATAGCTGGGGGGACTAGTATCATCTATCGTCAGCAGTTGGATGATCCTTCACATGCCACAAATTAAGGCTCCGCCAATGGTTAGAGAGAACTCGAGCAAAGTTTTACCCCATTTTGAGATAGAATATACACCCACAGTATAAGCATGAAGACCAGATGAGAAGTATCTAACTTCATATTTCCAGATGTTGTGGAAAAATATTGGAAGACTTAAGTGACTTACAGCTTGCCTGAAAGCTATGCAAACTTCTCTTGCCATTTGCTTCTCTGAAGGGGTTAATAGAACAGGATACCTGACCTGCAAAATGAAGCAACTTTGAACGTGTAGCCAAATATAAGCACATATCTGCTGCTAGAGGAAAAGATCAGTACTTTGACAAATTTACTTATATACAGAAGACATTTAAGTGGGACATGATATGTTTCTCCATGAACCTTGTATATGGGGAAATTTCCCACATCAATAAGTTATTACTTTGTCAAAACTACTTCTGTCTCCTGAGCCAAATGCACACAGTAAATAAAAAGATGATATCACCGTTATTTTCCTTTTCTTCTCTGACTGTGTGCCTCAGGATATTGAAAAAAAAAAAAAGGAACGGACAAAACGCGGACTTCAAAAGTTGCCGATGATATGTTGAAGAAATTACTAACTTCTTTTCCATCAGGATTTCTCATCACAACTCCATCAACAACCGGAGATTTCCTTGCCTCTGCATGTGCATATTCTGGGCCAACAGTATACACCTACGAAAATTTAATAAAAAAAAAGATCAAGGATATGCGCACATCACGAGCAAAGTTGTGAAAAAGGATTTCCATTAAGTTTTCTCTAATGAAGATCCCTTATGAGTCCAAGAGGTAAACACATGGGAGCTAAGATGTAGATGGAAAAAGTTGCTAGCTCTTACTATAAATAAATGAGATCAGTATATGAGGTATGGTTTTCTGTCATTTTACCTTTCCTTTTTGGGGACTGTGAGGGTTGGGAAGAAGCTATAGGAAAGAACATATCGAAGGAAACATGGAAATTTTAAAAAGTCACCATCTCATGATGGGTACTCCCGGAGACAATTATTGGACTTGCATTTAGCTCTATGAGACCAGTAACATGGAAATATTGAGAAGTTACTATCTCCACTATAGACATTCCCGGAGTCCAAAAAACTTGTGTTCCTTGCTCCATCGATCTCTTCAGAATATGTAACCAAAAGTACCACCCAAGTTCTTAAAAATTAGCCTTGTCACTACTCTATCTCCTACTTTAGCTCATTATCCCTTCTTTTAATTTTTCCTTGAGACTTCTTTATAGCCTATTTCCCTCTAAAATATTTTACCATCTTTAATGTTTGTTTCCTTCTCAATTTTTTTTTTTTCACAATTTAGAATTAATGAAAAGCTAACAGTGTTTATTAAACATGTATAGAGGGATCAAGTGTGCCACAATTTCAAGTATTGATAAAGTATGGTTAATTATATCATCCCATGTCATGTATTACATCAATGTTTAATCTAATTAAAATTTCTCCTCACAGCATCTACTATCCAACAAAAAGAATTCAAAAAATTATGGGCCCACTAACATCTTTATGCCAGACATAATAATACCTGAGATATGCTACCCACCATAAAAAGAAAATCAAGTTTAATTGCCAATGACAGTTAAGCTCATTCACTCTAAGATACCAAAAAATAAACTAAGGAACCTTAACATCTGTTCCTCCTGTAGGCATGAATTCTTCGTATATGTATGATCCTTCACGTCTCACTCTTCTAACATCTGGATGGAACTCACTTGAGCGGTTACCAACCTGAAGAAAAAGAAAGAAGTTTAAGAACATCAAACCGAATTGCATGTACAACATACTATCAAATCTATCGTCAAGTATAAATCCGACAAATTGACACAAACTATGGTGGAGGATATGGATGATTTAATAAGAGAACTTCAATTGTTAAAAGTTGCAATGTTTTTAAAAGATATGAATCCTGCTATTACAGATAAGCAACTGACAAGGAGACGCTCGCTTCAGGATTACAATTTTTCTCTCTCATAATTTTCAGTACAAAAGAAATGTCACAAGTAGACACCTAGAAGCCTATGAAGCCAAAGGAGAAGCAGGAAACTGAAATAAGTCTTGACACTATCCCAATGAAAGAAATGAAAAATCCATCTCTCTAAGTATCTTCAGTGATGTTGAAAGAAAAATTTAAGTTGCGGAACATATCAAATCCTTCTCCGGAATGATTACCCTGGAAATGTATAAAGAAATTGAGGTTATAACTGCAAAGCAGACAAATGCACCTCTTTTCGAGAAAAATGTCTAAATCTCTCTTGAAATTTTTAGAATAAAATTACTTGCATCCAAGCCACAGCTAAAGACAACTAACTGAATCAGGACAGATCATCCTCAATCACCCATTAGGATTTAGGGGTTTCTATACAGGAGAGTGGTTGATTAAATAATACAAGAACATATGCAGAATAGTCATAACAGAGGAGCTGCAGTGTCTGACTCAAAAGGAAGTTTGCCAAAGCAATTTCAAATTTTTGTGCAAAAAACAATGTCATTTTTAAATTTTTACCTTTCGGAACAATTCCTTCATTCCGCTGCCTGCTGAACTAGGGTAATATATCATTATTCTGTGATCATCACCTACTCAAACAATGTGAGACTGCATAAGACACGGTAAATGGTACTTGCATAACATCAGAAATGCGGCAGATGCGAAAGCAAATTCTAACAGTAAGAGAAACCTGCACTCTGATAGCAGTCATAAGATATAAGTAATAGACTTGAGGTCTAAGCTCAAATCAAATTAAACTTTTTCAAACTCCATTTAGCAGTTACAACATAATATAATATGGTACAGTTTTGGTTTCTCATCAAAGCGGAACTTAACTAAGAGGCATCAATGTATATCCCACTGTTTGAGTTAATTATTTATTTCTCAAAATTTTCAAGGAACACAAAAATATGAGTTTTTCCTTTTGATGTATACCAGTCTATTTATTTGCAGTTCTAATGCAAATGATATATTAAGCTAAACAAACAGCTTACAAAATCCTCGCAAGGCAGGAAAACTGACCGTCAACAGGCTTTTCCACAAAAGGTTTCCAAAAGCGATTCCCATGAACTTGGACAAAGTCATCTTCTTCCTCAAAATAATCCAGTTGTTGATAAGGCACTTCTCTATTAACGCAAGCATATCTGGGAACCGGGATCCCAAACATCTCTAGATGCTGAAATCCCACAAATCAAAGCAAAAAATGAAAAAAGTGTCTAAATTATGTGCTGGTTTTATGGAGATGCAAAAAGCAAGAAGTCACTGCTTTTATACAAGGTAAGTTGGGAGGGGGGTTGTCAACAGGATAATGGGGGAACATGAACATAAACATAAAAAAGGTTGAGGTAGCAACCTCATATACTTTTCTGCGATCATGAAGAAGGTGTTGGGGCTCCAATTCATTGACAAGGAAAGGCCTAAGAGAGAGGAGCAGATAGATAGTTGAGAGAGTAGTTTAAATTTGACAAGGAAAGGAAGAAGGAGAAAATAGTTACATACTTTCTCAATGCAGCATATTGTTCAACCTTGTCCAAAGGATATCCAGTGGAATGGAAGGCAATCAAGCAATCACAACAGGGCCAGCTGCAAATACAAAGAAGTAGTAATTAAATAGCTAGGAATTGAGAATATTGTAGAATGAATAATTAAAGTACCTCTGAATTGGATCGTTGAGAATAACTTTGTCCCCAAAATGCACTACCTACATGTACATGTAATCAATCGATATACAATAGAAATGAAAAAAAAAGGGAAATGTAAATTACCTGAAATTCGCCAAATGAGTTTAATCTATCAAGAATCTGTCCCATGGGAGCAGAAAATACCTGCGAAATGAGTGTTAATGGTGGTGTGCATGGTGATTGGTGAGAAATTGAAACAAAAACAAATGAAAGAAGAGAACCTCCGGGCCGCTTTTCACCTTCTTTTCCATTACACAAACCCCTATCTTTATCTTCTTCCCATCATTCAATTCCATATCAAACAAACAATGTGAATTCACTAATAATGTCACTAATGGATTATATGATATGAGTATTATTATAATAAATAAAGAGTTGTTAGAGATTCAACAATCCCGCAACTTACATACGTACATACATACAAACAATACAAGGAAGAAGCTACTACAACACTAACAAACACCCATATTGACACGCGTACCTTTCAACAAATATATCATACTCCTTCTTTCCACCTACTACTTTTTCTTTTTCATTTAAACATTATTTAATTTATATATATATATATATATATATATATATATATATATATATATATAATATGATTAATAAGGAAATATTACATAAATTGGCCATAAAATTCAAAACAATTACACGTTCATACCTCAATCCTAAAGTAATTCAAGAAATACCCTAATCATATATATATATATATTTATTTATATATTGTATTGATATCATTAATGTTTCTTGTTTAGAAATTACTCATTAATCAATTATTTAGTGGGGTATTTGCTTAGTTTCCCCGAAAAAATAAGGACTTTCAAATCGTGAAGAAAATTCTTAATTTTTCTTTATTTGGTATATACATCATATATTATATATATAATCATATATTATTAAAGGTAAAAACCTCGAAAGTATAAAATTAGATTATCATTTATCTCTATACTAAATAAATAGTTAATCAAATACTAATATTTTAATTACATTATGACAGAATTTGAAGTTCAATAACTGCACTTGAATTCTTTAGTTAGGGCAGCATTGAATATAAAAGGTCAAATACATTGCATTACTTTCTCATACTTGACAATAATATAAATGAATGAGGTAAATAAAAACATATTGACCTGAAATTTTATGTATCAACCAAGCAATACATTATTTATATTCTTAAAAAATTATATAATGCCATAAAAATTTAGTGCATTAACCAAATATTTCTTCTTCTCTCAGAATATTAAGTAAACAAGAAATCAAATTATCATATACTCCTTCCGTCCAACAATAGTTGTTTAGTATATTAAAAATAGTTGTCCAACAATATTTGTCCAATTTAGAAAATCAAGAGATAATTTACCTTTTGTGTCTATTTTATCCTTACTATTAAATATTATTTATCATCTAACACATTTTTTCAAGGCACTAAATTTAATAAAGTCAAAGAATAATATAGTAATATTACCTAAGAGATGAGTCAAGTCAATAGTAGACAACTATTATTAAACAGAGGGAGTAATAATTAAATAACATTTATCAGGAATACTATTTGGTCTCTCCCATTTTTTCTTTACTTTTATAAATATATTAACTCAAGTAATTTGAGGCATTGTCAAAATGAAGAGATCTGATCACGAAGATAAATTGATGGATTAAAATTTTAGCTGTGTTTGTACTTTATATAAGTTCTTGATTGTTCGTAATTATTTTTTTTTATAGTTTTCTCTATTTTTTTTTTCTCATTTATCGACTTTAAATTAAATTATCTAGTTTATAACTTTTTTATGTTTTCTATTTTTGTTGTAATGAAGCTTATTTATTCACCACAATTCGAATGTACTCTTTGCTTTTTTTTTTTTACTTTTCATAGTTTGATATCTTTATTTTTAATTTATATTTGTATGGCTATGTGCTGGTGGTAAATTTTCAATGGACTTTCATACTTGGCAAGAACAAAATTTTATATATTGTTGACTGGATATTGTCTTGATTTGTAAATTGAGCATTTTAATTAAATTTAATTTGCTATTTTAATTTCTATGATTTATTGAATTCTTGAATATATTTTGCTTCTTTTAAAATAGATGAATTATTATTTTAATTTTATAGTTTATTAATGAATTTTGAAGGAACCGTAAATAATGTTCATTCTTGTATGAACACATATTCATTTACCATATATATATATATATATATATTATTGAGAATTTCTTTTAGTGATGCTAATACGATGATATAATCATTTAACTTAGTGGTTTTTTTAATTCATTTGATTAATGAATATTTAAGATGTTATCATGCTGTCCAAAATAATAATAAAAAGATTTGAAGAGTTGCAATTAATTTATTATAAGTAATATGTTGGATATATTTATAAAATGAAGTGTATATCTGAATGATTACACTTTATTTATCTTATTAGTATAAATATATTTGAATGGTCATTGTTAATTGAATATACTTAATGAAGTATTTAATAAAGAATATGGTAAGTCAAAGTGTGTATGTGTCTTTTTAAATGCGCATTTTTTTCATACACAAAAAAATATTTTTCACCATCTTTTAACTAATTTTAGAGGTAAATATTTATGGGTGCGCATCGATCGGTTCGGTTCGGTTTTAGGTGTTAGTGGTTCGGTTTATCGGTTTTTGGTTTGTAAATATTTCAAACCGATAACCAAATCAACAACATATTTCTTATCGGTTTTTGGTTAATCGGTTTATGGTACTTAACGGTTCGGTTTTCGGTTTAACCAATAAGAAAATACTCATATATATTATATACACAATAAGAAAATTTTCAAATAAACCATATAATTTTTCCAGCATTTGGCATGAAAGTAATAATCATAAAAGTAACAATCATTTTTCTTGCAAGTTTAGACACTAGACACATTCAAAGGAAAAAGTGTGAAAGTAACAATCGTTTAACCATTAACAAAAAGTGTGAAAGTAACAATCGTTTAACCATTAACAATAAGACTAGTAAATTTAGTATAGTCTTATTGGGTTATCGGTTTAACCATTAACAAAAATTATAAAGCCGGAAACCAAACCAATAACCCAATAAAAAAATTTGCAAAATCGTTTAAAAACTGTTAGCCCAATAACCCAATATCAATAAACCAATAGTGTTTTTTTCGGTTCAGTTTATTGGTTAAATCAGTTTTTGCACACCCCTAGCCATAAAAAAGAGAGTAAGTCATATGATTGGAGTGTACTTCGTCTAATTTTGGGACTTCATCAAAATTACTGTTTGTGTTTACTATTTGCGGAAAAATGAATTGTATTTCTTGACATACGCAAAAAAGTTTTACTCTATTGCGAATTTTCTTCAATGAAAATTTTTAGTCTTAGGTCGTAAGTCTCACTACATTGAAATTCAAATGGATATACAATAATATTTGTGTTATTTTTGATAGTTAACAAATAAATTGAAAAATATTAGTATATTAATAAAAACGTTTTTGAATTCTCGCTTTATATGATTGCTAATAGAAATTGACAACTATTAAGATAAAAATATTAGTTAATGCACGAGGAAAGTGAAATTATATATCATATAGGATAGACAAAAAAAAGGTAAAAAAAAATTCTCCTTTATCGTAATAACGATGATGATGATATGATATGAAATCACGAGAGTAAATGAGGAAATTGAAAATATAAAGAATATGTTTTGAATTAATCTTTTGAAATGAAAAGATATATAACTCTTTGTTTTAAATATTATTTAAGTGAAATCTTACATGTCATATTGGTATATATATATATATATATATATGAGTTCGAGTATTTCAATTAATCAAGAAAAATATTATAATTGTCTTCGAATATTAACAAGTTTAATCAAGCTCTATCTTTTACATGAATTAGTTTTTACTCCTTATAACTTTGATGTAATAGTTATATTATGTTATTAAAATTTTAATTGAATTATTATAATAGTCTTCCATTAGAGGAATAAGTATTCACTTTATCGCGGATATACAACAATTTAAGTGATAAATTTATTATGCCGAGAAATGATTAAAGCGTTATGTTGAAAAAAAAATAGTATATTATTGATATTTGAGTAAAATTATAAAATAGTAAATAAGTTATTATAAATATTTTATCGTGGTAAGTCATTGCCTTGAAGCAATTTCAGTCTGCTAAGGATACAAATCGTGGTAGTTGGTCGCTAGCCAAGATTCTATAGTTACTTTAAAAAATGTGTATACATACGTGGCTGAAAGTTTAACGATTGTCTAAAATAATTGCTTAACAGTTAGAAAGAAAAATATTTATTTTGCCTAAAATAACTCATGGAATTGTGTCTCATAGTAAGAAACTAACATAGATCCCCGAGTCAAGTCTGTGAGCTCATCCGCTTCTTTAGGCTGTGAAGCACAAGTCAACAAAGGTGACTTGACTGGCCTATACTCAAGATAGGACCTCCAATGCTGGTTTGTTGACCCATCTAGTTGAAAAGTAGTGTAATCCCCCATGAGACCACTAACCCGAGGTTATGCAACCTCTCTTGACAAGTGATTAGAAACTTATGGGCATTTTCGCTCGGAACACCTAAGAACCTGAGAGGTCCTAATATGATGAATTGTCCCAACATTTTCTGCTCCTCAGAAGACATAATTGGCCTAGCTACCTGATGCTTATTGTGACCAACGACACTAACCTACAGTATGAGTGTCTACGATCGTCGATAGTATAGGAACCCAACTAAAGGTTGGGGTCGTGTCCCAAGGGAGCGGTTTTGAGAATTGATAGAAAAATAAAATTACATTCTAACTAGTCGTAGCTAAAGATATTAACGAACAAAAACATAGTAAATTAAAGGGGGTGACACATACGTGTCAAATATCAAATGGGGGTTTTGTAACAATGATAAAACAACAAAATAAACAAGAAAATCAAGTATGGGGAAAGGTTCTTGGGATGTGACCGCAATACAAGTTGAGTTAAATCGTTGGGTACATGCTTTCAATAGGAAATTTGCAAGACAATAGTGACTAGGCTAAGCTTTAAATGGAAATAAGTTCCCTCTCGGGCAACTTACCCCGTTTCAAATGCGTTCCTCGCGGACACCCATTTGCCGCATGAAGACCAGCCTACGCCTTACCCCACTCACTCTCTCGAGCTGAGTATTAGAATATGGGACTAGGGCTCACCCTCTCGGGATGAACCTCATGTCGACCTACTCCTTAAGCCATTAGTCTAGTGATTTTGGTTTCGCGACCTCCCTCTCGAGCAAGCCGAAAACACATGGGTGACTTTGTATTTGCAACTACAAATCCTTTAGATTAAACCACAACCACTAGGTGAAATCACCATTAACATACATCTAACCTATCAGCAAGCAAGACCCAACAAGAATATCAACCCATATTTGCTAAATCACACCCCAAGAATGAGGATTTTTAGCCACACATCAAGAAATAAGAAATTATACCTAACATGATAAAGAAATCAACTGGGTATAAGAAATTAAACCTTGAATTAAGCTACGGAAGAAGGATAAAAAAGACTCACTTCCAACTTGGGGAAGATGAACTCCTTTCTTCAAGTCTCCACAAAACCCTCTCCAAACTTGAGAGAAAAATACAGAAAAATACTATAGACTAATAATAATTTTTACTCTAAAAATGTTCCTCTCTAAGACTACAACTCTAACTAGTATTTATAGTTTTCACAGATTGTGCTGCGGAGGATCGTTCAGCGACATTAGTCGAGATTGTCGATGAACTCGGCTATCCGCCCTTTAATCAGCTCATCGCCTTCAGTGTCTTGCCTTCAGCATTCTCATATTCTGGATCATTGGGCGGTACAGTACTGCTTCGTGGAACTAATTGGCGACTGCTCCTTTCCTCACCTTTTGATCCACTTCCTTCGAGGCTTTGCATACTGGAACAAAGGGCGGTGCATGTCACTTTGGCGATTCGCCAAGTTGGACTCGGTGATCCGCAGACTTTCATTTCTTGTTCTTTTCAGCCCTTTTGCTCCATTTTACGCCTAAGTGTCCATGCTTCCAATAAAACTTCAAATACCTGAAACTTAAGCATTTTAATTAGGTATTGAGATAAAACAAGCATTCAAGGACACTATTTCTATTAAAATAAACCCCTGAATGAGTCCAATTTGTGGACTCATCACTATCATAGGTGGAGCAAAAGTCAAAACCGGCTTGACTACTAAATGGGGAGACGCAACAATATGATATGCTCCTGGAGTCTGAACACCCTGTGCGCTTACCTAGCTGGAGTTTTGTCACGCCCTGAGCCTACATCCTAGACATGACCGACACTCAAGAACCATTGTTGGCCCCAAGTGAACCCTTGGCCTGACTCAACTCTCAACGGAAGACTTGCTCAACATTTAAAAGAACACAAAAGATAAACTCACGTAGTTAACTCAGAATGTTGTAAAGGAACATTCAACTGGCCAAAGAGGCAACTTAAGTCTTTAAACTTTTAAAACTGAAAATGGAAAAGACTCATGAACTACTGTCTATCTATCTATGAAGCCTCTACTAACTGAGATGGACGTCGCGACAAGACCCACAACATCCTAATATCAAAATGAATTAACTGAAAGTAAATAGGGAATCCTCTAGAAGGAAGGAGTCTCACCAAACAACTCTGGAACTCAACTAGATCAACGAAGCGCTGGTTGCTGATCTTGATTACCTGTTTCTATATCATAAAATGATGCATGCCAAATGAAGTCAATACATTGAATGTACGAGTATGTGAGGGGAAATCTAAAACATGACATAAGCTTGAACTGGAATTGAAGAAACACTTACCTCGTCTCAATTCAACTCAAACTTATTTCAATTTAAAGAAATAAAAATAATGCAGTATAAAGAAAAACTTTAAAACAGAAGATAACAACTCGATGTATTGAAATATACAACAATACTCTGTTTATATGAAAAAATACAAAATAAACTCTGTTTGGGAGATTCTCTAACCGACAACCATCACTATGAGCTATGTGATGATACATCGTCTAGCCTACGCTGTCAGAACAGTCCTATACTTTGCCAGGGTATAGAACTCCTTAACTAAGTAGATCCACTAGTCTATGTTGAAAAGTAATAAAGGAATCATCTAAAAAGTATGACCCTTTTTTACCCACTTTGGCTACATGGTTTATGGGGGCTGTGAGTTGTTAGAACTTTCTCCCATATCGGTGCTCAATACTACTCCAAAATATAACTTAGCTCATTATGTTTTAAAGAGAACATTTCCTCTTCCTCAACTTTGAGATTAATACTCCAAAGGTTTCTCTATAAAGAGATAATACTGAAAACTGTTCATGAATTCTTTGGAAATTGGTGTTTCCTCTCCTCTTAAATGTAAAAATATCTGCTCTTGGAAATACTTAGTTTCCATATATCATTTTAAAGAAAATTAACTCAGCTCTACTCTTGCTCAACTCAGTGCTCAAGTCATTTAAAATAAGTTTTAAATTTTTTTTGTAAAAGACTTCTTAAAATGACTCAAAGAACTCTCAAGACTTGGCTCTTAGCTCTACCTTAACCTTGAATTATGATTCATGTTGTGAATGATTTCTAGATGTTTAGAAGTAGTTTAGAATAGTTAGAATCAAAGGGGAGTAAAGGTAGGGGAGTAAAGGTACCTTTTGAAAGAACTCAAACGGGCTAAACGACGGAGAAGGGGTGGGGGCAGACGACCCTGGCGCACTGAGTGGCGCGGGGAGCCAGCCACCCCTGGCTGGCACATCGGTGGCGCGTCGCCCCAGGCACCGCCGAGAAAACCTGACGAATTTTCCTCTTCGATTTCTGACTCTAATTCTCCTAGAATCGAATGGTTTCTTGCCCAATCACTTAGAATCAAATACTCCACAAATGTACACAAGAATCTACTCAACAACAACCCTTAAAAATTATCTCAAGAACTCATCAAACCCATCATAATTCAAGAACGAACACAATACTTCAAAAATACTAATCAAGAACTCAATTCCTTCAATTTTGAGAATGAAATTGTTTTAAAAAATCATGATTGGCGTGTGGGTGAACGAACCCAATACTATGAGAACTCACATACCTCTTAGGGATCAAACCCTTGGTGAAATCCGCAACAAAACTCAAGGATCTTGACGAACGCCTTGAACTTTTCTCTTTCTCTCCTCTTCTCAATCTGCTCTCAAAACCCTAAGCATATTTTAATTTATGAAAACTGAACCAAATCAGATTTGACCCCAAAATATTACTAAAAATCAAATTAATCTGATTGGGTTAGGAAAAGACCAAAATACCCCTCATATTTTCAAGTAACTTTCCTTAACTGGACAACCCAACTTTAAATAGGCATATCTCCCTCATACGAGCTCAAAATGTAGCAAACTCAGTGGCGTTGGTAAGAGGATTCCAAGACCTTTAATTTGATATCTTATGTGCCACTAACTCATCCTGTACTGAATGTTATAGTCATTTGAAGTTGACCCAAAACTTATAACTCAAGCATAACTTGTAAAATTCCAGATTTGGCTATTTCCAATTTAACGCTTTCTAAATTTATCTCTTTATAAGGCGGGATGTTACAAGTCTGATCCTTGAACCTGGGGTTCAGCTGAAGAGCAAGGCAAAGTCCATGCTTGTGGCATATCCTCCATGAAGCTGAGAATCTTGGCCAAAGTATCCAGTAGCACTAGCATGACCATAAATCTTCGAGTCTTGGCTTGCTTTACCATCCGGCTGGTGCTATACATGCTCTGCCTGTATCTCGAGATCAGGTGATAATACCCTCTCTTGATCTCAAATTGGTGCTACAATCCTTGCTCTACTTTGACCTCTTAATCGGTGTCGACCTCTACACCTATCTGTGGCTCCACGCGGAGGTGCGGGAGGCTCTGCCCACCCACAGACGATCTCATTCTAGCCATCTAAGAAAGAGTGAAACAAATGGATTTTAGATATTGTTACAATAACCAATGCATGATATGAAACAAGAAACAATTAAGTATTCCTAAGAATGTCCTAGAGCCTCTCATGTATGGAATACATACGTAAATATACCGATCTGCAAGACACTACTTGGCATTTGCTCCTTGTTACGCCCCGAGCCTACACCTTGGATGCGACTGGCACTTGAGAACCATTGCTGGCCCAAAGCGAACCCTTGGCTTGGCTTAACTCTCAGCGAAAGACTTACTCAACATAAGATAAACTTAAAAGATAAACTTTACTCAACTGTCTCAAAAGATAAACTTAGAATGCTTTAGAAATAAACATTCAACTAGCCAAAGAGGCAACTCAAATCTTAACATAAACAACTGAAAATGAAAAGGCTCACGAACTACTGTTTATCTATCTATGAAGCCTCTAATACTATGAGGGATTTTGGGACAAGACCCCCGATCATCCTAACAAAACTGAAATAACTTCACAGAAATAATTGAGGGATCCTCCGAAAGCAAAAAGGCTCAACAAACAACTCTTGAATCTCAACTAGATCAACGAAGTGCTGGATGCTGATCCTGGTTACCTCTATCTGCATCATAAAAGATGTAGGTCAAATGGCGTCAGTACATGAAATGTGCGAGCATGCGAGGGGAAATCTAAAACATGGCTTAAGTTTGAACTGGAACTGAAGAAACAACTTACCTTGTCTCAACTCATTCTCAACTTATTTCAATATAAAAGCAATAAGGATAATGCGATATAAAGAAAAGCTTTTAAAAAAGTAGATAACAACTCTATGTATTGAAAAATACAATATAACCCAGTTTGTATGAAAAAATACAAAATAAACTCTGTTGAGGAGATTCTGTAACCGACAATCATCACTATGAGCTACGTGATAATACAACGTCTCGCCCATGCTGCCAGAACTTTCCTATACCTTGCCGGGGTATAGAACTCCTCAACTAAGTGGATCCACTAGTCTATGCTAAAAAGCAACAAGGAATCATCTAAAAAGTATGGCCCTTTCTACCCACGTTGGCTACATGGTTTATGGGGGATGTGAGTTGTTATAACTCTCCCCCATATCGGTTCTCAATACTATTCCCAAAATATAACTTAGCTCATTATGTTTTAAAGAAAACATTTCCTGATCCTCAACTTTGAAATTATTACTCAAAAGGTTTCTCTTAAAAGAGATAGTACTCAAAGCTGCTCATGAACTCTTTCAGAAATTAGTGTTTCCTCTTTCTTTAAATGTAAAAAACATTTCTCTTGGAAATACTTAGTTCCCGTATATCACTTTAAAGAAAATGAACTCAACTCCACTCTTCCTCAAACTCAATTGCTCAAGTTTTAA
The DNA here is from genome assembly GCF_019186545.1 of Solanum stenotomum. Classification (NCBI taxonomy): domain Eukaryota; kingdom Viridiplantae; phylum Streptophyta; class Magnoliopsida; order Solanales; family Solanaceae; genus Solanum; species Solanum stenotomum. Next base: position 45,624,439 of record NC_064284.1, read on the forward strand.
AACAAGTTTAAAAGATTGTAAAAAGACTTCTTAAATTGACTCGAAAAACTCTCAAGACTTGACTCTTAACTCTACCTTGAATTTGAATTATGAATTCAAGATGTTTAGAAGTATTTTAGAGTGTGGATATCAAGTAGAAAACATAGGTACGATTCAAGGGAATGTACCCGAAAAGAAGGAAGGAAGGGTAGGGGACCTGGCAACCCTTGCACACTGAGTGGTGTGGTACCCTAGCCCATATACTATAGCAGGTGGGTTGGGGCACACTGAGTGGCATGGCGCACACTGAGTGGCATGGCGCACAAGGGCCCTACCTATAGAAAAGATACTTGGGTCGCACTGAGTGGTGCGATTCCCCATGCTCCTTCCCAGAAACCGATGAATTTTTTTGTTCTTTCTCATACTCTAACTCCTCTAAAATCCAACGATTTCCCTCAAACTCTTTTGGATTCTTAGACCCAACATAATTACAGCAAAATCCTCTCTAAAGTATTCAAGAACAATACTTAAACACAAGATCCTCATCACAAGAACTCATCAAAACTCCAACAATGAAGATTACCAATGGAATTCCAAGAAAAACTTATCAAGAACTCAAATCCTTCAACTTTGAGAAAGAAATCGCATTAAAATAGCATGATTGAAGTGTTGGTGAACGAACCCAACACTAGGAGAACTCACATATCTCTTAGGGATCAAACCCTTGGAGAAACAACCTTCGATCCGCAAGAAATTTTGACGAACACCTTGAACCTTCTCCTCTTTTCTCAATTTTTCTCTTCTTGAACTTTCTTCTAAAACTGAACCAGATCAGTTTAGACCCCTCAATATTACTATAATTTGTTTTAAGATGATGTGGGTAAGGTAAAGACCAAAATACCTGTCACATTTTTGGGTAACTTTCTTTAATTGGACAACATGACTTCAAACTGGCATAAGTCCTTCATACGAGCTCGAATATTAGCAAACTCGGTGGTGTTGGAAAGAGGATTCCAAGAACTTTTATTTTATATCTTATGGGCCACCTAAATCATCATTTACTGAAAGTTATGGTCATTTAAAGTTGACCCAAAACTCACAACTTAAGCATAACTAGAAAATTTTTAGATTTCGCTATTTCCAATTTAGTTCTTTTTATTTTTAGCTCTTTCAAATATCGAGGTGTTACAATATCTCCCCCTTGGGAAAATTCATCCTCAAATAAGATTACTCTAAGTAGACTAAGGGTGGTAACATCTAACACCCAACTCAAACATTCAATATGCAAAGTAACACAACATTTCATCTAAAATAAATGCCAAGAAAATGATTAGTACCTTAATTTGGGATTTCTCCAGACTCAAAGAGATGTGGGTATCTCTTTTTTATATCCTCCTCAGCCTCCCAAGTAGCTTCCTCAACAAGCTGATTCCTCCACAAGACCTTGATTGATGTTACCTCCTTGGTTCTCAACTTGCGAACCTGACGCTCCATAATCTGAACGGGAATCTCCTCATAAGATAATATATCCTTAATACCAATGTCTTTAGTCGGTATAATAAGTGAAGGATCGCCCATACACTTCTTTAACATTGAAATGTGTATACTGGATGGACTGCTGCTAACTCTGACAATAGCTCAAACTCATAAGCTACATTGCCAATCCTCTTGGATATCCTGTAAGGACCAATATACCGAGGATTAAGCTTCCCCTTCTTACCAAACCTCATAACACCCTTCATGGGTGAAACCTTCAAGTAAACCCAATCATCCACCTCAAACTCTAAGTCTTTTCTCCTAATATCAGTATAAAATTTCTGACGACCTTGCGCTGTTTTTAACCTCTCTTGAATGACCTTCACTTTATCTATCGCTTGATGAACCAAGTCTGGTCATATCAACCCAGCTTCACCAAACTCAAACCATCCAATATGAGATCTACATCTTCACCATAAAGAGCCTCATAAGGAGCCATCTGGATTCTAGTGTGATAACTATCGTTGTAAGCAAACTCAATGAGATGTAAGTGATCATACCAATTACCTTTGAAATCGATCACACACTCCCTCAACATATCTACTAAAGTCTAAATCGTACGCTCTTCTTGACCATCAGTCTGAGAATGAAATGTAGTACTCAAATTTACCTTGGAACCCAAACCTTTCTGGAAAGACTTCCAATATTGTGCGGTGAATTGCGCACCTCTATCTGAAATGATGGACACCAGAACTCCATGAAGTTTGACTACCTCTTGAATATATAACTTAGCATAATCTTCTGTTGAAAAGGTAGTCTTTACCGGTAAGAAATGGGCTGATTTAGTCATTTGATGTACAATCACCTAAATTGAATATGCTGTCTGCGAGACCGTGGCAACCTAGTAATGAAATCCATATTGATCATTTCCCACTTCCATTCCGGAAGATCTATGTTCTGAGCCATACCACCGGGCCTCTGGTGCTTTACCTTTACTTGTTGGCAATTCGGTCACTTAGCAACGAACTCTGCAATACACCTCTTCATACTACTCCACCAATAGACTTCTCTCAAGTCATAATACATCTTTGTGTAACCCGGATGGATAGAGTATCTGGAGAAATGAGCTTCCTCCATGATCCTCTCTTGGAGTTCATCCACCCTTGGCACACACAATCTACCTTGATAACTCAATACACCATCTCCCCATTTTTCAAAAGCCATCACTTTTTGCTTGTGAACATTTGGGTTTAACTCACGCAAAATAGGATCTTGATCTTGTTTATGTTTCACTTCGGACACTAATGATGATTCACACCACCACTACATCGTCATTGGAATCCATTAACCGGACTCCTAATCATGCAAGTCTATGCACATCTTTGGGTAACTCTTTCTTGTCTTCCTCAACATTGGGAGTACTACCCATAGACAACCTGCTCAATGCATCAACAACAACATTAGCCTTACGTGGGTGATAGAAAATACTCATGTCATAATCCTTGAGTAAATCCAACCACCTCATATGTCTGAGATTAAGATCTTTCTAACTGAACACATACTAAAGGCTCTTGTGATCGGTGAACACATCTACATGAACACAATAGAGATAGTGACATCATATTTTCAAAGCGAACACTACGATATCCAACTCTAAATCATGGGTTGGGTAATTCATATCGTGAATCTTAAGCTGTCTGGGGGCATAAGCTATAACCTTTCCATTCTGCATCAATACACAACCTAGTCCAACTCTGGACGCATCACTATATACCACAAAACCTTGTGTACCCTCTGGTAAGGTCAATACTGGGGCAGTAGTCAACCTAGTTTTCAATTCCTGAAAGCTCTTCTCACAAGCTTCAAACCATTGAAACTTAACTGTTTTCTCAGTCAACTTGGTCAACGGGGATGAAATAGATGAAAACCACTCGACAAACCTTCTATAATAACTATCCAATTCCAAGAATCTCCTAATATTAGTTAGATATGGGTCTAGGCCAGTTCTGCACTGCCTCAATCATGTCAATTCGAATCTCATTACCAGAAAAAATGTGGCCTAAGAATGCCATAGAATCAAGCCAAAATTCACACTTAGAGAATTTAGCATACAACTCTCTATCCTTAAGAGTTTGAAGAACTACCCCGAGATGACTAGCATGATCTTTCTCATTCCTTGAATAGATTATAATGTCATCAATGAATATGATAACAAACATATCTAGATACGGCTTAAACACTGTGTTCATAAGATCCATGAAAGCTGCAGGAGCATTCGTTAGGCCAAAAGACAAAACCAGAAACTCATAATGACCATAGCGGGTCCTGCAAGTTGTCTTAGGGATGTCACTTTCTATTACTCTCAAATGATGATAGCCTGATCTGAGGTCTATCTTAGAAAAACAAGTGGCACCCTGAAGTTGATCGAAGAGATCATTGATTCTCGGAAGAGGATACTTATTCTTGATAGTTACCTTGTTCAACCGGTAATCTATACATGTTCTAAGAGAACAATTTTTCTTCCTCTTAAATAAGACCGGAGTGCCCCAAGGTGAGACACTTGGTCGAATAAAGCCTTTCTAAAATAAGGTCTTTCAACTGCTCTTTTAACTCAGATGGAGCCATTCTATATGGCACAATAGAGATATGACGAGTATCAGGAAGAATATCTATACCAAAGTCTATTTCTCTCTCAGGAGGGACTCTGAGATGATCATCTGGAAAGACTTCTAGAAACTCACTCACAACTGGAACTGACTAAATAGATGGTGTCTCAACACTAGAGTCATTAACTCGGACTAGGTGATAGATGCTCCCCTTGGAAACTAACTTTCTTGCCTTAAGGTACGAAATAAAATGACCCTTAGGCATTTCTAAACAACTCCTCCACTCTAGAACTGGCTCATTAGGAAACTTGAACTTAACTACTCGAATTCTACAATCGATTGAGGCATAACATGGATGAAGCCAGTCCATACATATAATAACATCAAAATCTACCATGTCTAACTTGACTAATTCAGCTATGGTGTCCTTGTGATTGACGGAAATGGTACAATCATGATAAACTCTCTCAGTTAGAATAGACTCATCAACAGGTGTGGAAACACTGAAGGGCTCAAGAAGTTTTTCAAGAATAATATTGAATCTCATAGCTATATATGTAGTCACAAAAGATAAGCACGCACCTGGATCTAGCAAAGTGTATATATCAGAAGTAAAGACTTTGATCAAACCAGTGGCAACATTAGGTGAATTCTCTTACTCTTGGCGACTGGTGATAACATACAGATGGTCTGCTCCTCTGCCTGTCCCTGAAGTAGCTCCTCTAGGTGAAACTCTGTCTGGTGGAGCCATTAAAGAAGATCGGGCTCTATTACACCCGTTACCACTACCTTGCCTGTTCTCAGGGCACTTTCTCATGGAGTCACCATTTTGACCACACTTGAAGTCACTAGTGGAGCCATCACGACACACTCTTGAGTGGTTCCTACCACACATAGTACATGCATGAGTCCCATTACCTCCTTGTGCCACACTACCTTGAAACTGTGTAGGTCTAGCTCTGAAATTCTGATTCTTGAACTTACCTCTGCTCTTTGGTGAAGGTGCACTAGTAAATGATGAAGCAGTTCCGTTTGGCTTGTGTTGAAAAGAAGACCAGTTTGCATTACTCTTTTGCTGTCCGGACTCGTTCCAAGTTGTCTTAGCTTTCTTGTTTCGAAACTCTTCTCTATCTCTCAGCTTATCTTCCTCAACCCGCTGCATATGGATCATAAGTCTTTCTATGTCCATATCTCATATCAACATAACTACCTTACCCTCTTTGCTTGACAGATGAGATAGCCCAGAAACAAACAAACAAACTCATCATGCTCCTCATATCCACAACCATCTCCGGAGAATAACAGGAAAGTTGGGCGAACTTAAAGCTATACTCATGCACACTCATAGATTCCTTCTTAAGAGTGAGGAATTCCCTTACCTTTGCCTCTCTTAGTTCACGGGGAAATAAACACCACATGAAAGCCTCTTCGAACAAAACCCAACTCACAATTAGTGCACCCTCATGTAACATTTCGGAAATGTGTAGACTTAACTAGAACTAAAATGAAAGGGGTAAGAGTCAAGAAAGTGGGCAAGGGCCTAAACTACCTAGGAAGAGCGAAGGAAAACATTTTCTCCTTTGGACCTTTTGACGAAGGGGGCAACATGGTCGCCTAAGTGACTTGGTGAGTCGCCAAAGTGCACTTGGGGTCGCCTAGTGGACTGTCCCCATGACCTAGCTGCTGAAAATTTAGGTGAGCTAGGTCGTGGTTCGCCAACCAAGTTGATGCATCGCCTAAGGTCCCTCCCCATCGCCTAGTAGGTTGCCTCCTTGGGAGGCATTCTGGAAATTTTGGCGTACCAAGGGTCCACTTGGCGAGTCGCCTAGTGCCCTTGCAAGCCAAATCATGCAAGCTAGGTGGTTTTAAGTTAGAACTTTAGGGGCCTTTAGTTATTCTTCCTAAAATGATCCTACAATGTTTTACTCTTTCCCTAGTAAGTATATAAGCTTTTTAGACTCAAAATTCCCCCAATTAAGTCGCTTCCTTTGAATAAAAAAGAAAACCCAAAACTTCATCTTCTCCAAAAGAATTTCTCTCTCTAGAATTCAAGGAAGAAGAAGAGCGAAACAATTGGAGCTAGGGCTTGAAGAATCAAGGTTATTGCACTCAATTTCTTTGAAGAATAATTACTAAGGTATGGTAGTATTTCATCCTTGGTTAATTTCCATCCAAGGAATCCCTCAAAATTCAATTTCAAAACTAGTGATTTCCCTAAAGTTACGGTTTGTCTTCAATCTTGTGGGTTCTTTCCAAAAACGTTCTAATGGTTGATTTATAATGGATTATAATTGAATTGATGTTTTATTGTTTATTATGATGAATTCTCCCAAGTACCCATGAATTCCCCTATTTTCCCCAAATTGGATCAAAAGGTGTGGGTGAATTGTAGAAAGAGAAGTATTATGAAACCATGCTTATAGTTATGATATTAATTGAATCCTGTTATCATTCATGTCTAATGTAGTGATTCTAGATATGTTAATTGAATGTGACCTATGGTCCTTGAAGGGCAAAGCATGAAAAGTATGTATGTTTATGAGGTTCATGTATATGCATTTAAATCACTTTGAGAGTAAAGTGAATATGATTATGAACTAATTGTTGTGTTGGTTGGATGATTATTCTCATGTACACACTTTGGATTAATTATAATGTGATTTGAAAGGTTGGTCACATTTAGTGATTCTAAGGTTGGAAGGCTAGTCTCATCTTTTGAATCTAGGAGCTATATTATGATCTATGTGGATTGAGTGTCAAGACACCCTTCCATGAATATGAAATTAAGTCAAGACCTACTATGTAACCTATGGGAATTAATGCTTAGCACTGAGTGGATATGAATATGAGATGGAAGCTTATACGATAGTTGAGCCTGGATTCCCAATGAAAACTTATACACTAGTTGAGTCCGGCCTTCTAAATGGGTCCTTATACACTAGTTGAGTCCGGGTTCCCGAAGTAGTTATTTCATGAGATGGAAACCATATACCTTAGTAGAGTTCGGGTTTCTAGAAGCAATCTCCTTGTCCCATAAAGTATGTGCCCACATAGGTCCTTAGTTAGTGGATCTACCTAAGCTAAGAGTATAGTTGTACCTTAGCCAAGTAGGACAACCCCTTTACAGTGTGGGGTAGACACCGGATTCCATGTTTAGATCACATAGTCTATGTCAGTTAAGGCTTATTCTGTAATATGTTAAAATAGACAAGAATATGATTTATAGACCATAGTTACTCAAGAAGCTTTACTTAGTATTGGTATGATTATGGGATCTTACTTATGCATTGCACAAGTGGACTTCGAGGGTATTTATGATATGTTGACATTATGATATGATGATTTATGCATGACAATATGGCTTATGACTTATGATTTTCCAATGTATTCATGATGAGTTCAAACTTGATAAAGTGCATGATTTTCAACTAAAATGTCCTTTTTAGCATGTTTTAATGATTTCTTTCATGGCTATCATACTTGGTGTATTTTTGTACTAACCCATATTTATTCTACATTTTCTATAAGTGTAGGACCTTGTTCTTGAGGCGGTTTCCTTCATGGTCAAAGCTTGGATCGATTACTCTCCTTGCTTAGTGGTGAGTCCTCATGGTTCGAGGACGGATAGTGATTTTCTAGTTTCGTTTCCTATACTTTCATTTGAGAACTATCTTGTAAGGGCTGTGACCCTATTTTGATACTCGATTGTAGTAGATGGCTAATTGAGACAAGTCTAGACTTCTGCTTGCTTTATGAAATTTTTTACAACTCGTAATTGTGTTTTTACTCTTTATTGTTCTTTATTTATGTTAGTGCCCTTTGGGTTCCTATGTGCCATGTTACGTCTAGGGGGTACCCTTGGGTCGTGACAAATTTGGTAATCAGAGAAAAAGGTTTAGAATGATTTTAGGATGATGTCTCATAAGCCACATCTAGTAGAGTCTTGTTCATAAGTATGAAGCGCGCCTCACTTATGAATGAGAGGCTATAAGATGTTTAGGAAAATGTCACTTCTTTAATTATTCTTGAGTCGTTCCATAGAGTATAACTCTATAAAGTCCCTCTCTTGTGTCTTTAGGAAATGAATACACGAAGGGCTAATGCTAGAAGGGTAGCGGAGGAGAATGTGGATCAAGGAGTTCCTCAAGGTAATCAAGCTCCTCAAGTTAACCAAGCTCCGGTTGATCTAGTGGTTGAAAAGGTGGCCCATGCAGAATTTTGGTCTACTATCCAATTGTTGGCTCAAGTTGTGACAACTCAAGCCAATAGAGAGGTGATTGCTCCTATGAACACTAATGTGAATTCCACGACTTCTAGATTGAGGGATTTTTCTAGAATGAACCTTCCCGTGTTTCTTGGTTCTAAAGTGTGAGAGGATCCTCAAGAATTTTTGGATGAGGTTTATAAGATAATTGATGCTATGAGGGTGACTTTGGTAGAGAAAGCGGAGCTAGCCGTTTATCAATTGAAGAGTGTTTGTCAAGTTTGGTATACTCAATGGAAGAATAATAGGCTGGTAGGAGTGGGCCCAATAGATTGGGAAGTGTTCAAATCGGCATTCCTTGATAGGTTCTTTCCCCGAGAGTTGAGGAAGCTAAGGTGGAAGAATTTTTCAGCCTTCGTCAAGGAGGTATGAGTGTTCAAGAATATTCTCTAAAGTTTACCCAATTGTCCAAGTATGATCCGACTTTGGTGGTGGACTTAAGGGGCATGATGAGTATTTGACAGGTGTGTCTAGATTGGTGAGAAAAGAATGTCGTTCGGTTATGCTTCATGATAATATGGATCTCTCTCGTCCCATGGTGTATGCTCAACAAATGGAGGAGGACAAACTTCAAGACAAGAATAGAGAAGTGAAGAGGGATAGAACCGGAGATGGGAATTTCTGCAATGCTAGGTCTGATGGACAAAGTCGAACAAGGTTCAAGAAAAGGTTCCCTAACTAAGGCTCTTCTAATGCTCCCCCAAGGGCCAACAATGATAGGGTCTCTAACCCTAAACCTCAAGGAGGTAATAGTGGTGGCTCTTATGTTGCTAGGCCTAATTATGCAAAATGTGGTAGAAAACATGAGGGCAAATGCTTAGTTGGATCAGATTGGTGCTATGGTTGTCGGAATAGTGGCCACAATATGAGAGATTGTCCTATGCTCAAGGCCAAGGGAAGGGAAGATAAATAAGCTCCTCCAAGTGGTTCCAACTCCAATGCTCAAAAGCAAAACCACTTTTATGCTCTCCAATCCCGTGGTGACCAAGAGAAGCTCCCCAGATGTGGTGACCGGTATGTTAAAAGTATTTTCTAGTGATGTATATGCGTTGTTAGACCCCGGTGCCACTTTGTCCTTTGTTACACCTTTTGTGGCCATGAAGTTTGAAATATTCCCTAAAGTGTTCATAGAACCTTTTTCGGTCTCTACCCCGGTTGGTGACTCGGTAGTGGCAAAAAGACTCTATAGAAATTGTCCTATTTCTTTGTCCCATAAAGTTACTTTGGTGGATTTGGTAGAGTTAGATATGCTAGATTTTGATGTGATTTTGGGTATGGATTTGTTGCATGCATGTTATGCCTCTATAGATTGTAGGACTCGGGTGGTTAAATTCCAATTTCTACATGAACCTATTTTAGAGTGGAAGGGAGGAAATTCTATCCCTCGAGGTCAATTTGTTTCTTGCCTCGAAGCTAGGAAAATGATCTCCAAAGGATGCATTTACCATCTTGTAAGGTTAATGGATTTTGAGTCCAAAACCCCTTCTCTAGAGTCAGTTCCTGTAGTGAATGAGTTTCCGAAAGTTTTCCCAAAGATTTACCCAATATTTCTCCCGAACGGGAAATAGATTTTGGCATTGATCTTTTACGAGATACACAACCTATCTCTATTCCTCCTTATAGAATGGCTTCAACTGAGTTGAAGGAGCAATTAAGGGATTTGTTAAATAAGGGTTTTATTCGTCCGAGTATCTCTCCATGGGGTGCTCCGGTGTTGTTTTTTAAGAAGAAAGATTGGTCTCTTAGAATGTGCATCGGCTATCGCCAATTGAACAAAGTAACCATTAAGAATAAATATCCCCTTCCGAGAATCGATGACTTGTTTGATCAACTCCAAGGGGCTAGTTACTTCTCGAAAATTGATCTTCGTTCAAGTTATCACCAACTAAGGGTGAGAGGGGTTGATATTCCCAAGACGGCCTTAAGGATCCGGTATGGACACTATGAATTTGTGGTTATGTCATTCGGGTTGACAAATACCCTGACGACATTCATGGACCTAATGAATAGAGTGTTCAGACAATACCTTGATATGTTTATGATCATTTTATTGATGATATCTTGATCTACTCAAGGAGTGAGAAGGAATATGTAAACCATTTGAGAATTGTATTGCAAGTTCTTAAGGACCAACAACTTTTTGCAAAGTTTAGCAAGTGTGAATTTTGGTTAAGGTCCGTAGATTTCCTAGGTCATATTGTGTCAAGTGAGGGTATTAAGGTAGATCCGAAGAAGACATATGCGGTCAAGAGTTGGCTTAGACCTCTAACCCCTTCCGATATTAGAAGCTTTTGGGTTTGACCGGTTACTATAAGAGGTTTGTTGAGGGGTTTTCCTCTATTGCTTCTCCGTTGACTGCTTTGACTCAAAAGAAAGCTATGTTTGAGTGGTCGAATACTTGTGAGAAAAGCTTCCAAGAGTTGAAAGATAGACTTACTTCCGCTCTGGTGTTGACCTTACTAGAGGGTACCGATGGGTTTGTGGTATATTGTGACGCCTCTAGGGTGGGGTTGGGATGTGTGTTCATGCAACATGGTAAGGTGATTGCCTATGCTTCAAGGCAACTTAAGGTGCATGAGAAGAATTATCCGACCCATGATCTTGAATTAGCGGCGATAGTGTTTGCTTTGAAAATATAGAGACATTGCTATTATGGAGTCCATGTGGATTTTTTCACCGATCACAAGAGTCTTCAATATGTGTTTATTCAAAAAAACTTGATTCTCTAGCAAAGAAGATGGTAAGAACTTTTGAAGGATTATGACATGAGTGTCCTTTACCACCCCGACAAAGCTAATGTTGTAGCAGATGCAGTTAGTAGAATATCCATGGGTAGTGTGGCTCATATTGAAGATGAAAAGAAAGAGTTAGTTTGTGATGTGCATAGATTGGCCCGGCTAGGTATCCAACTAGTGGATTCCACCAAGGGTGGTTTAATGGTTCATAGTGGCTCCATATCGTACTTTGTCGTTGATGTGAAGTCTAAATAAGATCTTGATCCTTTAATGGTTGAGTTTAAAGAGTTGGTACTCAAGAAGTCCGTTGAGACTTTCTCCCAAAGGGGAGATGGTGTACTTAGGTACCAAGGTCGATTATGTGTTCCGGATGTCGATGGTTTGAGAGAGCAGATCTTAGAAGAGGCTCATAGTTCTCGGTATTCTATTCATCCGGGAGCCACCAAGATGTACCGTTATCTACGGGATGTCTATTGGTGGAATGGCATGAAAAAGGATATTGTGGAATTTGTAGCCAAATGTCCTAATTGTCAACAAGTTAAAGTTGAGCATCAAAGGCCGGGAGGCTTTTTACAAGACATACCAATTCCCACTTGGAAGTGGGAAGAAGTGAATATGGATTTTATTTTGGGTTTGCCTCGTACTCGAAGGCAACATGATTCCATTTGGGTCATTATAGATAGGATGACAAAATCAGCCTACTTTATTCCCATCAAGGTTTCACATTCGGCGGAGGACTATGCCAACTTGTATATAAGAAGGATAGTAAAGTCACATGGAGTTCCTGTATCCAATATTTCAGATCGGGGTACTCAATTTACTTCACACTTTTGAAGGTCATTCCAAAAAAGGGCTTGGTACTAAGGTCAAGCTTAGCACGACTTTTCATCCTCAAACGGATGGTCAAGTGGAGTGCACCATTCAAACCTTAGAGGACATCTTGAGGTCATGTGTTATAGATTTCAAGGGTAATAGGGATGACCATTTGCCATTAATAGAGTTTGCCTACAATAATAGTCACCACTCAAGTATCGGTATGGCTCTTTTTGAAGCCTTGTATGGTAGGAGATGTAGGTCTCCGGTTGGTTGGTTTGAGGTCGGTGAAATTGCTCTTATTGGTCCTAAATCTGTTTATGAGGCTATTGAGAAAGTTGGAATCATTAGAGAGAGGTTGAGAACGACTCAAAGTAGGCAAAAGTTTTACGCCGATGTGAGGAGAAGGGACCTAGAATTTGAAGTTGGTGATTAGGTCTATTTGAAAATCTCACCCATGAAGGGTGTGACGAGGTTTAGCAAGAAAGGGAAACTTAGTCCCCGGTATATAGGCCCATATCAAATTTTGAAGTGTATTGGGAAAGTTTCCTATGAGTTGTATTTGCCAAATGAGTTGCCCCGGTTCATCCGGTATTTCATGTTTCCATGCTTAAAAAGTGTATTGGGGATCCAATATACATTGTTCCCCTAGAAGGGTTGGGAGTTGATGAAAGCCTTTCCTATAAAGAGGTTCCGCTAGAAATCTTAGACCGAAAAGTCAAGAGATTGAGAAACAAGGAAATAGCTTCCGTTAAAGTTTTATGGAGGAATCATTTAGTCGAGGGTGCTACTTGGGAGGCCGAGGCCGATATGAAATCTCGATATCCTCATTTCTTTCCTTCTACTCCTAATCAAGCTTGAAGTAATTAGACCCTCTTGAGTTTTAGTGTTTTGGGAGTTATGTGTGAATTTGTGCTTCCATGATTTCCTTATTTTATTCATGTTCTTGATGAAATTCATGTTTAGTGAGAAAAATGAGTTTTCATGATTTATGTTCCTCATGTTGTTGTGCATTTAATATGAGTTGCCTATTTGACTTCATGAGATATGTTGATGAACATGCTTTAGTATGCTTTTGAGAGTAATTGCATATTGGCTCCATGATGTTGTGTTAAGCATTATTTTAGTTGGAGAAGGTAGTTCCTCCTATGAATATGAGATATATGGAATTTCGTGCATATTGGGTTGATAGATGTAGTTCCTACTCCCTTGTATTGCATTGACTATGTTTTGAGAATGAGTTGATGTTTCCTCCTTTGGATTGTGCATTATTTTGATGTTTCATGTATGATGGGAAGCTAGTCTTGAGTCTCTAATTCCTTAAGGTGTCTAAATCGTCATTCGAGGACGAATGTTCCCAAGGGGGAGATATTGTAACATTCCGGAAATTTGTAGACTTAACTAGAACTAAAACAAATGGGGTAAGAGTCAAGAAAGGGGGAAATGGCCTAAACTACCTAGAAAGAGTGAAGGAAAACACTTTATCCTTTGTACCTTTTGGTGAAGGGGGCAGCATGGTCGCCCAAGTGACTTGGCGAGTCGCCAAAAATGCACTTGGGGTCGCCTAGTGGACTGTCCCCAGACCTAGCTACTGAAAATTTAGGCAAGCTAGGTCGGGGATCACCAACCAGGTTGGCTCATCGCCTAAGGTCCCTCCCCATCGTCTAGTAGGCTGCTTCCTTGGGGAGGGATTCTACAAATTTTGGCGGACCAAGGGTCCACTTGGCGAGCCAAATCATGCAAGTTAGGTGGTTTTAAGTTAGAACTTTAGGGGTCTTTAGTTAGTCTTCCAAAAATGATCCTACAATGTTTTACTCTTTCCCTAGTAAGTATATAAGCTTTTTAGGCTCAAAATTCCCCCAATTAAGTCACTTTCGTTGAATAAAAAAGAAAACCCAAAACTTCATCTTCTCCAAAAGTATTTCTCTTTATAGAACTCAAGGAAGAAGAAGAGCAAATTGGAACTAGGGCTTGAAGAATCAAGGATAATGCATTCAATTTCTTTGAAGAATCATTACTAAGGTATGGTAGTCTTTCATCCTTGGTTAATTTCCATCCAAGGAGTCCCTCCAAATTCAATTTCAAAACTAGTGATTTCCCCAAAGTTAGGGTTTGTCTTCAATCGTGTGGGTTCTTTCCAAAAACGTTTCTAATGATTTATTTATGATTTATTGTTGATTTATGATGAATTCTCTCAAGAACCCATGAATTCCCCTATTTTACCCAAATTGGATCTAAGGGTGTGGGTGAATTGTAGAAAGAGAAGTATTATGAAACCATGCTTATAGTAATGATAGTAATTGAATCATACTATCAATCATGTCTAATGTAGTGATTCTAGATATGCTGATTGAATGTGACCTATGATCCTTGAAGGTCAAAGCATGAAAAGTATGTATGTTTATGAGGTTCATGTATATGCATTTAGATCAATTTGAGAGTAAAGTGAATGTGATTATGAACTAATTGTTGTGTAGGTTGGATGATTATTCTCATGTACACACTTTGGATTAATTATAATGTGATTTGAAAGGTTGGTCACATGTAGTGATTCTAAGGTTGGAAGACTAGTCTCATCTTTTGAATCTAGGAGCTATAGTATGATTTATGTGGATTGAGTGTCAAGACGCCCTTCCATAAATATGCACTTAAGTCAAGACTTAATATGTAACCTATGGGAATTAATGCATAGCACCGAGCGGATATGAATATGATATGGAAGCTTATACGATAGTTGAGTCCGGCTTCCTAATGTAAGCTTATACACTAGTTGAGTCTGGCTTTATAAATGGGTCCTTATACACTAGTTGAGTCCTGGTTCCCAAAGTAGTTATCTCATGAGATGGAAACCTTATACCTTAGTAGAGTCCGGGTTTCTAGAAGCAATCTCTTTATCCCATAAACTATATGGCCACATAGGTCCTTAGCTAGTGGATCCACCTAAGCTAAGAGTATAGTTCTACCTTAGGCAAGTAGGATAACCCCTTTATGGTGTGGGGTAGACACTGGATTCCATGTTTAGCTCACATAGTCTATGTCGGTTAAGGCTTATTCCTTAATATGTTAAAATAGACAAGAATATGATATATAGACCATAGTTACTCAAGAAGCTTTACTTAGTATATGTATGATTATGGGATCTTACTTATGCATTGCACAAGTGGATTTCGAGGGTATTTGTGATATGTTTCCATTATGATATGGTGATTTATGCATGACAATAAGGCTTATGACTCATGATTTTCCAATGTATTCATGATGAGTTCAAACTTGATAAAGTGCATGGTTTTCAACTAAAATGTCCTTTTTAGCATGTTTTAACGATTTCTTGCATGGCTATCCTACTTGGTGCATTTTTGTACTAACCCTTATTTCTTCTACATTTTATATAAGTGTAGGACCTGGTTTTGAGGTGATTTCCTTCTTGGTCAAAGCTTGGATCGATTACTCTTCTTGCTTGTGGTGAGTCCTCATGGTTCGAGGACGGATGATGATTTTCTAGTTTCCTTTCTTGTACTTTCATTTGAGAACTATATTGTAAAGGATGTGACCCTATTTTGATACTCGATTGTAGTAGATGTCTAATTGAGACAAGTCTAGACTTTCGCTTGCTTTATGAAATATATTAAGACTTCTAATTATGTTTTTACTGTTTATTGTTCTTTACTTATGTTATGATATGCTAAGTGGCTTACATAGTGCCTTTCGGGGTCCTATGTGCCATGTTACGTCTAAGGGGTACCCTTGGGTCATGACACCTCAGCTCTACTCTTCTTCCATTGGTCAAACCATACTCTAGTAACACCCGTTAGTTGGTATGCAACTAGTTCCACTGGCTCAACATCAGCAACATGTATAACCTCAAAAACCTTCTGCATCTCTTCCACAAAGTTTTCCGGATCCTCAGTGACACTTGAACCGGTGAAGTTTGGAGGATTCACACATAGAAACTCATGGATCCTGGATGTATAAACCACCTACTATCGAACCCCTCTCTATTACCCAACTTGGTTGGTAACCATTTGACTCAACATCCGGATAGCATCCCAGAACTCGACATTAGTGACCACTCCTTGGGGTTGCACTTCTGGTGCATTAGGATCCCCTTGATCCTGAGGTTAGACAACTCTTCGTGGATGCAAGATCTGAAGGATACGTGCAAGCACAAATTAGAAAGAAACTTTTATAGAGATGAACTCTATTGCACGAAAAGAGTATGAAATAAGTGAGATAGTTCCCAAATGTCGCAGCCTCCTAATTATAGATGTTGTGCTCTTCACACTGATAACTAGGACTCTACAGGCACAACTTCATAGACACCCTAGGACTCTTGAACTCTGGGCTGTGATACCAAGTTTGTCACGCCTTGAGCCTACACCCTGGACGTGATTGACACTCGAGAACCATTGCTGGCCCCATGCGAACACTTGTCCTGGATCAACTCTCCGTGGAAAACTAACTCAAAATAAGATAAAATTTACTCAGTTGTCTCAAAAGATAAACTCAGAATGATTTAGAAATAAACATTCAACTCAAGTCTCAACATAAAAACGAAAATCAAAAGACTCATGAACTACTATATATCTATCGATGAAGCCTCTAATACTATGAGGGATGTTGGGAAAAGATCACCGATCATCTTAACAAAACTGAAATAACATGACAGAAATAACTAAGGGATCCTCCGAAAGCAAGGAGGCTCACCAAACAACTCTGGAATCTCAACTGGATCAACGAAGCGTTGGAAGCTGATCCTGGTTACCTGTATCTACATCATAAAAGATGCAGGACAAATGACGTCAGTACATGAAATGTACGAGCATGCTAGGGGAAATCTAAAACATGACATAAGCTTGAACTGGAACTGAAGAAACAACTTACCTTGTCTAAACTCAACTCATTCTCAACTTATTTCAATATAAAAGCAATAAGGATAATGCGATATAAACAAAAGCTTTTAAAAACAATAGATAACAACTCAATGTATTGAAAAATACAATATAAGTTAGTTTGTATGCAAAAATATGAAATAAACTATGTTTGGGAGATTCTCTAACCGACAACCTTCACTATGAGTTATGTGATGATACAATATCTCGCCCACACTGCCAGAACTGTCCTATACCTTGCCAGGGGTATAGAATTCCTCAACTAAGTGGATCCACTATTTTATGCTAAAAAAACAATAAGGAATCGTCTAAAAAGTATGACCCTTTCTACCCACGTTGGCTACATAGTTTATGGGGCTGTGAGTTGTTAGAACTCTCCATAATATCGGTGCTCAATACTACTCCCAAAATATAACTTAGCTCATATGTTTTAAATAAAATATTTTGCTCATCCTCAACTCTCAGATTATTACTCAAAAGGTTTCTCTTAAAAGAGATAATACTCAAAACTGCTCATGAACTCTTTTGGAAATCGATGTTTCCTCTTTTCCAAAATGTAAAAACATTTTTCTTTGGAATACTTCATTTTAAAGAAAGTGAACTCAACTCCACTCTTCTTTAAACTCAATTGCTCAAGTCTTACAAAAAAGTTTAAAAGATTGTAAAAAGACTTCTTAAAATGACTCGAAGAACTCTCAAGACTTGACTCTTAACTCTACATTGAATTTGAATTATGAATTTAAGGCTATGATTCATGTTATGAATGATTTCTAGATGTTTAGAAGTAGTTTAGAGTGTGAATATCAAGTAGAAAACATAGGTATGATTCAAGGGAATGTACCCAGAAAGAAAGACGGAAGGGTAAAGGACCTGGCGACCTTGGCACACTGAGTGACGTGGGGCGCTAGCCCATATACTACAATAGGTGGTATAGGGCACACTGAGTGGAGCGGTGCTCTAGGGCCCTACTTACAAAAAGTTGCTTGGAGCGCACTGAGTGGCGCGGCGCCCCATGCTCCTTCCTTGAAACTGATGAATTTTCTTATTCTTTCTCACGCTCTAACTCCTCTAAAATCCAACGTTTTCCCTCAAACTCTTTCTGATTCATAGACCCAACATAATTACAATGAAATCCTCTCTAAACTATTCAAGAACAATACTCAAACACAAGATTCTCATCACAAGAACTTATCAGAACTCCAACAATTAAGATTACGAATGTAATTCCAAGAAAAACTTATCAAGAACTCAAATCCTTCAACTTTGGGAATGAAATCACATTAAAATAGCATGATTGGCGTGTGGATGAACGAACCCAACACTATGAGAACTCACATACCTCTTAGGGATCAAACCTTTGGCGAAACAACCTTTGATCCGCAAGAAATTTCGACGAACGCCTTGAACTTTCTCCTTTTTTCTCTTGAAATTTCTTCTAAAACTCTAAGAGTAATTAGGATTGTGAAAATTGAACCAAATCAGTTTACACCCGTAAATATGACCATAAATTGTTTTAAGCTGATGGTTGATGAGTCTGAGATTTTGACTCATTTAGGGCTTTGTTTTCATAGTTTTATTGTCCTTGGTGCCTAATTTATGCTCTAAACTGATGTTAAAGTGTAAATTTTCAGAAATGAAGGCGAAGGAGCAAGGCAAGGATATTATCGAGAAAAAAGGAGCAAAAGAGCTGAAGAAGTTAAAGAAAGGCATTCCTGGTGATCGCAAAGACCACTCAGTGAACCGCCGAGTTGCTCTTCAGCTTGCCAAAAGTTCCAGCGTACCAACCCTGTGGAAAAACCAACTTGGTAATGGACATGGACAGTTGGTGAACTACCAAATGGATCGACGACCTCGATCCTGATCACCTAGAGTCACAGAATTCTAAGGTTAAAGAGCCAAGGAAAACTGGCGATGGAATGGAGCTATTGGCGCGTCGCCGACTTGGTCGGCGATGCTCGACTAACCTCGCGTAGTGGTCCTGAAGGCCAAATGTTGAGAACGTATAAATTGAAATTTAAATGGTAGAAAATGGATCCAGTCATTTTTCCTGAGTAGTTTCTCCATTGTAGAACTTTAAGCTTGTGTTGGAGATTTTGTTTTAGGAGTTTTTAGTAGATTTTGAGTTGAGATTTTGATATTGTGAATTTTGGATCATTGTAAAGACGTGGATTGCAATACCCAGATTATGGAGAACGTAATTGGTATTGATTTCTTCCTTTTTATGATGTGTGGCTAAAACCCCCATTCTTGGGGGTGTGATCATGTGATTATTTGCTCTAATTAGCTTACGAGTATTACTGTTTATTGATTTAAATGCTGATTTGAAGTGAGTTTAATTGATAGCTATGTATTAACCCATGAATTGTAGTTGCAAATGCAGTTCTAACTTAGTGTTCTAGGCTTGCTTGAGAAAGAGGTTTTAGAACTAAGGTTATCGATTGATGATTGTAGTGATTGGGTTGTTGTGGGTTTAGCTCGAGAGTGTGAATCTTAGCTCGATTCTATCTATCTAGCTTGAGAGAGTAGGTAAATTTAGGTATTGGGCGGATTATAGTGTTATGTCGAGGTTCGAGAGAACTCAATTAAATCGTAATAGTTGTTTGAGAGAAAGCTATTTCATCTATAGCCTAGCCTACTCACTTAGATTTAACAATTTTTAGTAAATTATAATTACCCATATAGCAAAATTAGCCTTTAATTGATCACATCCCCAAGTATCCAAAATATCTACTTGATTACTCCCCTGTTTTTCTAATTGTTGTAGTTGTTAATTGATAAACCTACTTCCTCCATCTGAGATTTGTGTCAACCCCTTTGATTTATTTAAATTATTTTGATAATTTATGTTCCTACAATTGATTAAACCATATTTATAACTTCGTAACAGAAATTCTAACTTGTATCACTCCCTATGGGATCGACCCCAATTCTTTGTTGGGTTTATACTAGATTGTGACCGCCTACACCTAGTATTAGATGAAGCGTAGTTGAGAGTTTATCAAAAATGGCGCCACCGTCGGGGAGTGGTGTTTAGAATTCTATTATTTAAGTTTAGATTGTGATCATTTTGTGTTGTAGTTGAATCGACTTACCTTGTTTTGTGTTTGTTGTTAGCTGTTTGTGAACATAGGACGAGATGAGTATGAATGGAAGTAACGGTAGCCAGCTTGGACACCAAGATGACATTGGAAATCTGAATGATGTCAATAAACAATTTAATTAGGTGGCGTAGGTGCTATATGTTTAACTCCGGTCGAGGGAAATGCTGTCTTCCACGTAACTATCACGATGTTGCAACTCTTTCAAATGAAAGACTTATTCAGAGGGCTAGCTCATGAGGATCCCCATGATCATATTCGGAACTTTGTGGACGTATGTGGTCCATTCTCATTCAAGAACATCTCATAAGAGCCAGTCCGTCTCTGGTTATTCCCTTTCTCTTTGATGGCGGGAAGCGAGCAAATGGTTAGCTGATTTACCGAGGGATTCCATTACCAATTGGGATGAACTTACTCAGGCATTCTACATAAGGTTCTTTCCTTATTCGAGGATGTCCTTGAGAGATAATATTCAGGGCTTTAAATGTTTAGAAGGTGGGCCAATCCATGAGACGTGGCTGAGATTTCAGAAGTTGTTACTTCAATGTCCGACTCACGGGCTTCCACACAACGTGTTGTTACAACACTTCTACCGGAGTCTAGACTCGGTGAACAAAGGTGTGGCTGATCAACTTGTTCGAGGTATCTGCAGCAACCTTTCGAAATAGCATCAAATCTCCTCGATGGTATGAGCAAGATAAACAGAGCCTGGTACAATAGGGAGGATCAGGTGTCTACTCTGGCCTTTAGGATGAAAAAGGAGCAGATAGAGAAAGAACAGGAGCGAGACCAAAACATGGCCAAAATAATGACCCAATTTGATATTTTGTCGTAAAATGTGATAGGTAGTGGGTCTAAAGTTGTGAATGCTGTTGGTGTCAGTTGGGTAAACCCGAATGATGCATACTTTGAGGCTCTATATAATGAGGAAGTGAATTTTCTTGCAAATCAAGGAGGAGGTTTCCGTCTGAACTCTCCAAGGCCGGGAAGGAATCAAGGTTGGAATAGAGAGCGTGATGACGGTTGGAGAGACCGTGATAGGGAATGGCGTGATTGTGGGACTAATTGGAAGGAACGTGATGGTGACAAGGAAATATATGTTCCTCCCTATATGCGTCAAAAGCCAATAAAGCAAAGGGTTGATCTGGAGAACTTTCGTAATGAAGACATGCTTGCATGCATTCGCAATAAAGTAGAAGGGTCGGACAAGGTACTTAAAGAAATGAAAGAGCATATCCCCGCAGTAAATCAGACTGATACCTCTCACTCGGTATCCATCAAACAACTGGAAATAGAAATGGGTCAAATTTCGTCTCATTTGAACCCAAGGCCAAAAGGGGGTCTACCAAGTGATACATTGGCCAACCCAAAAAATGAACCTTAAAAGCGTATCCACGTCATGCCACAACATTAAATAAGGCACTTCTTGAGTGGCAACACAAGTGTTTAAGTTTTTATTATTGTGGTTTGAATTGCTGAATGTGCAGGTTGGGAAAATGGGCAGTTAGGAGAGCCAAAGGTCCAGTCGGCGACTCGCCAAACAGGTCGGCGAGCCCGACTTGGACCGCCATTTGAACCACCTAGCTTACTGGAGGTTCTGTAAAACTCGGTGGGCTAAAGTGCTACTTGGTGCCTCGCTGAGTGGGTCGGTGACGTACGTCATGATCGCCGATCGGCACACGAACTAAAGAGTCAAATAGGCCAAACCGTTTTAAATTCAAAATTCTCCCGCATTTCATACTTTTCAACTTCCAAACTTTCACAACTACATATTTTCTTATTCTCGTACTATTTTAATTGATTTTTGTGTGGGATCGGTAACTCGGGGAGGATTTTTAGATTCGTTTCTTGCCTAACTTTTCAAATTCACTGCATATAAGGTTGGTTTTCCGAACCCCATATTTACATTTTGGTGAAATCGAATGCATGATCATTGTGTAGTTTCTCTCTCTATTTAATTATGATTTGTTGAATGTATGGCGTTAATGTTTGCCCGTATTTAATTTAAATTGTTGGTAACCGGCCGTAAATTGTGAAATCCCGTGTCTAAGCATGTTAAATTTGTTGGGTTGTGGTGAATTTATTGTGGGTCTAGTGGGGGTGATGACTGAGTCCCGAATTGTGCCAATTTTCACCTTTTTGCCCAATGATAGAGTGGTTGAAGTCATTCTTAAGGGGAAAAGACTGAATTGGCCAATTTTGGCCAAATCGGGGGAATTATGAGTACCCCGTGGGCATGAGTAGTATGGGTCTGAACCCAATCATATGGAATAGTGGGATAATTTTGTTTTCGTGGGCTGCGGGTTAGATTTTGAAGGTCGGGGTGAAAATTTGGCAGGTTGGACTATTCAGCAAGCTGGGTAAAGCTCGCCGAGTGGTTCAGCGGTTCGCCTACAGACCCCTTGATCGCCTTAGAATTATCCATTTTGTTGGCTTGAGATCTATAACTTTCGGCGATATGCCTGAGCTCGCCGAAAGTTCCTTCTGATCGCCCTTCTGCGCTCCTAATTCCTGAAATTGTTCTGCAACATTCGGCGAGCTACTTCTAGTTCACCGAATGGTGTCGGTGATCCACCGAATGACCTTGGACATCACCGACCTATTCTTACATTTGAAAGATTTTACTCTGAAACTTTCAGCGAGCCTAACTTGGTTCGCCAAAGGAGTTTGGCGACTCCCCGAACGGTTCTTCGAGTCTTTCTGTGTAGTTTCAAACTTTGAAAATTCTTTCGAATTGCATCTAACATGTGTGGTTTTGGTTTGTAGAAATTGCTAGACCCAAGGTTGAAGGAAGGAATCAACCTCCCCAAAAATGGGCTAGAGGGATTGTTATTAATGAGGATGCTGCAACTTCTCGGATCCCGGTTTCCAAATTTCTTCCAAAAGGGGGAAAAGGCAAGGGCAAAGTTCATATACAATCCACACTAGCAGAAAGGAGATCTGACAGTGAGGGTTTCTATGCCACTCACCTCTCTACTTCTAAGAGTGAGGGCTATTCTGAGGGCAGTTCTCCGGCCTCCGTCTCTGAGCCGGAAGATGACCAACTTCTACAGGCTAGGAGAGCGGAGCTACGCTCCAAGTATGTGAATGATCCGTCTAGGATCCCGGTGCCTCCTCCGCCTCTTCCAGTTCCAGCTCAGGCAGTAGTACAGGCCCTTTCACTAGTCTAGGTTCATCCACCCTGATCACTCTACAGGCTAAAGGGCAAGGGT
The DNA here is from genome assembly GCF_019186545.1 of Solanum stenotomum. Lineage (NCBI taxonomy): Eukaryota > Viridiplantae > Streptophyta > Magnoliopsida > Solanales > Solanaceae > Solanum > Solanum stenotomum. The sequence continues at coordinate 45,647,511 of NC_064284.1, forward strand.
TTGAGGACCATTCTTGAAGAGAATTGGTTGTCTACAGACGGTGTGGTAGACAGGTATCGAGAAGTGTGGAGCTCCTTGAAGTTCCACTATTTGAAATCTTCACGAAGCCCAAAGGCATTTACGTCCCTACTTGGATTCGGGAGTCTTATTCGTCATACGGGGAGTTGGTGCCGAAGGGAAAGATAAAAGCTAGTGCTTTCAAGTCGATTGACTATGTGGTAGTTTGGGGGAAGAATGTGAAGTGCAGCAAAACGAATATTAATGAGGTACTCGAGTATACACTGAACTTCATGCACTATTATATAGAGAAGATCCAAATAAAGACCCTCGATGATTTGAAGGGTTGGTTAGCACCACTGATTTCTGAAACCACGACGCGGTGGATGGAGGCTGGTATTCCTATTGAGAAGAAGAATTTCAACATGGAAGCTAGATATTGGTTCATATTCATCAGCAACATTATTATGCCATAGCAAAATGAGTCGATCCTCCGGCACCCGAAGGCTGCGTGCTTGGGCTGTATCTTAGATTGGGAGAAGCTGAACTTAGGCTTGATTATAGAGCAGAAGATGGCCATGAGGGCCAAGCAGATTCATACTTCTCTTCCCTTTTCGATGCTGATCACTGAGCTATGTAGGTGGGCCCATGTCCATATGAATAAGAAGACGAATATGGAGGTGACTACCACTTCATCTATTGAAATCCGATAGATCGATGCTGAGTACATGAGAGATGAGGCCGATAGGAGGAGAGCTGCATCAATGGATACGTCCCTGGTAGTTGATGTTGATATGTTGTCGATTGAGGCAATAATTCCTTCTTAGACTAGTGAGCCTATAGGTACATTTTCCCTCTCTACTTCTGTATCTCCTAGTTCATCTGTTGTACTCCCTCCCTCTGTGTTGCTACTACTATTGCCTCCCGAATCCCTATCACCCAGGCAATGCTATACAAGATGGGCCATCTGGCTCAATCTGCTGATGTGCGTGCCTCCCGAGTTGAGGCCGCTGTGCCTGGGATGATGGAGCGAGTGATTGCTGCTGCCTTGGCCTTGATTAGGGTTGAGATGAGAGAGCATATAGAGTTGATTAATGGACACCAACTTGCGCTAGATGCCCTTGCTGTGAGGGTAGATGCTTGTGAGCAGGGTTAGGGTAATTCAACTGCTGTGACAGCCTTGAAGACCGATGTTGCTGGGTAGAGAAGAGATGTGGACGAGCTGAAGTCCATAGATTTGTCGATGCTTTTTGGTATGGTGGAGATTCTCGATATCCCGAGTGCAGGTGTCCCTGCCAGTTCAGAGATTTCTCCAGCTACTACGACCGAAGATATTGATAGAGAGGGTGCAATTGTTGAGTCTGAGGCTGAGACTGATGAGGAGAAGCTCGGTTTTAGAGACGCAAATATGTATGATGATTTAGCAGATCTTGAAGGAGCAATGGTTGAGACAGCTGTGCAGGATTCTTTGAGAGGGACGTCGATGGTGGGCTCTAGTTGAGCCAAGGATGTTGATGAGTGATTAACGTTATCAAGGACACTTAATCCAGTTCTAAGCGTCTACAATATTTAGTCAGTATAATAACCCAACTAAATGAGTTGTGGTCGAATCCCACAGAGAATGTTACGTGTTTAAGATTCAAAAGTAAAGTACGAATATGTTCAAGTTAATCATAGGAATAGACATTATCGAATAAAAACATAATGTCAATCAGGGGGTGACACGAATGTCAAATAAGGGGATTTTGATTGTAATTATCAACTACAGCAGCAACAAATACTATAAAATAACAATAGTGAGACGAGTTCTTGGGATGTGATTCGATTATAGGCAAATGTAGACAAATGAGTAATTGCAACTGTTAGTAAATAGCTGTAAATTAGTGAATAAGCTACAATCTAAAGGGGATAAATTTTCTCTCGAATAATTTACCCCGAATGAAGTTGGTTTCTCTCGAACACCAACAAGCAAGCAAATAAGAACAACCTACACTTTAGTCCATTCACTCTCTCGAGCTGAATGTGTGGAAAAGGATTTAGGATTCACTCTGTCGAGCTGAACCCATGACAATCCAATACCCACATACCATCAATTCAGTAATCTTGGTTTTGACCTCTCTTTCGAGCAAGCCAAAAGCACGAAGGTAGAACTGCATTTGCAACTACAATTCTTTAAATTGAACCACAATTACTGATTGAAATCACTTCTAAACAACATTTAAACTAGGACAATATACATAAATACACACCTTTTGTTTCACTTATTTCCATTATCCCCTATTACTTTTAAAAATCTCAAAAATCCCTTATTTCTCTAATGTATTCGAGATGCATATTAATGTATCCGAGCAAGTATTTAATATATCCGAGCTACATATTATGTATCCGAGCTAGTTTTTAATGTATCCGAGCCAACATTTAATGTATCCGAGCTACATATTATGTAACCGATCTACATATTAATGTATCTAAGTTACATATTAATGTATCCGAGCTTCAATTATTGTATCCATTTTTTTTAATCTTTAAGGGATTAATGTAATTAGAAACTTATTAGGGATAGATTGCAATTTCATATTAAAACCATGAGATTTATGTAATTTATCCTTTAAACTAACAATTAACAATACTCACAAGCTAAATAATCCCATGATCACATAATCACACCCCAAGAATTGGAGTTTTAGCTAGACATCATAAAAATATAAAAATCGTTACCACTTTGTGTTTCCATCAACTTGGTATAATTAATTTCGTCTTTACAAAGTTCCAAATTGAAGAATCTCAAAGACCCACTTCCAATTTCTCAAAGATGGAAAACTTCAATTCTTCAAGGAAAACTTGTCTGCAAACTTAGAGTTCAAAAATAAGATACTTGATAATCATAAAAACTCTACAATCTGATCTCTCCCCTCAACTTAATATTCAAAAACGTATTTATAGTTGCAAAAAATGTGCTGCGAAGGACCATTTGGTGTAGTAAGTCGGGATCGCCGATCAGCTCGGTGATCCGCCATTTGACCCATTTCATCGCCTTCTTGCTTTGGCCTTCAGCATCCTTAAGGTCTGTAACTTTGGGCGATCTGACACTGCATCGCGGAATCACTCGGCGATTCGCCCACTGCTTCTTTCTCTCGCCAACTTGATTTTCTCCTTCATGGCTTGGTACACTGGAACTTTAGGCGAGGTAATGGCCATTCGGCAAGTTGCCAAATGGACTTGGCGATCACTAGGAACTTTTTTCTTCCTTCTTTTTGCTCGCTTCGTTCCTTTTTGTAAATTAGTGTCCATGCTTTGTTCCTCAATCTAAATACCTGGAAATCAAGGATTTTACATCAGTTATTGGCACAAAATAAGCATTTGAGGACACTAAATCTATCCAAATATATCCCTAAATGAGTCCAAATTGTGGACTCATCAACACCCCCAACTTAAACTTTTGCTTGTCCTCAAGTAAAATTTAAGTTCGGCAGTTCAAAAAGGATGCCTCAAACAGTGCTACACAAGACTCAATCATGAATGCATGCAAAAAGACTCAGCTTACTCATGCAAGGATCAATTGTGCACTCAAAAATTCAAGTTGTGACTCACCAATATCAAAGACTCTCAAAATAATGATTCCATATTAACTCACAATGGTTTAACAATTAATAGCTCCGGAATCACATACAACTCTCACACTCACAAAGAAGAACACATGCATGACTTAACCCATAAGTTTGCCCTTATTTTCCAATCAACACTTGTTTCAGCTCACTCAAGATCAAAAAGGTCTTTTCGAGGCTTGTAATGGGGCTGTGTAAATGTATGATCATTTAGGCTCAGTGGCTGCTATCCTCATGAAATGTGGTATGAACAACACTTTCATCCCTTTTCTTCATCATTATCATTCATGCTCAAAAGTCACCCCATTATTCACTTTCCATGGACTATTGGTCACCCCATTTCTTTTGCATTTTCACAACTTTATTTCAAACTTTTTCATTCTTTTTTTTTCTTTTTCATTCTTCTTTTCTGTTTCTCTTCTCTTTTTTTTTTTTGTATGGAGGGGTTTCATATTTCTCAAAACCATGGGTCAAAGGGGACTTCTTTGCACTTTTTGATTCACCTTCTCTTTTCACCACACCCCCAACTTAGGCTTTTGGCCTAAGTTGGTTATTCAAACAAACCACAAATCATGAGGATTATGGGTAATGGATAAAGAAAGGTCACAATTGCATCAAGTTTCTTCCAAGAAAATGGTAAGGCTCAAAGGGTGCTCAAACAAAGTTCACACACTCAAAAGGTAGGCCGCAAAAGAGGTATAATGTCAAATTGTTTCACTCTTTAAAATTGTTGCTTAAGATCATTTCAAGAGCTCACATCACTTGGTCAACCGGACCAACGGGGCAAATTCTAGGTGCCATCACACATGGTTCACGATAAGCTCATCACACAAGGCATTGACATCAATTCCAAACAAGACTCTACACTTTCGCTAGTGTGCAATGTTCATCACAAGAGACTCAATTTGATAATTAGCTAGTCACAACGAGATGCAAAAAGTTCACATATTGCCTATGCAGCTTCATTTGGCCTCATCATAGCCGCACATTCATTTTTGTTCGATTATGAGCACTATTCAAGTCATCGGTATTGATCAAGAGTGATACTCAAATTTGCAAAAGAACAACCACATTCAAACACAATCAAGAGGTGGCACAATTTTAAAAAAGGGTCAAAAACCATTTACAATTTAAACAAGGAGCCACAAGCTCAAATATCCACAAAAATAGTGCCAAAACACAACTTATAGCACAAAACCCAATGTATAAACAAAACAATAATCACAAGAGTTAGGTATGGAAATACCTCACCCCACCACAAATAAAAAGCAATTTGTCCTCAAATACAATAAACATCTAAGAATCAATAAGAATGACAGAGAGAGAGGTAAAAAGGGATCCTGTCTACACAGTCGCTCCGTCTGTCGGGGCATTAATGCCCGGTGCAACACTCTAATCTTGGGCATCAGTGCCCGGAGCCACCTCAACAGTAGTAAGTCCACTAGAGGCTGCCAAAGGTGTGTATGCCAAATATGTCTACACAACTGCATCTACCATGGCCTCCTCAGTCTCCGCAAGGCCCTTGTAAAAAGCCCCCTCATCAACCTCAAACATCTCCTCATTCGTCTCAGCCTCAGACTCGGGATCAGCTACCTCCCCAACTCGAACATCATCTCCGGTGGTAGCCGAAGATATATCTGGATCTACTGGCACATCTGGGATCTCCATTATACCGAAAATCATAGACATGTCGGTGTACTTTAGCTGGTCCACATCTCTCTTCAGTGCAACAATAGCGGCCTTTAGAGCTTTCACCTCATCGGTGGCCTCTTGGCCACGCTCGCACACCGCTATCCTTGTCGCAAGGGCATCAATGGTAGCACTCAAAGGTATCACAACATTAACGAGGGCTGTCTGAATCATGCCCGGAATGGAGGTCTCAAGTCTTGCAGCACAATGATCAGTAGAATGGGCTAGCTGTCCCATTTGTAGTAATGCAGCCTGAGTGAGTGGAGGTCGGCCAACAGCAGTAGCAACAGTACAAGATCTGGAAGGCAACAGAACATGAGAGAAACTGGGTGTATCAGAAGGGGCATCACTAGATGTACCTGAAGACCCAGGGGTCAGAGTAGGAAAAGATGCCTCTGTAGGTAGTGTATCTATATCCACACCCGAGGAAGTGTCCACTAGGGCTGCCTTCTTCTTCTCTGCCTCATCTTTCAAGTACTCCGTCTCAATCCTCCGGATGTCGGTAGAGGATGTGGGAATCACTTCCACATCATTCTTCTCATCTCTAGGTACCCGAGCCTGTCTACACAGCTCAATGATCAATACCGAAAAGGAAAGGGAAGTCTGGTACTATTTGGCCCTCATAAGCATTACCTGTGTAATAATCATCCCAGATTCAACCTCGTCTCATCACTGATGCAACCCAGATAGGTTGCCTTGGCGTGGTGGAGAATCGACTCATTTTGGGATGGCATAATGGTAGTGCTGATGAAGCCAAACAAATACCTCACTGCGACATTGAGGTCCTTCTTTTGAATAGCTGCCCCAACCTCAAGCCACTTGGGAGTACCGTCTAATATCAGAAGGGCCAACCATTTTTTCATGTTCTCAAGCATATTTTTTCCTGATCAATTGACAGGCGTTGTCAATATCATTTGAGCACTCCAGGACAACATTGATAACATCACTATCATACTTCACTTTTCTGCCCCTGACAACCACATAGTTAACCAACTTGAATTTGGCTGTCGGCTTTTTCCCTTCTGGTATCAAGGCAATGTAAGCACTGTAGAATTATCTGACCCAATTTGGAATATACGGGCCACAGGGCTTGGTGAATAGCTGGAATTTGTGTGACCTCAGGTAGCTCATAATCTCAGGGTACCTGTCTATGACAGCCTCTTCTCCTATATGATGGTCCTCAATCCCTCAGTCTTCAGTCTATTCATAGACCGGGGAGGAGGACCCTGTACCAGTGGTGCTAGGACCATGGCCTGTGCTGGAGCGGGAAAATGAGTAGTGGACTAGGATGTACTGATCCTAGATGGATCATTTAGCCTCTTTGAATGCAGCTCCGTTCTCTGGGCTGCTAGTAGCTCATTCTCACGCTCAGAAGTGGTAGCCTGATGCTCACCCTCACTCTCAGAAATAGTGAGGCGAGTGGCATAGATGCCATCACTATCGAAGCTGACCTCCGATGATGTAGGTGCAGGTGCCTTGCCCTTTACCTTCCCATTTGTTGTGGGAAGTTTAGTAGCCTTTGCCTTGGATGCTGCTGCATCCTCGTTGGTTTTTATTCTCTTAGCTCTGTTGCGGGGTGGCATGTTTCTACCAGCCACTTTTGGTCTAGCCATATTTGCAAAAACATTACAAAGAATTAGGAACAGTTCAATCAAATGCACGAAAAAATAGTTGCAGACAAACTCGCCGAACCAGTCGGCAAGTCGCCAAATCTCTTTGGCGAGCCAGATCGGGATCGCCAAAAGGATTGGCTAAAAAGTTCCCAGAAAATGCAAGTCAGCGATGGGATGGGCCTTTTGGTGAATCATCGACATCATTCGGCGAGAAAGGACTAGCCCGCCAAAAGCTACATTACATTTTAGGAGATAGTGGCGCAGAAAGGGCGATCAAGAAGGACCTTCGGCGAGTCGCTGAGTGAACTTGGCGAACTCAGGATTCTCGCCGAAAGTTACAGAACCAAAATCAAGATTTAGCATGAAATTAAAGGCGATAAAAGGGGATTCGGCAAACTGCCGAGTGGTTCGGCGAGCTTGACTCGGCTCGCCAAACAACCCAATGTACCTACTCTCAACCCCGACTTCCAAATTCAACCCTGCAGCCCCCCAAAAACAAAATCAAACCATGCACCAATACAATCAAACTAAGACCCATTACACTCATGCCCCCAGGTACTCAGACTTCTCCCAATTTTTCCAAATTTGGCCATTTGACGACTTTTGTTCTTAAGAATGACGTCAACTGCTCCATCATTGAGCAAAATACGTCATTTGGCACAAATGCGGGTTACTTAGACTTCACCAGACTAGAATCAACATCAATTAAGCACAACCCAATAATTTTAATCAATTTTAAGGCATACAATATTTGGGAAATCAACAATATATGCATTATAGGCACAATATTCAAATTATAACAGGCATTCAAGCATACAATTACGATCAGAGAGGCCCATCACACAAGACTAAAATAAGAACAATTGCAAATGAGTAAAATCACAAAATATAAGTTCTTGATTTGGAAAACCAACCTTAGAAGCCAAATAAACAAGTTGAAAAGCTAGGTGGCAAAGAATCCCACTCCGAACACACAATCGATGACTAAAACGCGATAAAAACACAAAAATATAGGAAAATATGCACGTGTGAGTTTGGCAAGTAGAAAAATGAAGGAATGCGAAAGATTTTGAACTTTTGGCCTAGTGAGTTGGGGTCGAGTCCCAAGGGAGCAGTTTGTAATCGAGAATTAAGAGAAAAGCAAGAACTACGCTCTAGTCAATTATAGCTAAAGACTTACACGAAGAAAAATATATCAAATTAAAGGGTGACACAAGTGTCAATTATCAAAGGGGATTTTGTAGTCAATTATCAACTAGAAGCAGCAAAGAATATATAAATATGAATATGGTGACGGAATTCTTGGGATGTAAAAGGAATATGGGCTAAAATAAACAACCGGGTAAATGCTATTGATAGTAAATCGCTATAAATTAGTGACTAAGTTAGACTTTAGTGGGGGTAAATTTTCTCTTGAACAATTTACCCCGAATCAAATCGGTTTCTATCGAACACCAATAAGCGGCAATGAAGCACAACCTTCGCCTTAGTCAATTCAGTCTCTCAAGCTGAATGTGTGGGAGAAGGTTTAGGATTCACTCTCTCGAGTTGAACCCACGACAACCCAATAACCACAGACTATCGATTCAATAGTTTTGGTTTTAAAAGTTCTCTCTCGAGCAAGTCAAAAACATGAAAATAAAATTGTATTTGCAAATACAATCCCATGGAATTCAAACACAACTACTAAATGAAATCACCTTTAAACAATAAATTAACTATCTATTAGCAATACCCAACAGTAAATTCAACCCATATTCACATAATCACACCCCAAGAATTGGGATTTTAGCTAGACATAGCAAAGACATAGAAATGGATATCGAAAAGTGTTTCCATAAAATGGGTACGATAGATATTGTCTTTACACACGTCTAAGATGAAGAATGTTCAATACCCACTTCCAATTGCTTAGAAATGGAAATCTTCAAAGCTAAGGAACAAAGTTTCCAAAACTCTAAGTTCTAAAAACTGAAAATAATGTTTGATATTCTACAGTTTGATACTGATTGCCTCCTAAACTAAAAATTCAAACAAGTATTTATAGTTGTCAAAAAGTGTGTTGCGAAGGACTACTCTACGCAGTTAGTCGGGATCGCCGATCCACTCGGCGATCGCCCTTTGGTCTGGTTCATCACCTTTCTGCATTGGCCTTCAGCAAATTCAAGTTTTGTAATGTTGGGAGAATACGTACTACATCGTGGAATCGTTCGACGACTTGCTGACAGCTCCTTTATCTCGCCGACTCAATTTTCTCTTTCAGAGCTTGGCACACTAGAACATTAGGCGAGACTATAGCCATTTGGTGACTTGCCTAGTGGTTTAGGCGATCCTCAAGCCATCTTTTCTTCGTTCGTTTTAGCTGCCTTGTTCCTTTTTGCCCAATAGTGTCCATGCTTTGTCTCTAACTCCAAATACCTGAAACTCAAGGATTTTAATCAGTTATTGAGACAAAATATGCATTTGAGGACACTAAATCTATCAAAATAAAGCCCTAAAAGTGTCAAAATCGTGGACTCATCAACACCCCAACTTAAACTTTTGCTTCTCCTCAAGTAAAACTCAAGTTCAGCAGTTTAAAAAAGATTTCTCAAACAGTTCTACACAAGACTCAATCATGAATGCATACAAAAAGACTCAACTTACTCATGCAAGGATCAATTGTGCATTCAAAGATTCAAGTTGTGACTCACCATTACCAAAGAATCTCAGGCTCACTATACTTGCTTCAAATGCAAGTTCAAGCTCAACAAAGGTATTCAAATCCCCTCACACAAAGAATAATTTCATATTCACTCAATGGTTCAATCAGTTAAAGTTCCGGAATCAAGATCACCACTCACACTCACAAAGATAAACACAATGCATGATTTCACCCATAGGTTTACCCTTATTTTCCAATCGACTTTTGCTTCATCTCATTCAAGATCTTTCAAGGCATGTATTGAGGCTGAGTGTAATGGTATGGTCATTTAGTCTTATAGGCTGAAATCCTCATGAAATGTGATGTGAACAACACCTTTTTTTCCTTCTCTTTATCATTTTCATTCAAGCTCAAAAGTCACCTCTTATTCATCTTCCATGGGTCATTGAAAACCCCATTTTGTTTGTATTTCCACAACCTTATTCCAAAACTTTTTCTTTCTTGTTTATTTCTTTTTCAATCTCTTCTTCTCTTATTTTTTTAATATATGGAGGGGTTCCATTTTTTTTTTCGAAACATGGGCAAAAGGGTCTTCTTTGCATTTTCTTGATTTGCCTTCTATTTTCACCACACTCTGGCTATTCAAACAAACCACAAATCATGAGGATTATGGGTAATGGGTCAATAAAAGGTAGTAATGTTATCAAGTTTCTTCCGATAAAAGGTTAAGGCTCAAATGGTGCTCAAAAGAGGTTCACACACTCACAAGGTAAGCCACAAAAGAGGTATAATGTCAAATTGGTTCACACTCTTTAAAGTTGCCTATGATCATCTCAAGAAATTGCATCACTTAGTCAATCGGACCAACGGGGCAAATTCTAGGTGTCATCACACATGGTTCACAGTAAGCTTATCACAGAAGGCATTGGCACCAATGTCAAACAAGACTTCACACTTTCGCTAGTGTGCAATGTTCATCACAAGAGACTCAATTCGATACTTGGCTAGTCACAACGAGATGCAACGAGTTCACATATTGTCTATGCAACTTCAATTGGCCTCGTTGTAGTCGCACATTCATTTTTGTTCGATTATGAGCATTATTCGAGTCATCGATATTGATTAAAACTGGTAATCAAATTTGCAAGGGAACATCCACATTCAACACATACAAGAGGTGGCAAAAATTTTGGAAGGGTAAAAAACTATTTACTATTAAAAGCAAGGAGCCAGAAGCTCAAGTATCCACAAAAGCAATGTAAAAACACAATTTTTAGCTTAAAGCCCAAATATAAACAAAACAAGAATTATGAATGTCACAGAAAAGGGGAGCCTCACTCCACCACAAATAAAAACATTTGTCCTCAAATTCAAACGAAATTATAATATCCATAAGTCAACATAAAGATAGAAAGAGAAGATGGTAAAGAGGGGATCCTGTCTAAGTAGTCGCTCCGTCTGTCTAGGCATTAGTGCCAGGTGCATCAGTCTAGACTTGGGCATCAGTGTTCGGAGTTCCTTCAAAAGGAAAAATAACACCAAACTCACCAGGAGTTGCTACAGGTGTGTCCGCCAAAAATTTCCAAACAACTGTATAAAGTCCTCGGGCCTATGAAGAAATAGAGGGGTCTCGGGAGTAGGCTTCCTGTCAGAAATGGGCCTCTTGCCGTTGCCTTTGTTTCTAGGTGAAGGTTCTTGCTTGCCCTTCTTGGGAGGATTCAACCTCCTTTCATTTAATTTGAAATTTCGTGCTCTTATCTTTCGGGGTGGCATGATTTTCCCAGCAACTTTTGGTCTAGTCATGTCTACAAAGCATTAAGACAAAGTTAGGAAATATTCGAACATAAGCGCAGAAAATTAGTTTTAAAGCTATGGCAATTTGGCGATGGGAGACCCTTTCAGCGAATCGCCGACAACTTTGAGCGAGCAAGAACTAGCTCACCGAAAGTTACAGTGTGAAAAGGATTTAGGGGTGCAGACTAAGGGCGATCAACAAGTCTTTTGGCGAGTCACCGAGTTCCTTCGACGACCTCAGGCTTCTCGCCAAAAGTTATAGAATCTAACAACACATAGCATAAAATTAAAGGCGAGATGGGGACATTAGGCGAACCGCCAAGTGTTTCGGCGAGCTCGACCTAGCTTTCCAAACGACCCAGCATGACTATTTTTAATCCAACTTCTCGAAATCAACCCCGCAACCCCAAAAAACAAAATTAAAGCATGCACAACACAAATTCAAACAAGACCCATAACATACAAACACCACCCCACATAATTTTAATTTATTTCAATGCACCAAGCTACGAGATTTCAACAATCAAAACACTACGGGCAAGATATTCAAATTAAAACCGGCATTTAAGCATACTAATCCTATCAGAGAGGCCCAACACACGACAACACGGTAAAATCATTTGCATAATAGTTCAAAATGTCAAAAACAAACCCGGGGATCAGAAAACCAACCTTTAATGTTGATTAAGTTAAGATTGAATTGCTAGGCGGCAATGTAATCCAAATTTCGAGCACAAATCGATGACTAAAACACTTAGAGAATGCAAAAAAATAAATAAAAAATAAAATAAAATATAGAGAATAACATGCATGTATGAGTTTGTGAAGCGTTAAAGAGAGGAAAAGTGAAGGAGTTTGAAAAATATAACCTTTTGGCCTTCAAAATTGTCCAGTTTTTGCCTGTTCGGCGACATTAGTCTTACTCGTCAATTCACTCGGTGAAGCACCGAGTAGACACATACCTCGCTGAATTTTGCAGGATTTCCAGTTGATTTGGAGATCCAAACGACAGACTATATCCGGGTCGCTGACTAGGTCGGCGACTCGCCAATAATTTCCTAGTTTTCGCTGAAAGTTGCAGACTCCAAGTTCAATTTGTCTTGAGTCCAATGGCACTTTGAGTAGGGGTCACCGACCCTTTTGGCGATGTGCCGACTGGACCTTTTTCTCGCTAATTTCCCTCTTTTCGAACACTTTCCACACGTTAACCTGCACAACCAACACACATTATTCCAAACAAAGAAAGATAAACAAATAAGAAAACATGGGTTGCCTCCCAAGAAACGCCTTAGTTAACGTCGCGGCATGACACAAGTCCACCTTCAAGCCTCATTCTTGGGGTTAGCCATAGTATCACTAAACAAACCCCCCTACTGTCTCGGGTTGAGATGAGACGATAGATGACCCATTTGGGTCTCCAACTACTTGATTGACACTAAGTAAGAGATGATGGTCTGTCTAAGGGTAGACACATCTTCTTTCATTTCTTTTAAAATCTTGTCTGACCCTTCAACTTTGTTGAGGATACGAGAGAGCATATCCTCAGACCTACCACATTCCAAATCCTTTGGCTTTTGATGCTCATGGGGAGATACATATATATCCTTCTCCCCATCCTTCCAATTTGGATTATGGTCCCTCCATTCACGATCCCGATCTTTCCAACCTTCATCCCTTGCCCAACCTTGGTTACCACCCTACCTCGGGTAGTTTGAACGATAGCCACAACCTTGGTTAGCTAGGAAATTTACCTCTTCATTGTACAAGGCTTCAAACTTGGACTCATCTGGATTAGCACACCTGATACCCATGACATTGACACTTCGAGCACCAGCTCCCATGACATTTTAAGAAATAATATCAAGTTGTGTCATGATTTTGGCCATGTTTTGGTCCCTCTCTTGGTCCTTCGCCATCTATTCCTTAATCAACTTAAACGTGAGAGGGGAGACCTGGTCTTTACGGGTATACCACGCCCTATTTATGGTAGTCATGCCATCTAAGAGCTGAGCCGCTATCACATAAGGTTGTTGCATCAAACCTCCTGGACAAAGTTGGTTAGCAACACCCTTATTTACCGAGTCAAGACTCCGATAAAAATATTGCACCAACACATTATTAGGCAAGCCATGGGTTGGGCATTGAAGCATCAACTTCTTGAATCACAACCAACTTTTGTGTATTGGCTCACCTTCTAGACGCTTAAAGCTCTGAATGCTATCCCGAAGAGTCATCATCTTTGAAGGAGGGAAAAATTGCACTTGAAATATGGTAACCAACTCCTCCCACGAAGTAATTAATTCACATGGCAATTCAGCCAGCCACTTGCACGCCTCTTCCATCACAGAGAACGGGAACAACCTCAACTGGACCGACTCTTGGGATATGTTCTTGAAGGAGAACGGTCCTCATACATCCACGGAGTTTCTAATATGCTCATGAGGGTCCTCATGATCAAAACAACTGAAAAGACCCTTTAGTTGCAAGAGTTACAACATAGTACTCGTGATGTGAAATACCGCATTCCCTTCGATCGGAGGAAAGAGAATGGCACCAATACCGCCCATGAGATTGGAGTCATTAGCATGAGGCTCGTTGACAACGTTGAGGTTTTCGATGTTGTCTTGATGGCCTGCTTGGCTGCCATTGCTGCCGTTTACGCTCATACTTCCTGTTTTCAACACAAACAAGCAAAACAACACTGAAAATAAAGTAAGTAGAACTACACTTAACAAGAGCAAAATTCAACTTAACTAAAAATTCTCAATTAACACCACTCCCCGGTAGCGGCGCCATTTTGATATGACGTATCTGGGTGCTTCATCCAATACTAAGCATCCATGGTCATTCAATAGTAATATAACCTAACTATTGAGTTGGGGTCGAGTCCCAAGGGAGTGGTTTGTAATCGAGAATTAAGAGAAAAGTAAGAACTTCGCACAAGTCAATTATATCTAAAGATTTATAAGAAGAAAAACATATCAAATTAAAGTACGACACAAGTGTCAATTATCGAAGGGGTTTTTTGTAGTCAATTATAAACTAAGCAAACAATATAGAAATATGAATACGGAGACGAGATTCTTGGGATGTGATAGGAATATGAGATAAAATAAACAACCGGGTAAATGCTATTGATAGTAAATCGCTGTAAATTGGTAACTAAGCTAGACTTTAGTGGGGGTAAATTTTCTCTTGAACAATTTACCCCGAATCAAATCGGGGTCTCTCGAACACCAATAAGTGGCAATGAAGCACAACCTTCACCTTAGTCCATTCACTCTCTCGAGCTGAAAGTGTGGGAGAAGGTTTAAGATTCACTCTCTCGAGCTGAACCACGACAACCCAATAACCACAAACTATCAATTTAGTAGTTTTGGCTTTAAAACCTCTCTTTTGAGCAAGTCAAAAACACGGAGATAAGATTGTATTTGCAACAACACAACTATTGAATGAAATCACCTTTAAACAACAAATTAACTATCTATTAGCAATACCCACCAGTAAATTCAACCCATATTCACATAATCACACCCCAAGAATTGGGGTTTTAGCTAGACATAGTAAAGAGATAGAAATCGATACCAAAAAGTGTTTCCATCAAATGGGTATGATAGATATTGTCTTTACACACGTCTAAGATGAAGAATGTTCAATACCCACTTCCAATTGCTTAGAAATGGAAATCTTCAAATCTTCAAAGCTAAGGAACAAAGTCTCCAAAACTCTAAGTTCTAAAAACTGAAAATAATGTTTGATATTCTAAAGTTTGATACTAATTGCCTCCTAAACTAAAAATTCAAAAAAGTATTGATAGTTGTTAAAAAGTGTGTTGCGAAGGACCACTCGGCGCAGTTAGTCGGAATCACTGATCCACTCGGTGATCCACCCTTTGGTCTGGTTCATCACCTTTCTGCATTGGCCTTCAGCAAATTCAAGTTTTGTAATGTTGAGCAATGGAGTACTGCATCACGGAATCATTCGACGACTCGCCGACTGCTTCTTTATCTCACCGACTCGATTTTCTCCTTTAGAGCTTGGCACACTAGAACATTAGGCAAGACCATAGCCATTTGACAACTCGCCTAATGGTTTAGGTGATCCTCAGGCCGTCTTTTCTTCGTTCTTTTCAGCTTCCTTTTTCCTTTCTGCCCAATAGTATCCATGCTTTGTCTCTAACTCTAAATACCTGAAACTCAAGGATTTTCATCAGTTATTGAGACAAAATATGCATTTGAGGACACTAAATCTATCAAAATAAAGTCCCAAAAGAGTCCAAATTGTGGACTCATCAAATATCTCTTCTACTTGTCCACCCTCGCATTCCATGGACTTTCTACGCTCTTGAGGGGGAGTGTACCAATCTTTCTTTTTTTACGGTACCTCCAATTCCATAACTTTCTTGGCCATGAGATCCAGCTGAGTCTACAATGTGGCAAAAATATGGTCCTTCTCAGTCTCCTTGTTGGTCTTGGCCATGTGATCAAGGAGCTGAGCTGCTATTGCATAGGCAAGTCGTGTGAGCCCCCCGGAGAAATTTGGTCAGCCACTCCTCTATTTTCCGGACCCAGACCTTTATAGAAGTAGTCTAGTAGCATGTTATCTGAGATTCCATGAGCTGTGCATCGCAACAATAGTGACTTAAATCTCAGCCACAATACATGGATTGACTTACCCTCCTTTTGCCTGAAACTTAGGATGTTATCCCTAAGTATCATCATTATCAAACGAGAAAGGTCCATTTGGTCACCGTTGCTACAAGACATGTTTCTATATTCTTCTCTAAACAAGCAACATGAAAACCGAAACTAAAAGTAAGTAGATTCAACTATAACTAACAAGAACAAAATTCAACTTAACTAAAGAATCTTAACCAACACCACTCTCCGGCAACTGCGTCATTTTGATTAACATTATCAAGGACACTTAATCCAGTTCTAAGATTCTACGATCGTTAGTCAGTACAATAACCCAACTAAATGAGTTAGGGTCGAATCCCACAGGGAGTGGTACGTGTTTAAGATTCAAAAGTAAAGAATAAATATGTTCAAGTCAATCATAGGAATAGACATTATCGAATAAAAACATAATGTAAATCAGGGGGTGACACGAATGTCAAATAAAGGGGTTTTGATTGTAATTATCAACTACAGTAGCAACAAATACTACAAAATAACAATAATGAGACGGGTTCTTGGGATGTGATTCGATTATAGGCGAATGTAGACAAATGGGTAATTGCAACGGTTAGTAAATAGCTGTAAATTAGTGAATAAGCTAGACTTTAGAGGGGATAAACTTTCTCTCGAACAATTTACCCCAGATCAAGTTGGTTTCTCTCGAACACTAACAAATATGCAAATAAGAACTGCCTACGCTTTAGTCCATTTACTCTTTCGAGCTGAATGTGTGGAAACGGGTTTAGGATTCACTCTCTCGAGCTGAACCCATGACATCCCACTATCCACAGACCATAAATTCAGTAATCTTTTTTGAAAACTTTTCTCTCGAGCAAGCCAAAAACACGAAGGTATAACTGCATTTGCAACTACAATTCTTTAAATTGAACCACAATGACTGATTAAAATAACTTCTAAACAACATTTAAACTAACAATTAACAATACCCATAAGCTAAATTAGCCCATAATGACATTATCACACCCCGAGAATTAGGGGTTTACCTAGACATCATAAAAAAATAAAAATCGTTACCAAATTGTGTTTCCATCAACTAGGTACGATTAATTTTGTCTTTACAAAGGTCCAAATTGAAGAATCTCAAAGACCCACTTCCAATTTCTCAAAGATGGAAAACTTCAATTCTTCAAAGCTAAGGAGAACTTGTCTCCAAACTTAGAGTTCAAAAATAAGATACTTGATAATCATAAAAATTCTACAATCTAATCTCTCCCCTAAACTTATTGTTCAAAAACGTATTTATAATTGCCAAAAATACGCTGCGAAGGACATTCGGTGTAGTAAGTCAGGCTCACCGATTAGCTCGGTGATCCGCCCTTTGACCCATTTTATTGCCTTCTTGCTTTGGCCTTCAGCATCCTCAAGGTCTATAATTTTGGGAGATCTAACATTGCATCGCAGAACCACTCAGCGATTCACCAACTGCGTCTTTCTTTTGCCAACTAGATTTTCTCCTTCATGGCTTGGCACACTAGAACTTTAGGCGAGGTAATGGCCATTCGACGAGTCACCAAATGGACTTGGCAATCACCAAGCTCTCTTTTCTTCCTTCTTTCAGCTTGCTTCGTTCCTCTTTGCAAATTAGTGTTTGTGCTTTGTTTCTCAATCCAAATACCTGGAAATCAAGGATTTTTACATGAGTTATTGGCACAAAATAATCATTTGAAGACACTAAATCTATCCAAATAAAGCCCTAAATGAGTCATAATCGTGGACTCATCAATGAGCCAAGCACTGATACTCAGACAGATGGAGTCACCGATATGCAAAGCTCATACTAGGCTTAGCCTTGTACAATGACCCTTTTTACTCTATTTCTGTCATTTTTAGTCTATTTTGTTGTTTCTTTGCATTTGAGGAAAACTACTAGATTAGTTTGGCGGGCTGAGGTATTTCCATACCTACCTTTTTTGGGATATTTTATGGATATTTGCTATTTTTTTGTGAATGTTGGATTGTATCTTGTGTTATATATATATATATACATGGTGTTGATCTAATGTGTTTGTCCTTTGTTTTGAATTTCATATGGTTTTGATCCAATTTAAAAAATTTGCCACCTTTTCATATGTTTGGTTGTGGTTGTTCTCTTGTAATTTCGAGTGTCGATTGTGATCAATACCGATGACTTAAATAGTGCTCTCAATTGAACGATATGAGTGTGTGGCTACAATTGGCAAATTTAGTTACATAGGTCATATGTGGAATCTTAGCATCTCGTTGTGACTAGTCGGTTAATGAGTTAATCTCTTGTGAAATCATTGCACGCTAGCTAAAAATTGTAGTGTCTTTTTTGATGATTGTGTTGAATGCCATGAGTGTGAGGTTGTCTTGAATTATGTGCTTGATGACACCTAGAATGTGCCCCATTAGTCCAATTGATTGATTGAAGCAAGCGATTGAAATGATCTTAGGCACAATTTGTGAAGAGTGAACCGAAAATTGATATTATACCTCTTTGTGGCCACCTTGTAAGAGTGTGAACCTAACTTGGAACCTTTTGAGCCTACCTTTTTCTTTGGAAGAAACTTGAACAACTTTGGCCTGTTTATCCAATCACTTATAACCTTCATAAAGTATTGGTTCATTTGAATAGCCAACTTAGGCAAAAAGTGTCACGACCTGAGCCTACACCCTGGACGTGACTGGCACTCGAGAACCATTGCTGGTCCCTAAGTGAACCCTCATCCTGGCTGGCTACAAGCGAAAGACTAACTCAAGCATACAAAAGTTTAAAATTGAATTAAATTTCATTGAACTCAAATAGTCAACCTTTTAGAAAGTGTGTACAATATTCAAAATAAAAGTAAATACATAAACTCCTCAACTCTGTCTATTTGTGAAGCCTCTACTATTACAGAAGGATATCGGCACAAGACCCACGATATCTCAAAACTACTAACTGTAAGATAAAGGTGAAGTCCTCTAGAATATAATAAGGCTCACCAAAGTGAACTGGAATATCACATGACCTCAACGAAAGTCCTGTTGATGATCTTGAGTACTTGTATCTGCATCATGAAACGATGAAGGCCAAATGGATCAGTTCATGGAATGTACGGGCATGTAAGGGGAGTTCTAAAGCATAGAAATAGGCTTGAACTTGATAAAGAGGAAACATATTTTCCTCTTCTCAACTCACTCAACTCAACTCAACTCAACTGAACTCAAGAATAAGATACTCAACTCAACTCAACTCAAGAATAACATACTCAACTCAAAGATTAGATACCCAACTCAAAGATATAGGGCTCAACTCAAAATTAAGATACTCAACTCTAGATACTCAAGGGTAACGCAACATCAAAAGATGCAATATATAGAAAGCTGTAAAACTGTAGATAGCAACTCAATGTATTTAAATAGTATAATAATACTCAGTTTGTATATAAAAATACAAAATTTCTCTGTGGGAGATTCTCTAACCGACAACCATCACTATGAGTTATGTGATGATACATCGTCTAGCCCACGCTACCATAACTATCCTAGTTTTTGCTGGGGTATAGAACCTACTACTAAGTGGATCCACTAGTCTATGCTAAAAAGCATTAATGAATCATCTAAAAAGTATGACCCTTTCTACCCACGTTGGCTACATGGTTTATGGGGGCTGTGAGTTGTCTGAACTCTCCCCCATGCCGGTGCTCATTACTACTTCCAAAATATAACTAGCTCATATGTTTAAAAACATAAATCTTACTGTTGTTTTGAGATCATTACTCAAAAATTGTTCTCTTAAAAGAAATGGTACTCTAATCGCTCAAAATTCTTTTGGAAATATCAGTTTCCTCTCATCTTAGATGTAAAAACATTTACTCTTGGGGATATTTAGATCCTATATATCATTTTAAAGAAAATTAACTCAGCTCTACTCTTCCTCAACTCAGTGCTCTAGTCTTTAAAACAAGTTTTAAAACAATTTGTATAAAGACTTCTTAAAATAGGGTTCATGCTGAATTATGGACGTGAACGACTCAATTCAAGGTTTTCAATAACCATGCATAGAACACAATACTTGGAACTCAACAACTCTAGAACACAAGGAGTCAATGATACTACTTATCTCAATAATGCTCGACTCGTAGGGTTTATGCGTAATTATGGGCATGAACTACTCAAATCAAGGACTCAATGATACTTTTCATCTTAAGACTGCTCGACTCATCATGTTCATGCAAAATTATGGGCATGAACTACTCAACTTAAGGACCTTCATGTTAACATGTAGTAGTCCCATGATTAGGAATATAATCCCAAAATGATTAAGAACTCAATACTCAAGACTTAGAACTTCAAGATACTACTCCTCTCAAAGATACTCAACTGATGGAGTTCATGCGAAATTTATAAGCTTGAACGACTCGACTCAAGGGTCTAAATAACAATATGGAACTCAAGTATACGATTCTTCTAATTCTCATACTTACATCCTCAAAACTTATCTCAAATCGACAGTTGATCTCAAAGATTCAAAATTGAACTCAAAGACTTTCTTGAACTCTACTCTTAACTCTTTCTTGAATTTGAATTATAAAATCAAGAGTTATGATTCATGATGTGAAGGATCTCGATGATAGTGTAGACTCATAAATACATTCTCCTCCAAATTCTTTTGGATTCATAAACTAAACACACTTAGTCGAAATACCAATCAGGACCTACCAAAACAATCACTCATTCACAACTCTCACCTCAAGAACTCAACAAAAACTTCAGTATCAAATAACGAAACACAAAACCTCAAGAAGTCAACAAGATTATCAACATACTCAATTTCATGGATGAAATTCACAAAAGAAACTCATGATTGGAGTGTGGGCGAATAAACCCAACACTATGGAAGCTTAAATACGTCAAAGAACAAGGTTCTTGAAGAATCTTGAAGAAGAAATTGATTAGAATCCTTGAAACCCTATCTTGAAGGTAAACAATCAAGAAAACATTTTTTGAGATTCTTGAATTAGTTTCTTGAAGTCTCTATGACCAAGAATTATAATTTTCATTAGTGATTCGTAATTTTATGGAGGAATTTGATTTGGAAAGAAGGAATTTTTGGAGAAAGACTTATCTTGAAGAAGAATCTTGAAAAAGATTGAAAGAATCTTCAAAGAAATTGAAAGAATCTTGAATGGAGTCTACTTTGATGTTTTTCTCCTCTTGAATCTTCTCTCTAAAACCTTAAATGATTTGGGATGAATGAAACTGATTCTAATCAGTTTAGATCCTTAATTGGGTAAAATTCGTGTTTAGAATAAGTGCGGGTAAAGAAAAGACTAAAATACCCCTTCTATTTTCAGGTAACTTTCCTTAAGTGGATAGCCTAACTTCAAAATGGCATATCTCCCTCATACGAGCTCAAAAATTAGCAAACTTGGTGGTGTTGGAAAGAGGACTCAGAGATCGTTCATTTGATATCTTATGGGTCTCCTAACTCATCATGTGCTAAAAGTTATGGTCGTTTGAATTTGACCCCAAACTTAGAAGAACCTTGGAATGACTTGAAGGAATTTCTTTTGTTCTTTTTAGAACTTAAGGTGCTACATATAGCGACCCTAAAACTTAAGAAAATTTTAAATTCCTCCGTAAAATCTTACTCACTACGAAGAATGGTTTGAGTATTAGCTCAAAAATTTTCTAGGGTGCTACATTATCTCCCCCTTGGGATCATTTGTCCTCGAATGACGGCTGGACTGAGTATGGAAAGGGGTTACTCTCACTATCTCCTCTGACTCATGAATTTGCCTACTAACACATGCTCGTCTGATTCACACTAAGAGTTGGGACCTTCTATAACACCTAACTCAAGAACAATGCTATTGTGAACATAGTCACTCTCTTCCTAGGGTTACCTTATCTGAACAAAGGGAGTCTGGGCATGAAGTAAGGATAGGAATACCATGCCTCATTGGCTGCAACTCATATCTCCCACAAGGGTACATAACTTCTCTTACCAAGTCTTGAGTTTAACTTCACTCTCTCACTATATTCAAGCTTAATCAAAATCCTAAGGTTCAGGTACTATACCTCTCTATAAGGAGTCTCATTGCAATAACATTACTCTTTACCACCTCATTTAATCAACATTGGGCTCATATCAAGAAATACCTCATGTTCAACAACACCACATTCAAGCTTAGAATTCTACCAACTCCATGTACTCCTACTAACCAGCTCCTTAAGAATTTCTCATTCCCTTATCATCTCTGTCATACCAACTAGAATTTCCCGCTTTACTACTCGAAAGCAACTAAGGGCTCTCATTTAACTATTTCTCATAGTAAAACCTCATCCTACTCTTCCTACTCATTTATAACCTTAGATGGAATTATCACACCATTATTATCATGATGAGGACATTAATCTCCTCCTCTTATCATCACTCCTCTACTAAATGGACCTCTGAAAAGATATCTCCCATACTCTTTTGGCTCATTACTATCTTATTCTTGACACTTGACTTGATTTCAAATCTTATCATCTCCGCCTTAGGTCTAAAGCTGACACTTGAAAGCTATGGACCTATTCCATCATTTCTAAACTGGTCTACATCCCCTTTTTCACAACTTAAGTACTATTTGCCCACTTATTATACCTTATTACTTAATCAGTTCTATAACCTTCTGAACATCATGACCCTCTCAAACAAATCATAATCCTAGATTAGATCTATCACTTCATGAATACTACATTCTCTTATTCAACACATGAATTCAGTCTCTTCTAACATGATGGCACATCGACATCAACTCTGTTTTGGTTAAAATATATTTTATCTCATCATGACTAGTAACTATTCCTCTTCCTGCTATCAAAAACTCTCTACAACATTATTATTCCTTATTACACTTATCAAGGAACTCATCACTTATAACTGACTGGGTGCATGATTGCAATAACATAATCTGCCCCATCACTATCTCCTTTCTTTTGAGTACTGAACTTCTGCATACTTTTCTCTAACTCTGGGCACTTTCAATTGTTCATAATTTCATAACTCATGCTACCTTTTTGGATGAGAATATTTCCCAAGATCTAAACATACTTCCTCATAAGGATCTCAGTTGAAAGAGGGCTTAGAGAAGATAGTGCAACTCGCTTTTAGCTCAAATGCATGATTCAGATGAATATGAGTATATTTTCTCAAACTCAACAGTTAACTCACTCCCAGGCTTCTCTCAAGCCCATCTGGAGTCTCATGACTTCCTCAAGATTTTTCTAAGAGCAACTCATCGATAAAGAACTGAATTTTCTTTTAAACCACCTCTAGTATGAGGGGTAGTAGAATAGATATGAGAACACACGAGTTAGAATGAGTCTCTATGACATAGCTCTATTACACGATTAAGAGTATGAAATAAGGGAAACTTTTCTTAAATGTCTATAGTCCTTCATTTATAGAAGTGGAGCCCTCAAAACCATAAACAAGATCCTATTGACACAGCTTCATAGACAACTTAGGACACTTACACTCTGTGCTCTGATACCAAGTTTGTCCCGACTCGAGCCTAGACCCAGTACGTGGCCGACACTCGAGAACCATTGTTGGTCCCCAAACGAACCCTCATCCTGGCTGGCTACAAGCAGAAGACTAAAATACCCCTCATATTTTCGATAACTTTCCCTAAATGGATAGCCTAACTTCAAAAGGGCAAATCTCCCTCATACAAGGTAGAAAATTAGCAAACTTGGTGGCGTTAGAAAGAGGACTCAGCGATCTTTCATTTGATATCTTATGGGTCTCCTAACTCATCTTGTGCTAAAATTTATGGTCGTTTGAAGTTGACCCCAAACTTAGAAGAACCTAGGAATGACTTAAAGGATTCTCTTTAGTTCTTTTTGGAACTCAAGGTGCTGCATCTAGCGACCCTAAAACTTAAAAAAAATTTAAATTCCTTCGTAAAATCTTACTCACTACGAAGAATGGTTTGAGTCTTAGCTCAATTTTTTTGGGGTGTTACAAAAAGCCTAAATTGGGGGTGTGGTGAAAAAGAAGGAACATCAAGGAATGTGAAAAATCTGCCTTTAAAGGATCATGATGAAAAAGATGGAACCCCTCCATATAAATAAAGAGAAGAAAAAGAAATGAAAAAGACTGAAAAAGAGAAGAGTTTGTGAAATAAAGCTTGTGAAAGAAGCATAAGAAATGGGGAGTTCATTGAGTCATGCTTAAATAAGTAATAGGGTGAATTGTGAACATTGTTGAAGGGTGAAAGAGAAGGAGAAAAAGTGAAGTGCAGGCCATACTTCATGAAGGTAGAAGTCACTAAACGAAAATGATTATACCTTTACACTCATCCCCATTACAAGCTTTGAAAGACCTTTGTGATCTTGAGTGAGCTGAAAATAATGTTGATTGGAAAATAAGGGCAAGCCTATTGGTAGAGTCATGCACATGTTCATCTTTGGGAGTGTGAGAGTTGTATTTGATTCCAAAATTATAATTTGTTGATATTCTTTGTATGAGATTGGAATCATTCTTGGTGTGAGGGCATTTGAATGCTTTTGTTGAGTTTGAACTTGCATTTGAAGTAAGCATTGTGAGCTTAAGTTCTATTTGATGATAGTAAGTCATAATTTGAAACTTAGAGTGCACAATTGAATATTGTATGGGTAATTTGAACCTCTTGTGTGCATTCGTATTGAGTCTTAGTAGCACTATTTGTAGACATCCTTGTTGAACTGATTGATCTTGAATTTTACTTGAGGACAAACTAAAGGTTTAAGTTGGGGATGTTGATGAGTCTAAGATTTCGACTCATTTAGGGCTTGTTTTCATAATTTTATTGTCCTAGGTGCCTAATTTATGCTCTAAACCAATGTTAAAGTGTTAATTTGCAGCAATTGAGGCGAAGGAGCAAGGCAAGGACATTACCGGCAAAAAGGAGCGAAAAAGCTGAAGAAGTTGAAGAAAGGAATTCCTGGTGATCGCCAAGACCACTCGACGAACCACCAAGTGTCTCTTAGGCTTGCCTAAAGTTCCAGCATGCCAGCCCTGTGGAAAAACCAACTTGGTGATGGACATTGACAGTTGGCGAACCGCTAAATGGATCGGCGACCTCGATCCTAATCGCCTAAAGTCACAGAACTCTGAGGTTAAAGAGCCAAGGCAAATCGGCGATGGAATGGAGCCATAGGCGCGTCGCCGGCTTGGTCGGCGATGCTCGACTAACCACACCTAGTGGTCCTGAAGGCCAAAACTTCAGAATGTATAAATTGAAATTTAAAAGGTAGAAAATGGATCCAGTCATTTTTACTGAGTATTTTCTCCATTGTAGAACTTTAAGCTTGTGTTGGAGACTTAGTTTTACTTAGTTTTAGGAGTTTTCTACTAGATTTTGAGTTGGGTTTTCGATATTGAGCATTTTGAATCATTGTAAACACGTGGATTGCAATACCCAGATTATGTAGAACGTAATTGGTATTGATTTCTTCCTTTTTATGATGTGTGGCTAAAACCCCCCTTCTTGGGGGTCTGATGATGTGATTATTTGCTCTAATTAGCTTATGGGTATAGTTGTTTTTTATTGAAATGCTAATTTGAAGTGCGTTTAATTGATAGTTGTGTATTAACCCATGAATTTTAGTTGCAAATGCAGTTCTAACTTAGTGTTCTAGGCTTGCTTGAGAAAGAGGTTTTATAACTAAGGTTATTGATTGATGATTGTAGTGATTGGGTTGTTGTGGATTTAGCTCGAGAGAGTGAATCTTAGGTCGATCCTACCTATCTAGCTCGCGAGAGTAGGTAAATTGAGGTATTGGGCTTATTAAAATGTTATGCTTGTCGAGGTTCGAGAGAACTCACTTGAATCGTAATAGTTGTTCGAGAGAAAGCTATTGCATCTATAGCCTAGCCTACTCACTAAGATTCAACAATTGTTAGTAAATTATAATTACGCATATAGCGAAATTAGCCTTTAATTAATCATACCCCAAGTATCCCTTATCTACTTGATTACTCCCCTGTTTTTCTAATTGTTGTAGTTGTTAATTGACAAACCTAATCCCCCATTTGATATTCGTGTCAACCCCTTTGATTTACTTAAATGTTTCGATAATTTCTATTCTTACAATTGATTAGATCACATTTGTAAATTCATAACTGAATTCTAACTTGTATCACTCCCTGTGGGATCGACCCCAACTCTTCGTTAGGTTTATACTAGATTGCGACCGCTTACACCTAGTATTGGATGAGGTGTAGTTGAGTGTTTATCAATGGGGTAAGGAAAAGACCAAAATACCCTTCACATTTTCGGGTTACTTTCCTTAATTAGACAGCCTAACTTCAAACAGGAATATCTCCCTCATACGAGCTCAAAAATTAGCAAACTTGATGGCGTTGGAAAGAAGATCCCAAGACCTTTCATTTGATATCTTATGGGACACCTAAAACATCTTGTACTGAAAGTTTGGTCGTTTGAAGTTGACCCAAAATTCACAACTTAAGCAAAACTTGAAAAATTTCAGATTTTGCTATTTCCAATTTAGTTCTTTCTATTTTTAGCTCTTTCAAATACCGAGGTATTATACTTCTGTACTAGTGAGACAAATGAACCTTAACCTTCATACCACGCTGTCATGATCTGAAATCAGGTCATGATGGCACCTACTAAAACCCCTGAGTAGACAGGCCTTAACCCAAAACAAAAGTTGTGGAAGATAACAATTTAAATAATGGTAATAAGATAAAGTAGAAGCAGGAATAGAATATAGAAAACATGACATATCATAAATCTATAGTATGATAAAAAAACAAAGTACAAAAGAGGCCTGAAAGTGACCAAGATGACAAACTAACACAAAACTTAACCCAGATACGTGTCACTTATAGAGGACCTACTCAGCACAGAAAGGCTATATATACAAGAAAATTGGCTAATCAAAATGTAAAATATAACTCTGTACATAAGAGAGAAAATAACAAGTCTCTAAATGTCAGGATCTCACCAAAATCTAAATATGTGACAGTCACGGAGGATCCAACGCTCACTGAAAGTGGCTTGTACTGGGAGCTGCATCAGTAAAAGATTCAGAAGTGTAGTATGAGTATCAAAATAAGGGGTACTCAGTAGGCATCATAGGCTGACCGAGCTAAAAAAGATCATATATATAAGTAAGCAGTACGATAGTTCTTACTAGAGTCTCAATAAAGCTAAAAGTAACAAAATCTAACGACAAGTAATACTACAACAACTGTACCACTCCATCCAACAACATAGACAGTTAATCACATAATGAGATGCAATGCATATATGGTCAATGCATATTAGAATAAAAAGTTCTGAAATTGTTTCATTGGCTGTCCTGTGGACCCCTAAGATAACTACAGAACCTACCTTAGCTTACCGATAGATGAAATAGAATTAAAAGTTTTGAAATTTTCTTGATGGCTATCCTATGAACCCCTAAGACAACTACGAAACCCGCCTCAACTTATCATAATAGTAAAAACATGGAATTCAATCTACGGGCCGTCGAAACTTATTAACATATGCCTTGTAAGGCGAAAATAGTCAATTTTGTGAAAACCAAGTTTTCATTGGTAAAATCAATCAAAATCAGTAATCCCACTCCTTCGGAGCTAAAAATCAATAGAAAATGTAGTGTAACCAAAAGTATCTAAACCATCTTTTCTTTCAAGAAAATTAGATGCAATTATGCCATGAACATGCTTTCAAACCAACACACTTTAGTCATCATCGCAAATCAATCAACATCATACATAATCGGGTAAATATGTGTCACACCACAAGAGTACTAACCTGGAATCTTGCTAGTCCAAGCTCACGGCTTCAGATCCAACAGTTCCTTAGATCCAACAGGTGATAAATTCAAAACATGAACCAAAAGGTCACACAAAGCACTAAAACAACCAATGCATATAAAATCTAAGTCAATCACCACCTAAGAGCATTCTAAGGATATAAAACAACAACCAAGCGAATAATTAACCTAAACTAAGGCTTATTGACTAAAAGGCTAAGCTAAATAACTCGAAATGGCCAATAATTATTATTGAGGATCAAGCACACCTATAGAATAGTCTTAAAACCATTCTAACTATCAAACTACTCAAATTCATACATAATCAAGCTAAGGAAAGTCTAGAAAGGGAAACGTTAACCTACATCAAGGCTGAAACCCTACACAAACTACAACTCATGTGCTTTTCCCTTCCGAAGGGTCTTTGAATGATGCCAATGTAACACCTCGTTAAATGAAAGATCTAGAATTATAAAGACTCATTTTTGGAAAGAATGAAAAATCTGGAAAATTTGTTTAAGTTATGTTAAGCTTGAGTTTTGGGTTAACTTCAAGCGACCATAACTCCTAGCTCATAATGAGTTAGGTGTGCTACAAGATACCGTAGGAAATATATTTGAATTATCTTTCCAACGCCCCTGAGTTTTCTCGATTTTGAGTTCTTTTGAGAGAGATATGGCGATTCAAAGTTGAGCTGTCTGGATAAGGAAAGTCAAAACCAGATTTTAGAAGGGTATTATGGTCTTTTCAATACCCAATTATTTAATTTCATTTTTGATAATGAATTTGGGGTCTAAAATTATTTAGTTCATTTTATGTTTCATCAAAAAGAGTTAGGATTTTGAAAGAAGAGAAAAGAAGAAGAGAAAAGAGGAGAAAAAACAAGGAATCGTCAAGTTCTAGAAGCTAAGATCCTGGATTTCGTCAAAGGGGGATCCCTACGAGTATGTGAGATCACATAGAATTGGGTTCATTCATCCACGCACCAAACATGATTCAATTCAGCGAATTTATGTTCTTGAAAGTATAGAAATTAAGTTCTTGTTGGGTTTTGTTGAAATTCTATTGGATTCTTGATTTGTTGAAGTTGTTGAGAAGTTCTTGAGTTAAATTCATGAAAATTAATGTTGTTTTGAGTATTTTCTTGCACATTTTGGTTGTGTATTCGATTCTAAGCATTTGGGAAAGTAATCATTCGAATCTAGAGGGTTTAAAGTTGAAAATCGAGCAAGAAAATTTGGGGGATTTCTGGGGAGGGGTCTGGGGCGCCGCGCCAGCCAGAGGGCCCTAACTTGGGTTCTAAAGTTTTGCCTCTGGGGCGCCGCTCCAGCCAGTGCGCTCCAAGCCAGTGCATGAAGTTTACCCTCTGGCGTCCCGTGCCAACTCAGAGCGCCAGGGACGCCAGGTCTTCTACCCTTCCCACTTCTTTCCGTTTGAGTTTCTTTGAAATGTACCTATGTTTTCTAGTTGATTTCTATACTTTAAGGTACGTCTAAACAACATCAAATCATCAATAACATGAGATCATAAGCCTTGAATCCATAATTTAATTCAAGGAAAGTTAGGAGTCAAGTCAAGAGAAGTTCATAAAGTTTTCCCAAAGTCTTTTACAAACATTTTAACTTTGTTTTAAGACTTCAGTTTTGAGTTGAGGAAAGGGTAAAGAGTGAAGTTATTTTCTTCAAAAAGAGTATATCGCGACTATGTATTCGCAAAAAGTAAATTATTTCACATTTAAACAATAGAGGAAACACCGATTTCCAAGAGAGCCTTTGAGCTAGTTTTTGAGTAATTACCTCAAACCACATAAAGAGTTTTGTTTTTAAAAGATATGAACTGAGTATTTTGTGAGTAGTATTGAGCACCGATGTGGGGACGAGTTCATACAAACTTAATGTCTCCATAAACCATTTGGCCAACGTGGGTAGAAAAAGGGTCATACTTTTTAGATGATTCCTTAGTGATTTTTGGCATAGACTAGTTGATCCACTTTGTTGAGGCTTTCTATATCCCGGCAAGTTATAAGACAGTTCTGGGAGCGTGGGTGAGACACTGTAATATCACTTTAGCTCATAGTAGTGGTTTTCGGTTAGAGAAACACCCACATAATTATATTACTTTATTATATAAGTAAATTGAGTTGTTATTTACTGTTTAAATGATTTAGATAACTGCACTTTTACTGTTGTTTTATTCTGTATTTGAGTTGAGTATCCATGAGTTGAGCAAAGCTATGGTAAGTGTTCTCTTCATATTCTTTTCAAGCTTATGTCGTGTTTAGTTTTCTCGTCCCATGCTCGTACATTCAATGTACTGATGCCATTTGGCCTGCATCATTTTATTATACAGATACAGGTAACCTGGATCAACATCCAGTGCCTCGTTGATCCAATTGAGCACTCAGAGTCAGTTGGTAAGCCTCTTTGCTTTTCGTAGGACCCCTTTTTCATTGTTTTAGTACTTCATTTGTTAGGATGATCGGGGGTCTTATCCCAACATCCCTCTTTGGTTTATAGACTTCAGAGAGTGATAGTTATAGTTCTTTAGTCTTTCCCTTTTTAGTTGTTTATGTTAAGACTTGAGTTGCCATTTTGGCTAGTCT
The DNA here is from genome assembly GCF_019186545.1 of Solanum stenotomum. Taxonomy (NCBI): domain Eukaryota; kingdom Viridiplantae; phylum Streptophyta; class Magnoliopsida; order Solanales; family Solanaceae; genus Solanum; species Solanum stenotomum. The sequence goes on from NC_064284.1 coordinate 45,677,921, forward strand.
TATATATCATTAAGTTATTGCATGACTTATCCTTTGAGACTGTTTCTTGTTATTTAAGTCTTCCGCTATAAGTTAAGCTAGGCTAAGGGTTCGCTTGGGGCCATTAATGGATCTCGGGTACCAGTCCCGCCCTGGGTATAGGCTCGGGGTGTGACAAACTTGGTATCAGATCCAGAGCTCAAAAGTCTTAGGGAGTCTATGAAGTCGTGTATGTAGAGTCCTAGGTATTGGTGTGAAGTGCAACACATCTATAATTAGGAGGCTGAAACATTTAGGAATTTCCTTCAATTCTTTCATACTTATTTGGTGCGATAGAGTTTATCTCAATAAAGTCTCTTTCTAACTCGTGCTTCCGCATGTATTTCAGATCATGCCTTCACGAAGAGTTGTTCGAGGTCGTCCTGCTAGGAGGAATGTTGAGGAGAAAGGGGTACCTAATGTACAAGAAGTGCAGCCCCAAGGAGAGGTCACTAATGCTGAGTTTCAGGAAGCAATCCAAATGTTAGGTCAAGCCGGGACCAAAGTGGGGCTCGACAGGAAGAGGATGATACTTCAAGGATCCGCGAGTTCTTGAGGATAAATCCTCCAAGCTTCACTGGTTTAAGAACTACTGAGCATTCAGAAATTTTTGTTGAGGAACTACAATAGGTGTTTGAGGTTATGCATGATGCTGAGTGAGTGGAACTAGCTCCGTATCAACTGAAGAGTGTTGCTAGGATTTGGTTTGACAGTGGAAGAAGGGTAGAGATGAGGGTGCACCAATTTTGAGTTGGGCTATGTTTGAGGAGGCTTTCTTTGGGTGTTTCTTTCCCCGCAAACATGAGAGAAGCCAATGTACGAGAATTCCTTACCCCTAAACATGATTCACTAAGTGTTCATGAGTATAGTTTGAAGTTCACCCAACTTTCTTGATATGCTTCGAAGATAGTTGTTGATATGAGAAGCAGGATGAGTTTATTTGTTACTGGGTTGTCTCGTCTGTCAAGCAAAGTGGGAAAGGCAGCTATGCTAATAGAGGACATGGATATAACAAGGTTGATGGTTTATATGCAGCAGGTTGAGGAAGAGAAGTTGAGGGATAGGGACGAGTTTAGATATAAGAAAACTAAGACAGGGAATGAGTCCGGGCAACAAAGGAGTAATGTGAACTGTTCTTCCTTTTAACAAAAGAAAAATGGACCTACTCATCATCTGCTAGTGCACCTACACCCAGAAACAAATGTGAGTACAATAGTCAGAATTCACAGCACTTCAGAGCTAGACCAGCACAGTCTCAAGGTAGTGTGGCACAAGGAGGTAACTTGGCTCCTACTTGTACTAAGTGTGGTAGGAACCACCCAGGTAAGTGTCGCGATGGCTCCACTGGTTGTTTCAAGTGTGGTCAAGAGGTTCACTTCATGAAAGAGTGCCCTAAGAACCGGCAAGGTAATGGGAATCAGGGCAATAGAGCCCAATCTTCATCAATTGCTCCACTAGACAAAACTGCATCTAGAGGAGTTACTTCAGGGGCAGGCGGAGGAGCAAACCGTCTTTATGCTATCACTAGTCGCCAAGAGCAATAGAATTCTCTAGACATTGTCACTAGTATGATCAAAGTCTTTACTCTTGATGTTTATGCTTTGCTAGACCCAGGAGCAAGTTTATCTTTTGTGACTCCTTATGTTGCAATGAATTTTGATGTTCTCCTGGAGAAACTTTGTGTGCTCTTTTGTGTTTCTACACCTGTTGGGGAGTCTATTCTAGTTGAGCGAGTCTATCGTGATTGTACCATTTTCGTCAATCACAAGAACACCATGGGTGATTTAGTTGAGCGAGATATGGTTGATTTTGATGTTATTCTGGGTATGGACTGGCCTCATGCCTGTTATGCCTCTATTGATTGTAGAACTCGAGTTGTCAAGTTCCAGATTCCTAATGAGCCAGTTATAGAGTGGAGTAGAAGTTCAACAGTGCCTAATTGTCATTTTATTTCGTACCTTAAGGCAAGAAAGTTAGTTTCCAAGGGTTGTGTCTATCACTTAGTCTGAGTTAATGATTCTAGCGTTGAAACACCTCTTATTGAGTCAGTTCTAATTGCGAGTGAGTTTCTCAAAGTCTTTCCTGGTGATCTACTCGGAGTCCCTCCTGATAGAGAAACATAATTAGGTATAGATATTCTTCCCGATACTCGTCCTATATATATTCCACCATATAGAATGGCTCCAGCAGAGTTGAAAGAGCTAAAAGAACAATTGAAAATTCTCCTTGATAAGGGTTTTATTCGACCAAGTGTCTCACCTTGGGGCGCTCTGGTCTTATTTGTGAGAAAGAAAGATGGTTACCTTAGAATGTATATAGATTACCGCCAGTTGAACAAGGTTACCATTAAGAATAAGTATCTTCTTCCAAGAATTGAGGATCTTTTCGATTAGCTTCAGGGTGCTACCTGTTTCTCTAAGATAGACCTTAGACCAGGCTACCATCAGTTGAGGGTAAGGGAATGTGACATTCCAAAGACAACTTTCAGGACCCGTTATGGTCATTTGAGTTTCTGGTCATGTCGTTCGGTTTAACTAATGCACCTGCATTATTTATGGGCCTTATGAATTGATTATATGTTTGTTATCATATTCATTGATGACATACTAATCTATTCGAAGAATGACGAAGATCATGCTAGCCATCTTTAAATAGTTCTCCAAACTCTAAAGGATAAGGAGTTGTATGCTAAGTTCTCGAAATGTGAGTTTTGGTTAGAGTCTGTGGCATTCTTAAGCCACATTGTTTCTAGTGATGGAATTAGAGTTGATACTCAAAAAATAGAGGTAGTGCAGAATTGGCCAAGACCCACATCTCTAACTGATATTAAGAGTTTCTTGGGGTTGGCTGGATATTATAGAAGGGTCGTAGAGGGGTTCTCATCTATTTCGTCCCCTTTGACCAAGTTGACTCAGAAAAAAGTGAAGTTTCAATGGTTTGAAGCTTGTGAGAAAAGCTTTCCGGAATTGAAAAAGAGGTTGACTGCTGCCCAAGTATTGACCTTACCAGAAGGTATGCAAGGCTTTGTGGTATATTGTGATGCGTCTAGAGTTTGTTTGGGTTGTGTGTTAATGCAAAATGGTAAGGTTATATCTTATGCCTCCAGACAACTGAAAGTTCACGAGAAGAATTACCCATCCCATGACTTAGAGTTGTCTATCATAGTTCTTGCTTTGAAAATATGGCGTCACTACCTTTATGGTGTTCATGTAGATGTATTCACTGATCACTAAAGTCTTCAGTATGTATTTAGTAAGAAAGAGCTTAATCTCAGAAAGAGAAGGTGGTTAAAATTACTCAAGGATTATGACATGACTATTCTTTATTACCCAGGTAAAGCTAATATTTTTGTTGATGCCTTGAGTAGATTATCTATGGGTAGTATCGCCCATTTTGGGGAAGATAAGAAAGAGTTAGCGAAAGAGGTGCATAGACTTTCCCGATTGGGAGTTTGACTAATGGATTGAATAGAAGGAGGGGTTGTGGTGATGAATGGGGTTGAATCATCATTAGTGTCAGAAGTTAAAGAGAAGCAAGACCAAGATCCTATTTTGCTTGAATTAAAGGCAAATGTTCATAAGCAAAACGTAATTACTTTTGAACAAGAGGGAGATGGTGTATTGAGGTATCAAGGTATGTTGTGTGTACCAAGGGTGGATGAACTCCAAGAAAGGATCATGGAGGAAGCTCATAGCTCCAGATATTCTATTCATCCAAGTTCCATAAGGATGTATCGCGATTTGAGAGAAGTTTATTGGTGGAGTAGTATGAAGAAGGGCATTGCAGAGTTTGTTGCTAAGTGTCTGAATTTCCAACAAGTTAAGGTAGAGCATCAAAGGTCCGGTGGTATGGCTCAGAATATAGAACTTCCAGAATGGAAGTGGGAGATGATCAATATGGACTTCATCACAGGTTTACCAAGATCTGGCAAACAACATAATTCTATTTGGGTGATTGTTGATAGAATGACGAAATCAACCCACTTTTTGCCGATAAAGACTACCCATTCAGTAGAAGACTATGCCAAGTTGTATATTTAAGCAGTAGTTAGACTTAATGGGGTTCCGATATCGATTACATCAGATAGAGGTGCATAATTTACTGCACAATTCTGGAAATCTTTTCAGAAAGGCATAGGTTCAAAAGTGAACTTAAGTACTGCTTTTCATCCTCAGACAAATGGTCAAGCGGAGCATACTATTCAGACTTTAGAAGATATACCGAGGGCCTATGTGATTGATTTCAAGGGGAATTGGGATGATCACCTACCTCTCATTGAGTTCACTTACAACAATAGTTACCACTCTAGGATCCAGATGGCTCCTTATGAATCTCTTTATGGGAGAAGATGCAGATCTCCTATTGGATGGTTTGAAGTTGGTGAAGCTAGGTTGATAGAACCAGACTTAGTTCATCAAGTTATGGAGAAAGTGAAAGTTATTGAAGAGAGGCTGTAAACAGCGCAGAGTCGTCAGAAATCCTACACTGATGTTAGGAGAAGGGAGTGAGAGTTTGAAGTAGATGATTGATTATACTTGAAAGTTTCACCAATGAAAGGTGTTATGAGATCTGGTAAGAAGGGGAAGCATAGTCCTCGGTATATTGGCCCTTACAGAATATACAGAAGGATTGGTAATTTAGCTTATGAGTTGGAGCTACCATAAGAGTTAGCAACGGTCCATTCGGTATTTCATATTTCCATGTTGAAGAAGTGCATGAGAGATCCTTCACTTATCATACTTACTGAAGATATTGGTATCAAGGATAGCTTCTTTTATGAGGATATCCCTGTGCAGATTCTAGATCATCAAGTTCGCAAGTTGAGAACCAAAGAAATAGTGTCAGTCAAAATTTCTTTGAAGAAATCAATTATTTTAGGAAGCTACTTCGGAAATTGAGGAGGATATTAAGAAGAGATATCCACATCTCTTTGTGACCGGAGAAATTCCAGATCAAGGTACTAATTCTCTTCTTAGTACTCTTTAAATTGATATACTTAATGTGTTAGATTTGCTCGTTGGGTGTTTAAGATGAATGTTAGATGTGATACCCTAAGTCTACTAATAGTAATCTCATTCGAGGATGAATGTTCCCAAGGGGTAGATATTGTAACACCTCGCTAAATAAAAGAGCTAGAATTAGAAAGAGTCATTTTTGGAAAGAATGAAAAATCTGGAAAATTTGTTTAAGTTATGTTAAGCTTGAGTTTTGGGTCAACTTCAAGTGACCATAACTCCTAGATGAAGATGATTTAGGTGTACTACAAGATACCTAGGAAATATCTTTGAATTATCTTTCTAACGCCACTGAGTTTGCTCGATTTCGAGTTCATATGAGGGAGATATGGCTATTCAAAGTTGGGTTTTCTATAAGGAAAGTCAAAACCAGATTTTAGAAGGGTATTATGGTCTTTTCACTACCCAATTATTTAATTTCATTTTTGATAATTAAGTTGGGGTCTAAACTTATTTGGTTCAGTTTATATTTCATCAAAAAGAGTTAGGGTTTTGAGAGAAGAGAAAAGAAGAGAAAAGAGGAGAAGAGACAAGGAATCGTCAAGTTCTAGAAGCTAAGATCATGAATTTCGTCAAGGGGTGATCCCTACTAGGTATATGAGATCACATAGTGTTGGGTTCATTCACCCACGAGCCAAACATGATTCAATTCCACGAATTTATGTTCTTGAAAGTATAGAAATTGAGTTCTTAATGGGTTTTGTTGAAATTCTATTGGATTCTTGATTTGTTGAAGTTGTTGAGTTAAATTCATGAAAGTTGATGTTGTTTTGAGTAGTTTCTTGCACATTTTGGTTGTGTATTTGATTCTAAGCGTTTGGGAAAGGAACCATTCAAATCTAGATGGTTTAGAGTTCAAAAATGCGCAAGAAAAAATAGGGATTTTCTGGGGAGGGGTTTGGGGCGCCGCGCCAGCCAGAGTGCTCCAACTTGGGTTCTGAAATTTGGCCTCTGGGGCGCCGTGCCAGCCAGTGCCTGAAGTTTACCCTCTATCGCCCCGCGCCACTCAGAGCGCTAGGGATGCCAGGTCTTCTACCCTTTCTCGCTTCTTTCCGTTTGAGTTTCCTTGAAACGTACCTATGTTTCCTAATTGATTTCTACACTCTAAGGTATGTCTAAACAACATGAAATCATCAATAACATGAGTTTATAAGTCTTGAATCCATAATTAAATTCAAGGAAAGTTAGGAGTCAAGTCAAGAGAGGTTCATAGAGTTTTCTAAAAGTCTTTTACAAACGTTTTAACTTTGTTTTAAGACTTGAGTTTTGAGTTGAGGAAAGAGTAAACAGTGAAGATCTTTTCTTCAAAAATAGTATATCGGAACTATCTATTCCCAAAGAGTAAATGATTTCACACTTAAACAAGAGAGGAAACACCGATTTCCAAGATAGCCTTTGAGCTAGTTTTTGAGTAATTACCTCAAACCACATAAAAAGTTTTATTTTTAAAACATATGAGATGAGTATTTTGGGAGTAGTATTGAGCACCAATGTGGGGACGAGTTCATAACAACTCAATGTCTCCATAAACCATTTGGCCAACATGGGTAGAAAAAGGGTCATACTTTTTAGATGTTTCCTTAGTGCTTTTTGGCATAGACTAGTTGATCCACTTAGTTGAGGTGTTCTATATCCCGGCAAGTTATAGGACAGTTCTGGCAGCGTGGGCGAGACGATGTATCATCACTTTAGCACATAGTGGTGCTTGTCGGTTAGAGAAACTCCCACAGAATTATATTAATTTATTATATGAGTAAATTGAGTTGTTATTTAATGTTTAAATGCTTTACATAAACTGCACTTTTACTGTTGTTTTATTCTACATTTGAGTTGAGTATCCATGAGTTGAGCAAAGCTAAGGTAAGTGTTCTCTTCAGATTCTTTTCAAGCTTATGTCTTGTTTAGTTTCCCCCTCGCATGCTCGTACATAAATGTACTGATGTCATTTAACCTGCATCATTATATGATGCAGATACAGGTAACCAGGATCAACATCCAGCACCTCGTTGAACCAGTTGAGCACTCAGAGTCAGTTGGTGAGCCATCTTGCTTTCCAGAGGACCCCTTTTTCATTCTTTTAGTACTTCATTTGTTAGGATGACCGAGGGTCTTGTCCCGACATCCCTCTTTGTTTTAGAGGCTTCATAGACGGATAGTTATAGTTCTTTAGTCTTTTAATTTTCAGTTGTTTATGTTAAAACTTGAGTTGTCATTTTGGCTAGTCTTATATTTCTTTAAGTTATTGCATGAGTTATCCTTTGACACTGTTTCTTGTTATTTAAGTCTTCCACTATAAGTTAATCCAGGATAAGCGTTCTCTTGGGGACATCAATAGTTCTCAAGTGCCAGTCCCGCCCAGGGTGTAGGCTCGGGGCATAACAACCAAGCTATCAACAACTCCATGAGAACACAAAAACAAACACAATGACAACATAATTAATAAAAGAATTTGAAATAAGAAACTAAATCGTCATGACCCAGGGGTACCCCCTAGCTGTTACATGGCGTATAGGAACCCGAGAGGCCCAATACAAGCCAAATAGAATTCATAACATTAGAAATAGAACAAAGTTATTAAAAACAACATTTCAAGTCCAAAACATTTAATATAAGTAAAGCGGAAGTCTAAACAATTCGTATCATTAGCCATCAAGTACAAAAGAATGAAATTGGGCCTAGCCCATACATCATGTAAAAACTGAAAGTAAGACAGAAATTAAACACAATGAAGATCCTTCCTTGAAGCATGAGGACTCACCAAAGCTCAACATCTCTAAAATCAACCTATAGCCACGAAACTGAGAACCCTGACTGTCGGACTCTACATTTAAGTAAATGTAGGCAAGAGTATGTGTTAGTACAAAACAATGTACCAATCATTATAGCCATGCATAAAACATTTAAATCATGTTGAAAAGGGACATTTTTATAAGTATGAAATGATCAAGCTAAAACATTTGTATTGAGAGTTCGAAACCATAAGTCATAACACCATGATCAATGCAAGTGAAAATCATCTTTGAACACATGTGAGCTACTTCTTGAAGTAACCTTAGTTCATTATTACTGTGGGAATGAGACTTAACCGACATAAAGACCATGTGAGATATAACATAATCCCCGGTGTCTCACACACCAAAAAGGGTTGTCCTACTTGCCAAGGTAGAACCATTAACTTCTAGCTTAAGTGGATCCACTAGCTAATGTCTATCTATAAAATCATCCTATGGGGGCACATAAGTAAGGGATAAGGAGATTGCTTCTAGAAACCCGACTTCAACACAAGAGAGCTTCCATCTCAAAATCCTCTCGGTGCTAAGCATAAATTCCCACAGAGTAGTTATTAAGTCTTGAATTATCTTATCTTTAAAAGACATGGGTAGTCACCCCTTGTCTTATCATAGGATAGCTCCTTAGACCATGCGTGCGAAACCTTTCACCGTCCATGATCTTTTCATACTATCTCATAAAGGAACATGGGTAATAGCCTCTTGCCTCTTCATTAGATTAGCTTCTTAGCATTGGTTCATTTTAGGTGAGAAAGCATTTCAACCCTAAGAACCCTTATCATGTGAGAATACCTTTCACAATCATGCATAAATGTGTCTATGAGAAATCCTTTTAACAACACAACCATAACAACATCATTGATACTTCACTCTCAAAGCACCCTTAAAAAATTTCCATAAACTTCAAAAGAACATGCATAATTTCATATTTCACCTTTCAAGGTTCAAAACCCACTTTCAATCATCAACATCTATAAATCATGGGTTAGATATGGGTTCATAAAAATTCATAATAAAATCATATAATTCTATCAATTCATGCTTAATTTCATAAAAAATTCTTTCATATTCCATACCCACATTATATCATCATAATTGGAAAATATGGGATTTACGTGGGTTTATGGGGAATCATCATAAAAACCATAGTATTTCATAAATTCATGGATAAGAAATCATAATTCAATCATTTAAATCAACATTGAAAAGAACCCAAGGCAATCGAAGAAAACACCAAATCAATTTGGGATTTTTAACTTCGAAAATAGGAGAATTTAGGAACTCCATGGATGGAAGGAATCCATGGATAAAAACTATCATACCTTGATACCAAAAGCTTGAAAGCAATGGAGGATTTGGAGGCTTAATCTTGAAACCCTATCCTTCTTCAATTTCTAGAGTGAGAAATATTTGGAGAGGAAGAGCTTGATCAACTTTTGGAAATTTAAGAGAATGAATTTAGTTTGGGTGGTGATTTGGGGGTTTAGAACCATTATATAGGGCTTTGGGTAGAAGGAAAAACGATTTAGTAGTGAGTTAAAACAATTGGGAAAAGAACCAATTATCCTCACTTAAAAACTACCGAATTAGCTCACTGGAAACCCATCACGGGTCGTCACGACCACCACGACCCGTCAAATGGGTCGTGAAGAAATTCAGCATGACAGTGCTTCACTATTTCAAGCATAACTTTTTAGTCCGAGATGAGAATTGGGTAAACTTGCTGACGTTGGAAAGAGGACTCAGAGACCTTTAATTTGATAGGTCATGGGCCACCTAATTCATTTTGTGCTAAAAGATATGATCGTTTGAAGTTGACCGTAAACTCTAAGTCTATTGAAAACCCTTCACGAACGACCTCACGGTCCGTGTGTGGCTTCACGGGCGGTTGTGATGTTCGTGGCCCTTAAATAGTAGCTAGGGGAGGACCCCTACTCACTTGACCCACTTGGTGACCACTTTGACGACTGTTCAACCTCACCACGGGCGTCTAGTCGTCCGTCAAAGTGATGCTCACATGGGGAAGGTTTTGGAAACCTTCCACGAGCCCCTTAACGGACTGTTGTCCCCTTCTAGCCCGTCTGAGGCTTTGTGGAGGGTTCCATGGTCCATTTCTTGGGCTTGTGTGTTTCCCACTTGACCCATTTCTAGACTCCTTGATTCCGGGGTGTTACATTATCTCCCCCTTGGGAACATTCGTTCTCGAATGGAACTCAACTAGCACAAAGAGAGTAGGAGAGAAACTAAAACCCAATCATAATGCAACTTCATCAAAATGCACATAACCAAGGAGGAATATCGACTCCCAGCTAAAACATATTCAAAACATCATAAGGAATTAGCAACTAAACCTAGCAGCCCAACATGAAAGCAATCATATAAATGCACATATCCGAGGAGGAAGCTTCAACTCCAAGCTAAAACATACTTTTAAAACATCTTTTCACAAGACAAACATGCGAGATCATACTCAAATGCACATAATCATGAAGCAATCAATTAAACTAAATCATATTTTTGAAAATCAAATTTTCCATAAGCATGCATGCATGAGGAAATATGGGGATGACTAAGACACCCGAATCCTAAAGAGTGAACCATGGGGAGCTAAGACCTCAAGCTAGACTCGAAGATAAAGGAAAGAGATAGGGATACTAAGAAGTCACATCGCCTCCAACTTTCACTGATCTAACCATAGCAAGGAATTCTTCCAAAACCAACATAGTTCTACTCACGTACCAACCATGAAGCACTCTATCTCCACCTTGGGAGCAAACCCCACTAGTCTTTTCAAATCCAACTCTCTCAATCTAAACATAACACCAACGTCATAAAAACCACTAAACCATTGATACAAGTAAACAACTAAGAAGTTTCCATAAGGATTTTAAGAACTACTCCAAACACAATCTCCATACATGGAGTCTTACTATATCCAACGAAACACTCAACAATAAGAAATACATAACCACAAGCTAAAATACCTTAACTTACCATTTACAGCATCCGGGGAACCCTCATGATCTTCTTGAGTTTGATCTTGCCTACCATCCCTTCCCTTAGAAGTAAGGATTGGACAATCTCTTTTCTTGTGACCACTCTTTCCACACCCAAAACAAGAATTTTAATCGGCTAGATATTTACCCTCATGTCTTCTCCCACATTCCCTACACTTGGGCCACATTTGCTCACTACCATCCTTACCTTGATAACAATTTCCTCCGTCGGACCTTGAATGTGAAGACTCACCATCATCCCTTCTTCCCTTCTTTGAATCCCTATTTTTCTCTTTAAGTTTTTCCTCTTCTATTTGTTGTGCATCTATCATCAACCGAGCAACATCCATATCCTTAACAAGCATGGCGGTTAGGCATTCTTTGACCACTAAGTCGAAAGCACCCGACACAAACATACTCATCCTTGCCCTTGGATCGACAACCATAGTTGGAGCATATTTAGACAATTGTGTTAATTTCAAAGCATACTCTTTCACACTCATATCTCCTTGGAGAAGGTTAATGAACTCAAGTACTTTTGCCTCTGTCATCTCAATGGGAAAGAACCTATCAAGAAAAGCAACCTTAAATTTCTCCCAATCAAGAGGACCCTCATCTACTGCCCTCTCTTGTTTCCATTGGTTGAACCACACTTGAGCAACACCTTAAGTTGATAAGCGGCCAATTCTGCCTTTTCCACTGGTATCACTCCCATGACCATCAACACCTTATACACCTCATCAATGAACTCCTAAGGATCTTTCTAAACATTAGAACCAAGAAATTCCAGAGGATTCATTCTAATAAAGTCCCTCACTCTAGTTTCCATCGTACCCACCCTTAGGTTTATGAGAGCCACAACCTCCCTATTTGCTTGAGCCATCATAGCTTGGGCCAATGCATAAAATGCGGCTCGAAACTTATCATTAGTCACTTGCTCGGCCAAAGGGTTGATTGACACTTGGGGAACCTCCTGTCTCACATTTTCACGAACATTCCTATTCCATCTCGCGGGATTCCTTCGTGGAGGCATATTCTGCAAAAGAAAAAATAGGGGTTAGGAGAGAAAGACACCTAGAGTTACACTCTATCCTACGACTTTAAAGTAATGAAAGAAGTGAAGTTTCCTAAGAATCTTATAGACTCTCATTCATAAATATGGCGCGCTTCATACTCATGAACAAGACTCTACTCGATGTGGCTTATGAGACATCCTAAGACCTTTCTAAACCTTGTGCTATGAATACCAAGTTTGTCACGATCAAAGGATACCCCCTAGATGTAACATGACGTTTATGACCCCGAGAGGCCCCATATAAGCAACTTAGCATTCATAACATAAGAAACTGAATAAAGGAATTAAAAACAACATTTCAAGTCCGAAACATTTTATAAAAGTAAAGCGGAAGTTTAAACACTTTGTCTCATTAGCCATCTAATACATAAGAATGAAATTGGGACTAGCCCATACATCATGTCCAAAAATGAAAGCAAGACAAAAACTAAAAACAATAAAGATCCGTCCTCGAAGCATGAGGAATCACCAAAGCTTGAAATCTCTAAAATCAACCCTAGCCACGAAACTGAGAACCCTGACTGTCAGACCCTACATTTGGGGAAATGTACGCAAGAGTATGCGCTAGAACAAAACAATGTACCAAGTATGATAGCCATACATAAAACATTTAAATCATGCTAAAAAGGGACATTTACATAAGTATGCAATGATCAAGCTAAAACATGTATTTTGAGAGTTAGAAATGATAAGTCATAAAATTGTGATCAATACAGGTGAACATCCTCTTTGAACACATGTGAGATACTTGTTGAAGTAACCTTAGTTCATTATTATTGTGTAAATGAGCCTTAACTCACATAAAGACCACGTGAGCTATAACATGAACCCCGATGTCTCCCACACCGAAAAGGATTGTCCTACTTGCCAAGGTAGAACCATGAACTTCTAGCTTAAGTGGATCCACTAGCTGATGTCTATCTAGGAAATCATCCTATGGGGGCACATAGGTAAAGGATAAGGAGATTGCTTCTAGAAACTCGGCCTCATCTCGGGAGAGCTTCCATCTTAAAATCCTCCCGGTGCTAAGATTAAATTCCCACAGAGTATTTATTAAGTCTCGACTTATCTTATCTTTAAAAGACATGGGTAGTCACCCCTTGTATTATCATACGATAACTCCTTAGACCATGCGTGAGAAAACCTTTCACTGTCCATGATCTTTTCATACTAGATCATAAAGGAACATGGGTAATCGCCTCTTGCCTCTTTATTAGATTAGCTTCTTAGCATTGGTTCATTTTAGGTGAGAAAGCCTTTCAACCCTAAGAACCCTTATCATGTGAGAATACCTTTCACAATTATGCATAAATGTGTATATGAGAAATCCTTTCAACAACACAATCATAACAACATCATTGATACTTCACTCTCAACGCACCCTTAAAACATTTCCTAAACTTCATAAGAACATGCATAATTGATAATTCACCTTTCAAGGTTCAAAACCCACTTTCAATCATCAACATCTAGAAATCATGTATTAGATATGGGTTCATAGAAATTCATAATAAAATCATATAATTCTATCAATTCATGCTTAATTTTAAAAAATTCTTCTTTCATAATCCAAACCCACATTATATCATCATAATTGGAAAATATGGGATTTACATGGGTTCATGGAGAATCATCATAAAAACCATAGTATTTCATGAATTCATGCATAAGAGATCATAATTCAATCATTTACATCAACATTGAAGAGAACCCATGGAGATTGAAGAAAACCCTAACTCAATTGGGGATTTTTAACTTTGAAAATAGGAGAATTTGGAAAATCTATGGATCGAAGGAATCCATTGATGAAAACTATCATACCTTGATGCCAAAGGCTTGAAAGCAATGGAGGATTTTGGAGGCTTAATCTTGAAACCCTAGCTTTCTGCTTCAATTTCTAGAGAAAGAAAGAGTTTGATCAACTTTAGGAAATTTAAGAGAATGAATTTAGTTTGGGTGATTTGGGGGTTTAGAATCATTATATAGGGCTTTGGGTAGAAGGAAAAATGATTTAGTATTCAGTTAAAATAATTGAAAAAAGACCCAATAACCCCTGACATAAAAACTGCTGAATTGGCTCATTGGAAGCCCATCACGGGTCGTCATGACCACCATGGCCCGTCAAAAATGGGTCGTGAACAAATTTAGCCTAACAGTACTTCACTAATTCGGGCATAACTTTTTACTTCGAGATGGAAATTGGGCTAACTTGGTGGCGTTGAAAAGACGACTCAGAGGCCTTTAATTTGATAGTATATGGGCCACCTAATTATTTTTGTGCTAAAAGATATGATCGTTTGAAGTTGACCCTAAACTCTAAGTCTATTGAAAACCCTTCACGGACGACCTACGATCCGTGTGGGGCTTCACGGGCCGTTGTGATGCTTGTGGCCCTTAACCAGTAGCTAGGGGAGGTCCTTACTAACTTTACCCACTTGACGACCACTTTGACAGCATATCAACCTCACCACGGGCCGTCTAGTCGTCTGTCAAAGTGATGCTCACATGGGGGAGGTTCTGGAAACCTAACACGAGCCCCTTAACGGACTGTGGTCCCCTTCATAGCCCGTATGAGGCTCCGTGGAGGGTTCCATGGTCCACTTCTTAGGCTTGTGATTTTCCCACTTGATCCATTTCTAGACTCCATGATTCCGGGGTGTTACATCAACTCAAAAATACAAATATCGGACCTACATACAGAGTCCCAAAATTGACTCCGTCACGAGGTCTTAAACTGCTTAAGGAATTTGTGCCCCAAAAATGGCCACAATCTGAGCCATCATTGAGCCTGAACAATCCCTTCAAAATTGAGCTCAACAAGGATAAAAAATGGTGAATAAATTTATGGGAATTACCAAGATAGGTACAACGACCCCAGAACATGCCCATGCGATTCTTTGACGCACTCAAACAAGAATCACCCAAATCTGACAAGAATTTCTCCGAAAAGCGTCAATTACCAGTCTTGAAATGGGAAAATGCATGTTAAAATGAGTCTTTTAAAAAGACTAAAGTGCTAGTGATTTTCCTTCACAAACGCAGAGGTCAACCAAGATGACCCTTCACAAATGTAGCGAAAGACCCATGAATGCAAGGACCGGGGGAGCTAACCCTTGTGAATATGAAGGCTAGGGAGGAAATTATATACCATCACGGTGGAACCTACACGAATGTGGAGGTCACGAAGGTTGTTGTCCATGAACGCAACCAAAAGGTCTGCGAACGTGAATAAGAAGGTAGTGTTGCGTGATACGCTCAAATTACACCTTCTTTCAGAAGCATAAGCGATCGTTATCAAGTAAAGAACCCAACTTGTAGGTTGGGATCGATCCCACGAGGAAAATGGTTTAGACTTTACTTTTAACCGACAACTATATTCGATTAGTCAAATTATTTCCAGAAACAGGTAATAAAAAGGGGGGTTTGTGCTTGTGTAAAACAAATAGTAATAAGTAATATTGTAATCAATAATTAAACTCAACTTTGGTTGTTATCAAGATAAGAGAAATAACTAGGGTATACGTGTTCCCCATAATCTCATAACGCAGTAATCCTAGTAATAGCAATCCTTTTCTAGTGTATTACATGCAAAGTGATAAGTTAGGTATCTCTAAATCCTTGGTCCGGCATCTAGAGAATTTCACCCCGCACCTTGGTCCGGCTACGTGTGTATAATTTACTAACCCTTACCTTTACCTCATATTAGACATCATAATCGATGTTTGGCTTAGTTATTACTTCGCACCAATCGACACTAGCCTATTAGATAGTATCACACTAAATCTATGTTGATAATTCTTTTCTTGTTAATTACCTCCTTGGTCCGGCAAGTAGTAACAAGGCGAGTTCTAACGTTGGCCACCGTTAAAAAGACTTCTAAACGAAAGAATTATCAATGCATGCAAAATACTAGTCAAGAATTGCTTATTTACTATTCATACTTTGTTAATCGATCATGGTTCCCACAACCCTAGTTGTGGATTTAGTTACTCATATTAGCAAGAACACAATTCATAATTGTAGATGGAGAAATCATGAACTTACGTAAAGAGAATAATAAACCCAGAAAATTAACTTGAATTGCAAAGCCAAAATCTTCAAAACGAACTTGGGAAATCAATAATTGCTAGGGTTGCAAATTAATCTCCAAAGTTACAAAGCAAAAATAGAATAATAGTGTCTAACCCCCAAAAACGAGGTTTACATGTCCTATTTATAGAAAACAAATCCTAAATAAAAAAGGAAACAAATTAAGGAAAGTTTTGTTCAGGTACGCGTCTTCGATCCACGAGACTGACTTACGGACCGTCGATTGATCTACGGTCCGTAAGTCCCTTCCGTCACTCGGGACTTAGAAAATATTTCAGCATCCAAAAATCAGCTTCTCTGAAGCAAACGACGGACCAGCAGCACGGACCGTAGATCGACCTACGGTCCGTCAATCCCTTCCGTAGCTCCATACTTAGCATCTTCAAAAATCAGGTACTGGAACCCTCGCAGTCTCACTCTACGGATCAACAGTACGGTCCGTAGATCAATCTACGGACCGTCAATGGGCACCGTGGTTCCACACTTGGTCAGATTTCCCTGATTTGTCCTCAACACATTCCTGCTGATCTACGGTCATCACCTACGGACCGTGAATGGACCTACGGTCCGTAGATGACCTCCGTGGATGCCTTTTTCTGCATTTCCTTCAGCTATCTCTAAACTTCCGCGCCTGAACACCTTTCCTGCAAAACATGATAAAACACATAAAAACCAATATAAAAAGGCCCTAGACACACACAACTTGTAAGTGAAATGTATTAGAAATACCGTAAACTCACGGTATATCAACACCCTCAACTTAAATTCGTTGTTTGTCCTCAAGCGACGCACTAGAACTCTAAACGACACTTGTATAGAAGCAAGCATTTCTAACTCAAGCAATCACATGGCTCTCTACCTCCTCATTGTTCAGGTGCACATTCGTGTTCTTCGACTCGATAAGCCAACTCATGTGGATCCCATCATGACACAGACCAACCAACTGACACACAACAGACACCTTCTCACTGTCACCCAGATACCAATTTTCCAACAATGGAACTAGTGCCCTTAATTCAAACAAAATCCTCTTTTAGCAAAAAATTTGATTTCATTCATGGTACAAGGATTTATTCAACACTCACGCTCAGAAGTAATTTCAAATACAGTTCGTGCTTACTGCCATAAGCTTGCCCTTATTTTCACTGCTCAGACTCTTCAAACTAGACTCCAGGATCACTAAAGGACTTTATTGGCTTGTAACGTAGGCTCAGGGTCAGGTGTGGTACATTTTGGGTACTGTTTAGTGACTTTCTGCCCTCCTTGTCATTACACTAGGCTTTCAACCTCTTTTTGCCCTACTTTTGTCATATTATTGCTTTACCGCTTTCCCTTGATTTTCTTCTACCACGGAAGTGACTTTAAACTTTGTAGTTCAATACCTTTTTATTTAATTGCTCCTTTCTCTTTGAATAATTCACATCCTTTCCTTACGTTTCCCCCAAATTTTTTTATTTTTATTTTTATTTATTTATTTTTTATTTTTTATTTTTTTATTTTTTATTTTTTATTTCACTCTTTTCATCCCCATTTTTCTTTCAGTTTCCTCTTTCATAGCCACCCTCAACTTATGGATTTTCCGTTAGTTGAGGTTCACAATACCCGATGTCAAGTCGGGGCCAAGGTTGAAGTTACTTTTTACATTAGCCACCCTCAACTTAGGCTTTTGGCCTAAGTCAAAGTGCACATGTCCAAGGAGGGACCGGGGCCAACATAGTAGATTATGGGAAGGTGAGTTCGGGGTTTTAGAAAGAAATGGTTTATTTTTAGGCTCAAAGTTGGATTAAAGGGAACAGTTGTTTCATTTGGTTGAATCCTTCTAGGCAATTTATGGGTTTTCCAGAACAACGGCCTATGATCACTTCCTATCCTCTAGATCGAATTGTCTTAGCAGGACTAACCGGGCAAGTTCTAGTTTCGCACAAAACTGTTTGAACAATCAATGATTCTCACCCACTCTTGGCACAAGTTTCATTATCAGATTATCAGACAACCCAGTTCAAGTTTCAGGTTCAATCATGCAATCAAGTCGATTGTTACTATGTCATACTCAGAGCCAACACAATCAACAACTCGTAGCCTACTTCTAGCATACAACCCAGAATCTGACGGGTATCATTTTTCCTAAGCCATCATGCTTCGTTCTGTATCATGCTTCTACACACACAATCCTAAGACTTGCCGGTTCAACAAAAATTAAACACTCTCTTGGGGTAAAAGAACACAGGCAAGAAAACCCCAAGAGAGGATACATGAGTTGGGTTACTCAGGCTTCACCCTATCACTCACGATCCATTTACCCCACCCCCAACAAAAATAGATGCAATTGCCCATAATGCATACATAGACAGTAAAAGTGAATGGATTTGAGTGAAGCAAACCTGTGGCGCAAAGCACTGACGAATCATCAACAAGCAGGGGGATCCGATTTCCCGGAGCCCTTTGGAACATCAGTGGGGGCACCCTCAGTAGTGCCCACCTCAGCACTCCTAGCACCCTCAGTAGTGTGCTCTATCAAATGCTCCGTACCATCAGTGGTGCTCGCGACGCCTCTCAAAATAGGCTGATCCTCTGCAAACGGGGCAGAGCTCGATGCCCCTGCAGCTCTCTCACGCACCCTCTGCTGGCGTAACTCTTCATCTGCAATCGAGGCCCTTCTAGCCTCCTTCTCATGCCGACACTGTCTTTTCTGCGCTTTCTCTTCTTTCGTGCGATGAGAGTGGTGCCGCTTGCCCTTGGCATGTGTCGGTGCAAGCCCCTCCTCGGAGATGCCACTGAATATGGCATCTAGCACTGTATCATCAGCCAGTGCAGTCGGGGCAGCCTGAGTCTCAACTGAAGGTGCAACAAGAATGACATCCACATCAGTCCGGAGGCTGGCTATGTCAGCCTGCAAAGCAGATAAGTCTGTGGCCGGAAATGATCGCTCGAGGACTCGCAACTCAAAGGCGTCAAGCCGCTTATTTACCGCCAGGGCCTTACGGTCCATCATCCCCTCCATCTGGTGCTCCAATCTAGCCTCGGACTCGGCAATTGACTTTTGCATCCAAGGCTGGATGTGATGTAGCAGTGTGGCCATCTGTGCCTCTAACTTTTGTACTCTGGCCATCGGGACAACCGTCGCTCCTAACGGTGGTGTGGACCGAGAAGAACTAGGATCAACACTCGCTGCCTGAGAAGAGGAGCCTGGGATAGTGTCGGTGTGGTCTGGGATAATGGGGTCACCGCCCTGTGCCTGCCCCACAGTGTCTGCAAGATCGGAGCCCGGGGGGTACCTCAATCTGGGGCTCTTTGCGAGGTGCTGCCACATTCGCGTCATCCCTAATAAGGCCGATGTCCAATGCCCCTGTAGGGTGGATTAGCCTGTCACAATGCTAGATCGGCACTCCAGAGTCCCTGCATAAGTGAAATATCAGACAGGGGAAAGGGTAAGTAGTGGACGTCCTGAAAGCTCTCTCGTGGATCTCTGCCAGCAGCATTCGGGCAAAGTCGATCTCTACTCCCGCCACCAATGCAGCCACCATCACCGCTCTGTCCCAAGTTACCTGATTGTCAGCTTTAGTGGGCGACACTCTGTTGCGTACCAACAGCCAGAAGAATTTTGCTACGAAGTTCAATGTGGCCTTCCGGTTGCCCAACCGTGGAGCAGCGACCCATTCTGCTCGCTCGCCATTTGCAGCAATGTACCTAGCCAGCCATAGTAGCACAGCCTCTCGCTGCTCAGCATTTCTTTAGAAAGTGCCACTCCGCACGATGTCCCAGCAGTAATCAAATTCTGACGTGTTAAGAGACCAAGAGTGGCCCGTGGTAGGACCATAGAGAAAACGGCTAATGGTGGTGGGTGATATGTCTACCGGACACCCTCGAACCAAGGTGGAAGTGAGCGGGGCCTGAGCTAGTGGCTTTGACCTCTTGGAAATGGACCCGCGGAGAGTGGCAGCATAGGAAGCATAGAACTCCCGGACAATCTCCTCGCTATACGTCCCTGGGTCTCGAGCCATCCAGTCACGCTTGTGAAGTTTGAACAGCCAGTGAATATCTGGCACAGTATGCAAGCTCCCCGTGAGGACTCTACGCTCCTCTTGAATTAATCGGGCCATTTTTTGTTTGTCATTCACCATCTTTGCATCCCTGTAGATTTGCCATTGACCCTCGACACACCACCTATTCAGCTCCCCTGCTACCGGAGCGGGTTCATCATTCCTTGGTGCAGGAATGGCCTCTGAACTAGTTGCCTCATCAGACGAGGCCGCTTGGTCATTTTCTCCAGACCCTGTGGACGATTTGGCGTTGGACCCTGTAGCATGGGCAGACTCTGATTGTGATGATTGGGAGCCTGAGGCATGGGTAGACTCGGATCCGGACATAGGTCCCTCCGAACTGGAAGCAGCCCCAGTTGGTGACCCGATCAGTGTGTGCTCCTCATCAGACTGGGAGACAGTGACTACGTCAGGGATCACCTTTCGGGGGGTGCTCCTGGGTGCTGCGCGAGAGGCCCTAGGGTTGAGAGACACATATGCGGGGTCAGAGTCGTTTTCGGTGTCCTCATCAATCAACCAGAAGCTAGGGGCAACCGATTTAGACTTGCCCCGTTTCGAGTAGGTGACCATCTTCTTGGGTGCCATCGTACCTGTAGGAACGTCATTAGTGCCAAAACTAACCATATGCGGCAAAAGAACTTATTTAGAGTTGGTAACGACCCACACTAAGTCCACAAGAAAAAATATGACAGATGCTATAGAAGTCATCCACGGAGGAGACCTACGGTCCGTAGACTGATCTACGGTCCGTGGATCTCTTCCGTGGATCAGGGTGCCTGAAATATAGGTCGTAGATGAAAACCACGGAAGTGCAGAACGGTCCGTAAATGGATCTACGGACCGTAGTCCACATCCGTGGTTTTACACTTGGTGAAAATTTGCAGGTGCATCAAATGACGAACCCCATCTACGGTCCGTAGACGGGGTATCGTGGAAGAAATCAGTGCCAGGTATCATACATTTTTGGTATTTGGTTTCAACATTAACACAACCTAGTCAAGCATATACACAATTTAAATATGCTAGTTCGTCATTCTTAAGATTCCTACCGATTATTATGCCCAACAATTTAGACTAGATGTGGAACCCTAAGTCGAAACTAGCATATAGTATTTACGATCACATAAACTCACATCACAATTAATGCTATACAATCACTATCTATCATTCCAAGGGCATTGTACTAGTCAAGTTTATCATGCAATATCATCTAACAATTACCCAAGGTCAAGACCCACTCCCGACCTTCTATATTCAATCTATGAATTGAAATTCAAAGTGAAGAGAAAGTCTATTACCTTACAAGCAACAAGGAGTGGGGTGATTGCGTGATGGTACTATGATTTAGCAAGACCAAGGAGTCACCATTTCGTCACTGACCAAACACCGGACCCTTGTTATTAGATTATGGAGTGGTTTGATTATGGTATGAAAAGGGTTTTGGAATATATGGAAGGGAGGATATTATGTAGTGGTTATGGAGTGATTTGGGGAGTTTAAAGAATGGGTGAAACGGTTGTGGGAGCAATGGAGGGAAAGGAAATGATTTGAAACAATGGGGGTTTTAAGTAATGGGGATCCGGGTCGGGTCAGTCAACTGTAGGGTGTGGACTCACGAGACCCGATCTACGGACCGTGAGTCGATCTACGGTCCATAGATCAGGACCGTAGATCACAATTATACTAGGACAATGTTAGGGACTTACCTGGGATCTACGGATACCATTGACGGTCCGTGGATCAATCGACGGACAGTCGATGGGGTCCGTAGACCTCTGCACCAGACCATTTTCTGCAGATTTCTTGCGTGGTGTACCTGCACATGAAGCAACCAATAGGCTATTTTTTTTACATTTTCTGGACACTTTTTTTAGACATGGACCCTATATTACTTCTAGCCAACATTAAGAACTAAAATACTGAAACCCCTACCTACATTGATACAAAAACGCAGGTAATCAAAGAAAGCTAAACTACATAATGTAAAACAAAACCCTATTGTTGGCTAGATTTTACATCTTGGGTTGCCTCCCAAGTAGCGCTTGATTTAACATCGCGGCACGAAGCAGGTATCTTGATTATTCAGACTTCATCAAGATTGCAGGCCTCAATCACTTCTTGCACAGTTTCAGCATTTCCCAGATAGATCTTTATCCTTTGCCCGTTCACCACAAACCTTGTTCCATCCTTATTTTCAAGCTCAACCGCTCCATGCGAGAGCACTTTTGTGAGCAAAAATGGCCCAGTCCACTTGGACTTGAGTTTGCCTGGAAACAAGCGCAACCTAGAGTTGAATAGCAGCACACGATCGCCAACCACAAATTCTCGCTTTTCAATTCTTTGATCATGATACCTCTTCATCTTCTCTTTGTATAAGGCTGAACTTTCATAAGCTTTTAGGCGAAACTCATCAAGCACGTTCAAGTCGTTCATCCTTTGATTAGATGCAGTGCCCCAATCCAAATTTAACTTCTTCATTGCCCACATTGCTTTGTGCTCTAACTCTACTGGTAAATGACAAGACTTCCCATATACAAGTTGGTAAGGCGACATACCTATGGGGGTCTTGTATGCAGTGCGATATGCCCATAGAGCATCATCAAGCTTCCTTGACCAATCAGTTCGATTGGCGTTCACAGTCTTCGCCAATATCTGCTTTATTTCTCTGTTGGACACCTCAACTTGACCGCTAGTCTGTGGATGATAAGGAGTGGCTACATTGTGACGGACACCATATTTCTCAAGTAGTGTTTTGAACAACTTGTTACAAAAGTGAGAGCCTCCATCGCTAATAATAGTCCTTGGTGTACCAAATCTGGAGAAGATATTCTTTTTCAAGAATGCGGTGACACTTTTACCTTCGTTGTTGGGGAGTGCTACTGCTTCCACCCACTTCGATACATAATCAACCGCGACCAGAATATACTTCATCCCATATGAACTCACAAATGGGCCCATGAAATCAATGCCCCATACATCAAACAATTCGATCACCAATATGGGATTCATAGGGAGCTCTTGCCTCTTTGAAATCCCTCCATCTCTTTGGCACCGATCACAAGACTTGGCGAAATCATGAGCATCTTGGTGGATGGTAGGCCAATAGTATCCACACTGCAAAATCTTATGTGCAGTCCGAATACCACTATGATGCCCACCAACGGGTGATGAATGGCATGCTTCAAGTACACTCAGCATTTCAACCTCAGGCACACAGCGACGAATAATCCCATCAGCACAACTACGATACAAATAAGGTTCATCCCAAAAGAATTTCTTCACATCATGCATAAATTTCTTTCTTTGGTGAAAAGACAAATCGGGTGGCACAATGTCGCTTGCCAAATAATTAGCAAAGTCTGCGAACCAAGGAATCAAATCATTAGAAGCAGCCAATACCTGTTCATCTGGAAACGCATCATTAATTTCAGCCCTATCTCCAAGCTTTAGCATGGCCTCTTCCTCTAATCTGGACAAGTGGTCGGCAACTTGATTTTCGGTTCCCTTTCTATCTTTTACCACAAAATCAAACTCTTGCAGCAACAATACCCATCTGATCAATCGTGGTTTTGCATCCTTTTTCGCCATCAAATACCTCAATGCAGAATGGTCAGTATGCACGATGACCTTAGTACCAAGCAAGTAGGAACGAAATTTTTCGAATGCAAAAACCACTGCAAGAAGTTCTTGTTCGGTCACTGTATAATTCTTCTGGGCCACATTCAGAGCTTTGCTAGCATAGTAAATAGGATGAAGAATTTTCTCACGCCTTTGACCCAATACTACACCAAGCGCCACTCCACTCGCATCACACATTACCTCAAACGGTTGTTCCCAATCTGGTGAAATAATGATAGGTGCTGTAACCAACTTTTCCTTCAATTCTCCAAATGCTCTAAGACAAGCATCATCAAAGCAGAACTTATTCTCCTTCTCGAGCAGTTTGCACAAGGGATGTGCAATTTTTGAGAAATCTTTGATGAATCTCCTATAAAAACCTGCATGCCCAAGAAAACTTCTAACACCTTTTACAGAGATAGGTGGTGGAAGCTTTTCTATTACCTCGACTTTAGCTCTATCAACCTCAATACCTTTCTCTGAAATTCGATGACCCAACACTATACCTTCTTTTACCATGAAATGACATTTCTCCCAATTCAGCACCAAGTTGCAGTCTTCACATCTTTTGAGCACCTCGGCCAGATGTTTTAGACAGTGATCAAACGAATCACCTACCACTGAAAAATCATCCATGAACACCTCAATAGTGTCCTCCACCATATCAGAAAATATCGACATCATACATCTCTGGAAGGTCGCTGGAGCATTGCACAATCCGAATGGCATTCGTTTGAACGCAAAAGTCCCATATGGGCAAGTGAAGGTGGTCTTCTCTTGGTCTTCTGGAGCTATAGAAATTTGATTGTAGCCCGAATACCCATCAAGAAAACAATACCAACCCTTGCCTGCAAGTCTATCTAACATCTGATCCATGAATGGCATAGGGAAGTGGTCTTTCTCAGTCCACGCATTCAACTTCCGGTAATCCATGCAAACTCTCCATCCAGTGACAGGCCTCATTGGAACAAGCTCATTTCTTTCATTTGGAACCACAGTCATACCACCTTTTTTAGGTACACATTGCACAGGACACACCCAATTACTATCTGAGATGGGATAAATAACTCCCGCATCCAGCCACTTGATGATCTCCTTTTTGACTACCTCTTGCATAGGTGGATTTAATCTTCTCTGGTGCTCAACACTGGGCTTATGATCTGGCATGAGTTGGATTTTGTGAGAACAGATACCGGGGGGAATCCCAATAATATCTGCAATAGTCCACCCAATCGCTCGCTTGAACTTCTTTAATACAGTCACCAAACACTCTACTTGCCTTGCATTCAAATCTGCTGCAATGATGACCGGCAAAGTATTCTCTTCGCCTAAATATACATACCTCAAGTGTGGTGGTAGAGCTTTAAGCTCCAATTTCGGTGCCTCCACAATTGATGGTCTTGTGGGTGGGGACTCGCGATTCTTCATGTCTAGCTCATACTTCTTTGGTTTGGAGCGGTATTCACACTTATCAAGTGCGGCTACCAACTCATCATATTCTTCAATACCATCACTACCAAAATTCATCATGACTGCTGCTAGTGCCTCAACACCTAATCGCTCTTCAATTTGCACTTCTGACCCACTCTCCACTCTGTAAGTTATAGCAGATACTGTTTGTAGCTCACCATTCTGCTTCATGGATCTACAGATATTGAAAGTTGCTTCTTCATTGTTCAGTCTGAACTTCATCTGTCCCTTTTCCATATCAACCAACGCACGCCCTGTGGCAAGAAATGGTCTCCCAAGGATGATGGGAACCTCAAAATCAACCTCACAGTCAAGGATCACAAAATCCGCCGGAAAGATGAAAGACTCTACTTTCACTAGCACATCATGGAGCACACCTATGGGCCTCTTCACAGTCCGATCAGCCATCAGTAACCGCATTGCAGTGGGCTTTGGATCCCCTAGACCCAACTTCTTGTAAATAGATAAAGGCATGAGGTTGATGCTAGCACCAAGATCACACAATGCCTTAGCAAAGTGTAATAACCCTATAGTACATGGGATCGTGAAAGCACCAGGGTCTTCCTTCTTCTGCACCAGAGATCTTGTAGCAATAGCACTACAATGCTGCAATCTATCATCATCTTCAAAACTCACAGACCTTTTCTTTGTCACCATATCTTTCATGAATTTTGCATATCCAGGCATTTGCTCCAAGGCTTCTATCAAAGGGACATTGATAGAAAGCTGCTTCAACATAGTGATAAACCTGCGATATTTCCCATCTTCAGTCTTCTTCACTAACCTTTGAGGAAAAGGTGGTGGAGGTCTAGGTATGGGAACCACTTTCTGAGGTACCTCCACTTCTTGTTCTGTCACAACCTCTGACTCCTCTCTAACTTTCACCACATCATCTTCTTTTCTATTCTCAACTTCTACCATAGACGGCATAGGTGGATCTACGGTTTGCTTGCCTCCTCGAGTGGTAATTGCCATACAATGCCCATCATTCTTCGGATTCTGGATGGTGTTGCTAGGAAGAGTGCCAGGTTGACGCGGGTTCACTGTAGTAGACAACTGCGTCATCTGCTGCTCTAGATGCTTTATTGACACTGCATGGGCATCAACCTTTTGACCAATACCAGATAAGTCGTTTCTCATCTCCTTCACATTCTCATCAGTGGCATCAAACCTTCTCATCATCTTCTGCAGCATATCTTCAATACGCGTCATATTACCTCCAACTTCCCTAGCACCAGATTCCCGATTTTGAGGGGGAACATAGGGTCCAACCCGATCGTTTCTGTTGCCATAGTTGTTCCTGTTGTAGTTGTTGTCGCGATTGAAGTTCCCATCTCGGACATAGTGACCCTCTCGGTTGTAATTTCCATAGTTCCGACCTTGGTTCCCTTGACCTTGGCGCCAATTTTCCGTGTTGGATCCTTGGGCGTTTGGTCGGAAACCCCCCGTCTGATCATTCACCGCATAAGTGTCCTCTTCATAGTAACACTCCTCAACTGGTGGTGGAGTTCTAGTTAAGTAATTTACAGCATTTACCTTTTCTGCTCCTCCACTCACATGCTTCAATACCAACCCCAACTCTGTCCTCATCTGAGCCATCTCCTCACGAATATCATCTGCAGAGTTAACAGTAGCATTATGAACAGCAAATGTGTTTCTCCCAGTATCTGACCTTCTAGTGCTCCACGCTTTATTATTGCGAGAGATCCTCTCCAATTTTTCAGCAATCTGTGCGTATGTACAATCACCATATGAACCTCCAGCAATAGTGTCAAGTACTGCTTTATTGTTATCATCCTGTCCTCGATAGAAATATTCCTTCAGTGACTCATCATCAATACGGTGATTTGGGACACTTCTTACGAAAGCAGTGAATCTGTCCCACGAGCTACTCACAGACTCTCCAGGTAATGCCACAAAATTGTTGACCCGATCTTTGTGATTGAGCTTCTTAGATACTGGATAGTACTTTGCTTTAAATACCTCTGCTAGTTGGTCCCATGTGAAAATTGAGTTATAAGGAAGCTCAGTGAACCATACTGCAGCATCGCCTGTCAGTGACAGAGGGAACACTCGTAACCCAATGACGTTCATATCCAAGTCTGGTCTGCCTACACAACTTTTGCAAACCACCCTGAGCTTGGCTAAGTGAGCATGTGGATCCTCCGATGGCGATCCTGAAAATAAGCCTCTTGCTGTAAGCATCTGCATCAAACTACTAGTCACCACAAATGTGTGCCCTGGAGGTAGAGGAGGTAGGACGATGGGTCCATCGGAATCTGCTATGTCGACGTTGCCCCGATAGTTGTCATGGTGTTGTGGGCCTGGTGGACCATGCACTCTCAGTGCATCTCCCAATTGATTTTCAGCTAGACCCCGATTTTCTCCACCAACTACTCTTGGCTGCTGTAACTCAACTGCTTCATCTAGATTTCCTCCGATAGGATGAACTGGAAGTCCTTGATTGTTCATTCTTCGCAAAGTTCTGTTCAACTCTGGATCGTACGGAGTAAGTGGTTCGCCTTGGCTCCGTGTACTTGGCATACACTAGAGTCGGAACCTGAGAGAGACAAAAACAAAGAAAAAAAATAAAATTAGGAAATATTTGACTAACGTTCAATATTGTAGTTAAAACTAAATCTAAAAGCCAGATTCCCCGGCAGCGGCGCCAAAATTTGATACGCTCAAATTACACCTCCTTTCAGAAGCATAAGCGATCGTTATCAAGTAAAGAACCCAACTTGTAGGTTGAGATCGATCCCACGAGGAAAATGGTTTAGACTTTACTTTTAACCAACAATTATATTCGATTAGTCAAATTATTTCCAGAAACAGGTAATAAAAAGGGGGGTTGTGCTTGTGTGAAACAAATAGTAAGAACTTAATAAGTAGTCAATAATTAAACTCAACTTTGGTTGTTATCAAGATAAGAGAAATAACTAGGGTATACGTGTTCCCCATAATCTCATAACGCAGTAATCCTAGTAATAGCAATCCTTTTCTAGTGTATTACATGCAAAGTGATAAGTTAGGTATCTCTAAATCCTTGGTCCGGCATCTAGAGAATTTCACCCCGCACCTTGGTCCGGCTACGTGTGTATAATTTACTAACCCTTACCTTTACCTCATATTAGACATCATAATCGATGTTTGGCTTAGTTATTACTTCGCACCAATCGACACTAGCCTATTAGATAGTATCACACTAAATCTATGTTGATAATTCTTTTCTTGTTAATTACCTCCTTGGTCCGGCAAGTAGTAACAAGGCGAGTTCTAACGTTGGCCACCGTTAAAAAGACTTCTAAACGAAAGAATTATCAATGCATGCAAAATACTAGTCAAGAATTGCTTATTTACTATTCATACTTTGTTAATCGATCATGGTTCCCACAACCCTAGTTGTGGATTTAGTTACTCATATTAGCAAGAACACAATTCATAATTGTAGATGGAGAAATCATGAACTTACGTAAAGAGAATAATAAACCCAGAAAATTAACTTGAATTGCAAAGCCAAAATCTTCAAAACGAACTTGGGAAATCAATAATTGCTAGGGTTGCAAATTAATCTCCAAAGTTACAAAGCAAAAATAGAATAATAGTGTCTAACCCCCAAAAACGAGGTTTACATGTCCTATTTATAGAAAACAAATCTTAAATAAAAAAGGAAACAAATTAAGAAAAGTTTTGTTCAGGTACGCGTCTTCGATCCACGAGACTTACTTACGGACCGTCGATGGATCTACGGTCCGTAAGTCCCTTCTGTCACTCTGGCCTTAGAAAATATTTCAGCATCCAACAATCAGCTTCTCTGAAGCAAACGACAGACCAGCAGCACGGACTGTAGATCGATCTACGGTTCGTCAATCCCTTCCGTAGCTCCATACTTAGCATCTTCCAAAAATCAGGTACTGGAACCCTCGCAGTCTCACTCTACGGATCAACAGTACGGTCCGTAGATTCATCTACGGACCGTCAATGGGCACCGTGGTTCCACCCTTGGTCAGATTTCCCTGATTTGTCCTCAACACATTCCTGCTGATCTACGGTCATCATCTACGGACCGTGAGTGGACCTACGGTCCGTAGATGACCTCCGTGGATGCCTTTTTCTGCATTTCCTTCAGCTATCTCTAAACTTCCACGCCTGAACACTTTTCCTGCAAAACATGATAAAATACATAAAAACCAATATAAAAAGGCCCTAGACACACACAACTTGTAAGTGAAATGTATTAGAAATACCGTAAACTCACGGTATATCATTGCGCCAGTAGCACTGCATCAGTAGTTTATCAACAATGAAAATCCCCCAACAAGGGTTCACAATTCATTTGGAACCCCGTTTATGCAAACAAACTATGTTAGCAAATTAGAAACAACATTCTGGACTCAACATAAATGATGAAACAACCGGCAGAGGTCGTCTCGTCAAAATGTTGACAAAAGTTAACACTTACAAAGAAAAGTAAAACAAAAAGCTAAACATCATAAACTCTTCCCAAAATTCTCGGGAACCGAACCAAAAGTTGTTTTAGACTGAACTTGGAACTTCAGAGCTAAATGTACTGGCAAAATATTCATTCGAATGCGTTTACTAGGAATATTGGCTGAAGTCAAACTTTGACCAAAAGCCCAAAGTTAAAACGCCTAATGGTACCAACTCAAAATGAACACCTCAAAACCAGAACCAACTATCACACTAGACCAAACTAACCCTTGTAACTGAAAAAATTCTCATCTGACATTAGAATCTCTAAATGTTGACTAAAGTCAACTCTTCCACTCCATAAGCGTCAAAATGACAAAACCAATTCAAAACTCACCCAACCACCTCGAGAAGTGTGCCACTTAACCTAGTATTATAGAAAATCTATAAGGAAGCTACGAAAAGGGTAAAATAGTAAAAGCACGTAAAAATATATAAATGACCATGAGGGTCATTACACATGTTCACACCTATCTTTTAGTGATTAATGAAGTTCCATTTCTACCAATAAAATATAAGGTTAATGATTGTGATCACATAATAAATATTTGGTCTTGCATGTTGTTATGATTAGGAACAAAAATGATTATATTAGTTATTCTTTTATAAAAATGAATTGGCTTATTGGTAAAAGAACATATTTGAACTATTAAAAGTTATATGCCTTTTAGAAACACCAGTTTTTGTTCTTCTTAATTATTTATTTACTTGAAATAAAAATCAAAGAGGTTTTTATCTTCTTTTTAATTAATACTCGCAAGGGCGGAGCTATAATAGGGCAAGGGGTGTCTTTGGCGAAAAATTACATTGTATATATAAGTCAAAATTTGATTAAATGAATTCTAGCATTTTTACCCAGCCAATACAAGAAAAGTTTATAACTTTTCAAAGATCATTATAAAAGAGTTTTAACTTCAGAAGAATGGGGAATGAGCCCCTCGACGGAAAAGGATTATATCCACCTAGAGCAAAAGTTAGCAGTAAAATATAATTACTGGGATTATATGAACAACTTTAATAAAAATTTATTATATGAAAATGATAATAAAAAGCATTCGTGGTTCATAAAAATATGCCCCCATATTTTCGACCAACCAATTCCAAATTGGTTTGTAAATGGTGGACTTTATTTGGTCCTTCTGTAAAATATTTATCAGAACCTTACAAAATTTTTATTCTAAGTGGGTGGACATCTCCCCTAAACTTATAAGTTTAGAACAAGATAATATATTCTTTGAAGGTATGTCCTTAATGTATTTTTTCATAGAATTCTCAATTCCCTGGATTATGAAGTGGTCCGTAGAGGTTAATAATACTTCCGAAGGGTTTCCATGTCTACATAGAAATTTTCATACAAAGTTCTGGAATAAGCTGATACAAAAAGACCCTGAAGGAAAAATTCTTGGTCAAGAAATACTTGATTGAATAAATATAACAATAGACAAATACCATAATACAAATAGATCAAAACCACAGGTGGATGATCTCAGTCCATTCAAGTAAATTGCGAGGAAGCTTCATATGAAGAAATGACTAATATCTAAATCAGAGGCAACAACCATATATATGGAAGAAGTAAAAAGAGATTTGATGAAAAATCTCGATATAGATATTAGGGATGATATATCCATGGTGTTAACAAGCCACACCAATGATGATGATGAATCATGCATGGCAGGAGAGGCCTAAAATGCTAATAGCAACGAAGAGATTGACATCGATGATCTTCTCAAAACACTCCAAGAACAAGTGGAAGAATCTTCCAGCAACACCACCTGCAAGGGAAAGGGAAAGGTGTAAAGAAGGCCCCACAAATTAAATAATTGAGGTACCAATTGAAAAGACTTTAATAAAGCAGGCCAAAATGATATGTCGGCCATATTTCGTAGTGAAAAGACCACGCCTGTATGTCGGTCTTATCCCTTTATTATTGGCCATTGTAAATTGTGTGGGACACCTTATCTTATCGTTTTAGATTTCTCAACCTCCATATAAAGAGGCGAAACTTTCTTTAGTGAGGCAGGTCTTAGAACCCGCCNCCCCCCCCCCCCCCCCCCCGCTCTCTCTCTATCTCTCTCTAGTATTGTAATGTTTTCTTCTATAAATGCTTGGAGTTTAAATAATAAAAAGCCTTCAGTTTGGTTAGTACATCATCTCGTGTGGAGTTCTACTCCAGGTACTATTTAATTTTAAGTTTTTCTTGATGAGCTTAGCCTATATGATAGGCTAAACTATTTGTGTTGAAATATAACATACTAAGTTACTATAAGATTTGGCGATAATGTCTATTATTGAGACAATTTCAACAGTAATAGTAAGGTCAAGTATAAGCAATCCAGGCAGGTTCTTGAAAGGCTATCGAAGGAATCCGTTGGATTACCCATTAGCCAAGAGGACGTGTAGGGCGAACCCGAATAGTAGAAGCTTTCATTAACTATTGTTAGGATTGTTTATACTTGTAAAGGCACCTTGAGTAAAATTGAACGATCCATCAAATACATTAAGGACATACCTTCAAAGAATATATTATCTTGTTCTAAACTTGTAAGTTTAGGGGAGATGTCTACCCACTCAAAATATAATTTTTTGTAAGGTTCTGGTAAATGTTTTACCGAGGGACCATATGAAGTCCACCATTTACAGAACCAATTTGGAATTGGTTGATCGAAAACATGGGAGCATATTTTTATGAACCATGAATGCTTTTTATTAGCATTTTCATATAGTAAAGCTTTATTAAAGTTGTTCACATAATCCCAGTCATTATATTTTACTGCTATCTTTTGTTCTGAGTGGATATAATCCTTTTCCTTCAAGGGGCTCATTCTCCATTCTTCTGGAGTCAAAACTCTTTTTATAATGATCTTTGAAAAGTAATAAACTTTTCTTGCATTGGCTGGGTAAAAATGCTGGAATTTTCACCAGACCCTGTTGTTGAGAGTATCATCTCATAATGTATCATGTATTTATAAGCAGTTTTATAAAAACAAAACAAACTAATAGAAAGTTGTTCTTCCTGTAAATAAAATACATAATTGGTTGGCATACTTTTGGGATGAATATAAATTAGAAACAAATACAAGATTCATAAATTATGCAACATGAGATTTTGAATGCATACAAATATTAATAGCATGCATACTGATTTGAATACAAATTGAGAAAATATACAAACTGAAAAAACTATAAATACAAAACAAACTAATATGAAATTGTTCTTCCTCAACTTGGTCTTCAGCAAGTTTTTCGAAATCTTCAGCACTCAGTATTTAAAAAACATTAATAGTGTCTTTACCCTTGCTGACATTGCTCTCTTAAACTTGAATGCGGGTAGAATCATGAAGAAACATAGATATCCTAGCTTGAGCCATTTTAGCTGCAAAACCTACATTTTTGAATAATCCTTGAGTAATGCATGAATCAAAAAAGGAGAAATCCCCAAAAAGTTGATGATTATATGGGATACCTCTTGTAGTCCTCTTTGAATCGGACATTGGAGTGCAATTTTTGTGCTTTCCCCTTATCTAAAATCTTAACTGAAAATGAAGAGATTGAAAAACACAAGAATATACAAAAATATAAATAACTTCAAACGAAAACATAGAACAATAAAATACAAAAAAAATTGAAATCAAATCCCAAAATAACCAAAGAAATCCTAAAGGATGTTTGTCGAACCTATGCTTACCTTAATTAGTGAGATTGTATGATTGTGGAATTGTTATGTATAATTGTAACGACCTATTCCCGTTGTTATAGAAAAGCCATCGGGGAAAAATTTTGAGTCAGAAAACTTTTTGGTAGTAACTTGAGATTTCCTAGCCTAGTCCAAATTTGGACGAAATCGAAGTCAGTGAGGTATAGGGAAATCTGGTAACAAATGAGAGGTTTAATATTGAATGCGATTACATGAGTGGATAGCTAAGACGTTAAGGAACCCGTACAACTTTACAAAATTGAATTCGAGCGAGTAGAACTCCCGAAACCGATCTTAGCGTGAACAGGTAGTTTCTGAGTGTCGTGGATTGAAGGTGTGTTGTGAAATGGGGGTTTGAAACTCTAATTAAGACATTCTGTCTCCGTGCAAGCCGCCATAGCGGGCCAGTCGCGAATTAAGTCATAAATAAACCCCAAAAATGCCATTATTTTGTACTTTTCATTTTTGAGAGCTAGGAGACAACCCCAGGCGATTCTTGACAGTTTTCCACCATTCTTGAGGCTAAAGGTAGGGTTTTCGCTCCCCGAATCCATTTTTCGATCCGTAGAACTTAGAATCTCGTTTATATATTGTTGGGGGAGGGTTTTGATTTGGGAATTATGGTGGAAAAAACTCTAATCTTGGTATAGGGATCAAGGGTTTGACCTATGGTTGATATTATTGATTATAATCCGGGTAATTAGGTTTTGTTTATTGATCCTCGAGTTATATTGATTGTTCGTAGACCCAGAACAAGCAGAAAGAATTCGAAAATGGAAGAATCAAGTTTCTTAGGGGATTCAAGCTTTGTTAGAGGTAGGTGATGGTTGTGATTTCATATTGGTGTGATGTATGTTAGTAATTACTTCATTATAATGCATGTATGTATGCGAATGTTGCATTATTTATCACACTAATCGTAAATGAGGATAATTGAATAATTGTATGCCGTGAATCATGACTTGATTGTATGATTATGAGAATGTACATTATTATTGTGATTGTGGCTTGTTGAATGGATCGGGTGTTACGTTCCAACATACTAACTTGGATCGGGTGCCACGTTCCAATGCATATATGGGATTGGGTGTCACGTCTGACACACTAACTTGGATCGGGTACCACGTACCGGTACACTAACAGTTTAGGTATGGGTTCCATGAGAGGACCATGACTTGACATGCCTATATATCTTGAGATTTGTGGAATTGTACGTTGTTTGTAAGTAAGATATTGTATATGTTCGGTGTATGCATGTTTATTATTGTTGTAATGACTTATATATGTTTCACCTATTGGGATAGTCGTGTGACCCTACCAGTACACCGTAATTGTGTACTGATACTGCACTTGCTCTTTCTTTGTTGAGTACATGGCATCTTCAGGGGGTACTAACAAACCTCGCTTAGAAGATCAGTGATCAATCAAATTCAAGGGTGAACCAGTTCTTCCAGGCTGCCATGAGTTCTCTTTTTGTTTATGTCCACATCGTCGGACTTAGACTAGTGCTTTAGATTCATTGTGTTAGTTTGGGGTTGCACCCCTTCTTGTTTAGACTTACGGTTTTTGTTGGAGTTTTGGTACATTGACTTCCAGGTTCTAAGTGTTATTTCCGCAATTGTTTGATTAAACTTTTGTAGTTTATGGAAACTCTATTTTTCCGTTAGCATTTAAACCTGCTTCCGTATCTTTAGATGCCTTAGTTTATTATTAAGTTGTTTAGTTTGAGTTGTAGTAATGGTTCTCCCACCGGAGGGTTAGTGTGGGTGACAATCACGATGGTTTGGATCGTGACAATAACTCTATGAGGATTTTGCCAATTTCTAAAAAAGAAAAAAAACATTGTAATATTTTATAGAGAGAAGCGGGAGAAAGAAGTTTCAGAAGAAGCATTGAAGGAATGAAGTGATGAGATTTTGTCAATTTTTGAAAAAAGAAAAAAATATCGTGCAATATTTTAGAGAGAGAAGCGGGAGAAATAAGGTGTGGAAGAATCATGGAGAGAATGAAATGATGGAGTTGAATGAGAGAGAACATGGGTAATTAATTTGTGCCCGAAACATGGGATTCAATTGAAATAACTTAGGAACTAGATTTAAATACACTTAATTTGATATATAACTAAAATATTGTCTTTTTTAATAATATTTTTAAGTATGACTGTTTTCAATAAATAAGTTAGGAATCTTGACTAGTTAGCTAATTTTTCCATAAATAAATAAGTACCGATAGGCACATAATCTATTTGAATTGAAATGGTTGAATATTGGGTCATAATTCAATTTGCTTAATTTTAATTGAACGGATCAAAATGGGTTAGAATAACAAACAAATCAAAATTCAATTTAATCTTAGATTTGTTTGGGTTAAAACTTAAATTATTATTTTTCTTTATTATAACTATATATAACATAACCAAAAAAAAGTACAAGTAAGATCCATTTCATGGGTTAATCTCCTGCATTTTGCTTGTAACTTGGATAGTTAATGGACACTTAATTTATCATCTAACTTTATATAGAGTAAATTGACTAAATGATATATTAAATATTACATAGTTCTAACATGACTGTCTAGTTTTTCATATGTAGCAGTAGAATTCTAATTCTACCTAACAATTGTTAAGTCTGTGAATTTTGTAAAAATAAATAATGAGAAAATATTAATTCAATAAATAATATTGATATTAAAGTAGGATATACACATATCATAAATAAAGGTGTTGTGTAATTAACATAATATATGAATCATTTAACTATCTCACTAACTGTTTAATTGATTGTTATCACAAAACCTTAATGCTCTCTTCTTTGTTCATCCTTATTTCTTTCTTTCTTCATCATTTTGTTTTATGTTGTTAATTTAACCATGAAAAGTAATAGTGTGTGTTCAATATTGATTAAACACAGAGGTCGATGGGTATTGACACTCCCTCAAAACAAGTTCACAGAGTAATCGATCATTGTCAATAAAAATACCCAACAAGAGAGTCAGGGTCAAATCCCACAACAAACAATTTGCGGAAATTAAAAAGAAAAAATTTCAAGCTACTAGTTTGAATCTAAACTTAATGGTACACAATTATCAAATTAAGAGGATGGTTTGGTAACACAAATGAGATTTGGGCAAAGGACGAATCTAGCAAGAGATAATTGAGAATTGGGAAATTCGGGATTTAACACTCATTCAACGATCCATTGCAATCTCAACACATGCTAATCAATCATATGTAGGCTAGATCATATTTAACAACACCTAATATCCTTTTGTCTCAAAGTGTTATATCATGAAATCTCCTTTCGATCTCAATCATTAATTTCGATCTCTCTTTCGTGCAAGCCTTGCATTCAAAAATGAAAATTTAAATTTTCTTCTTTCGGTCTCAAACTTCGATTGAAGGCTAATATGTGATTATCAATCTAATTCTCCACTTCGCGGATTCTCTTTCAAGCAACCCACAAAGATTGGAATCTAGATCTGAGCGTACACTGTCAAATCATAAATTTAAACATGACAACAAGACTAAACTCATTTCATGAATATGAAATATGTAATCAAATACAAAAGCAATAGGATGAGAGATTAAAGACCCCAAATGATTTGTATTTTTCTAGAACCAAATTCCAATCTCAATTACACCCACAATTCATGCAATACAAATCAAGGAAAAAAATATAGGATGAGAAATTTTACTACAAAAACAGAATCTTCAATTCAAAAGATGAATTATGAGGCAACTTGCCTTCAAAGTTTCAACCCAAAATATGAAATCTAATACTAAGGGGTCGTTTGGTAGAGTGATGGTATCAGAGCTATGGATAATAAGAAACACGGTAAGAAACATACGAGTAGAAAATTAAGAAAAATAAGAAGAAAATTAAACAAATTATATCCGGAATATAAACAACTTAATATCAAAAAGACTGATGACGAAAAATTAAATCAATTAATAGATAATATATTTAAAATAGAATATAAATATATTCAATACTTAAAAAATACAATGAATAACAAGAATAGCGACTATAGACAAAAACTTAGTGAAATAATTATAGCAAAACGACAAGAATTAGAACATAGGCAAAATAGACTTAACAATAATATATTCGCAGGAATTTGTCACAAATCTATAATAGCACAAAGAAAGATTATTTTATATCTAGAAATACAAATAAATAACTTAGAATATAAACTACAACATAATTTATAAATGAATAAAGAAGAATACACAATAGATGAAAAAACATATGAAAATTATGACAGATTAAAAATAAAGATAATATTATCTAATCTAGGAAGAAGATATAAGAAAATAGGTGACAATATAAGTTTAATGTTAGAAAAAGAAACGGTAAAACTAGAAGATAGTTTAACTGCTATGATAAGAATAACAAAAGAAAATGAAGAAATAGATAGAAAAACGGAAATTGAAAAAATAAAACAACCAGCAAAAAAGGAAGTACAACAATTAGAAGAAGTAAAAAACACCAAAATAATAGAGCTAGAAAAAGAGCTAGCAATATTAAAAGAAATGTATGAAATTAAACAAAAAGAAAAAGAACAAAAAACAAAATTAGCAAATGAGATAATTAAGTTTAAAGAAAAATTGCAACTAGAAAATGAATTAGAAGAAAAAGAAGAAACTAGCCAAGATAATCTACCCAAAATAAGAATTGATGAAATAAACGACGATGATCTAGAACAACATTCGGAAACAAGCGAAACATATACGGAACTTTTAGCAAACATAGATAATACAAAGAATTTAGAAGTAAATACAGAAGACGTAAACATGGACGAAAAACCTAGCACATCAGGAGTAAAAAACCCAAAAAAATTTAATCCAAAATATTATAATGAAAATTATGAACAATATGATAAAGAAAAAACTACATGGGATAAAAGATTAAGTAGAAAATGGACGCCTAAACCAATAACTGAACAACATGATTTTTTAGATTTAGACTGTGTAGTAGATATAAATAAAACAATCCAATTATGGATAGGATACGTATCAAAACAATTAATAGATAGCAAGATAGTAATAGCAGAGGCACCAGGATACATAGAAAGAACACTTATAGGAACAGTAAAATTATGGCTACAAAATTTAACAAGTGAAAGCTTAACAACTTTAAGAAATAATAAAAAATTTGATGGTGGAATAGCCACTACAACTGTGGAAATATTATATAAATACGAAATAGCTATAAGAAATGAATTTAGTAGTATGACAACAGAGGTAGAAGAACAAAATAAAGAAAAAATCATAAATTGGAATCTAATGACAAAATTAGCAATAATTAATATGTGTTACATAGATGAATATACATGTGCATTTAGAGAATACTATTATAAAGGAACATATAGCACAGAAGAAAGTAAAGAAATAAGAAAATTATATTTTACAAAATTACCAGAACCTTTTAATTCAAAAATAATAAAAAACTTGGCATGTTGCAAAAATAAAACAGCACCTCAATTTGGTTGTACGGATAGGTATTATAAAAAGAAATATAATAAAAAATACAGATCAAGATATAAATATAAAAAACCAAGAAGAAGGTACTATGTAAAAAATTACAAAACCAAAAGACCATATAGACCAAAAAGAAAACTAACAGAATGTACTTGTTATAATTGTAGAAAATTAGGACATATATCTAGAGATTGTAAATTACCTAAAGATCCAAAGAAAAAACAAATATCAGAAATAATAATAGAAGATGAAAAATATACGCAGATAGAATATATAGATTATGAATTAGAAAGTGAAGATAGCATATATGAAATATCAGAAAATGAAATAGATAATGACATAGAAATAGAATCAGATAATGAATTCTATAATATAACAAATGACTGAAGCAGACATACAAATAATAAATAAAGAAGAACATCAAGACGAAGAATCTTTAGAACAGAAAATAATATTTGATAATAGTATATTTGAACAAATAAAAGGAAAAGAATTAGACCTAAGCGTAGCAAAAATATTCGAAATACCAACAATAAGAAACTGGTTTAAACGACAAAAAGAAGAATATTATGTAGTAAGTCAAAGAGAACATATCATAGATTGCAAATACACTAAAGGAAAGGCCAAAATACCAATAATAAATAAACGAATAATAAATAAAGAAATACAAGATATTAAGGCTAAAAATCCAATTAAATATGTACATTTAGGAGGAACAGAAATATTAATAAAAGCATGTTTTAGAGAAGGAATAGATACACCCATAGAAATATACTTAGCGGATGATAGAATTATACAACCCATAGAAAAAAGTATAATAAGTGCAGTAAGAGGTAACCTCATATACCAAAAATTTAAGTTTATAATAAGTGCTAACTACTCAGTAGCAATAAATGACAGAAATATAGATAAATCACTAGTATTATACTGGCGAATGTCAGGGATAGAACTAGCCCCAGGAAGTAAAATATTTACAGCTAGATGTAAAAACTTATATGTTCTAACAACAAAACATAAAATAACAGCAAAAAATAAAATAGACAAAATAAAAATAGAAGATCCCTTTGAAAGAATAGTTACAGTCATAGATAAAAATGATTATAGTTATAATGAAATTGATATAGAAGAAGATTTAGAAATAGTAAAAGAAAGACTAAGCACATCGAAAAGAATAAACAATGAGATACCCCAAACATCATCAAAAATGAGTACCTCAAGGAGAATAGATAAAACCCCACAAAAATCAATAGAAGAAGATATAAAACCACATCATTACTACATAACGGGAATAATGGAACAACGAAAATATTTAATATTAATAGATACAGGACGAGAAGAAAACTATATTACAAGAGAATTAGTGACGGAAGATGAAATAATAACTATTGAACAATCATGCTCCGAACTACCAAAAGCATTAATGTATACCGAAGAAACTACAGAAAAGGAAATAATCATCGGAGGAGTACCAATAGTGATAAAATTCAAAATATATCAAGGAAATGAAAATATCATTTTAGGAATAAAATGGTTAGAACAAGTAAAACCATATAATCTAGAAGACAAACAGTTAACAATAAATTATGAAAATAAAAGAGTAATAATAAAAAGGACTTTAGTATGATAAAAATATGAAAATATATATACTTGCAAAGATAATAATAGAAGGATATTACAACCGATATTATACACCAATGATAGATACGGGAGCAGAAGCTAATATATGTAAATATAATTGTTTACCAGAAGATAAGTGGGAAAAATTAAAAACACCTATAGTAGTAACAGGATTTAATAATGAAGGAAGCATGATCACATATAAGGCAAAAAATATAAAAGTACAAATATGGGATAAGATATTAACTATAGAAGAAATATATAACTTTGAATTAACTACAAAAGATATGCTATTAGGAATGCCATTTTTAGAAAAATTATACCCACATATAATAACAAAAACACACTGGTGGTTCACGACACCGTGTAAACAAAAAATAGGAGCAAAAAGAGTAAATAATAAAAAACGAAAAACAACGGAATGGATAAAAGGAAGTGAAAAAATTACACAAAAATTAGAAAATATAAAAGAAGAAGA
Source organism: Solanum stenotomum (assembly GCF_019186545.1). NCBI lineage: Eukaryota > Viridiplantae > Streptophyta > Magnoliopsida > Solanales > Solanaceae > Solanum > Solanum stenotomum. The sequence goes on from NC_064284.1 coordinate 45,718,793, forward strand.
CCCTAAAATAGAATTAATTATATTCTCTATAGATAAAGTAAAAATAATTCAAGATAAGTTAGAATTATTATATAGTGAGGATCCTTTACAAGGATGGGAAAAACATAAAACAAAAGTAAAAATTGAGCTAATTGATAATAACAGTATAATAACCCAAAAACCATTAAAGTATAATTTTAATGATTTAACCGAATTTAAGATACATATAGATGAATTACTAGAAAAAGGATATATACAAGAAAGCAATAGTAAGCATACAAGCCCGGCATTTATCGTAAATAAACATAGTGAACAAAAAAGAGGAAAAAGTAGAATGGTTATTGATTATAGAAATTTAAATGCAAAAACTAAAACATATAATTATCCGATACCAAATAAAATACTAAAGATAAGACAAATACAAGGATATAATTATTTTAGCAAATTTGATTGTAAATCAGGATTTTACCACTTAAAACTAGAAGAAGAATCTAAAAAACTAACAGCATTCACTGTACCACAAGGATTTTATGAATGGAATGTATTACCATTTGGATATAAAAACGCACCAGGTAGATATCAACACTTTATGGACAATTACTTTAAACAAATAGAAAATTGTGTAGTGTACATCGATGATATATTATTATATTCTAAGACACAAGATGAACATATAAGATTATTAGAAAAATTTATACACATCATAGAATATTCAGGTATAAGTCTAAGTAAAAAGAAAGCTGATATAATGAAAAATCAAATAGAATTCTTAGGAATACAAATTGATAAAAACGGAATAAAAATGCAAACACATATAGTACAAAAAATAATTAACTCAAATGAACAACTAGACACAAAAAAGAAATTACAATCATTCTTAGGACTAGTAAATCAAGTAAGAGTATACATACCAAAATTAGTAGAGAATTTAAAACCATTACAACAAAAATTAAAGAAAGATATAGAATATCAGTTTGATAAAAAAGACCAAATACAAATACCAAAGGTAAAATTATTATGTAAAAACTTACCTAAACTATATTTTTCGGATGAAAACAAAAAATTTACTTATATAATAGAATCAGATGCGAGTGAAAAAAGTTATGGAGGAATATTAAAATACAGATATGATGGCAATACGATAGAACATCATTGTAGGTATTATTCAGGAACATTTAATAATGCATAAATAAAATGGAAAATATATAGAAAAGAATTATATTCAGTGTATAAGTGTTTATTATCATTTGAACCATATATTGTATATAACGAATTTATTATAAGAACAGATAATACACAAGTAAAATGGTGGCTAACAAGAAAAATACAAGATTCGGTAACAACAAAAGAAATAAGGAGATTGGTATTAAATATACTAAATTTTACATTTACAATTGAAGTAATAAAAACTGATAAGTATGTTATTGCAGATTACCTATCATGACAAAGCTATTCAGACTGAGACTGATGAAGAAGATACAATCGAAAAGATACTCAAAGCTATTACTACACTTTGTACAAAATTGAATAGTATGGACAACGAGATACAAAAGCTAAAGACTAATGAAGATAATCTGAAGTCTAAAGCTAGTCAGCAGCATGACTATAAAAATGCGGAGCTACGTCGATCGAAAGACGGAAGAAACCCAGAGCTAAAAGGAGACGATGGGAAACTCCTTAAAACCCATAATGTTTGTTTAAATACAGCTGCAGGTACGAGTAAACAAGTTAGCGATAAACAACATAAAAATGCAAACTTAAACCAGCTATTCGTAAAACCATTTACCCAAAGGACACCTAGACATATGTCCATAGAACTACAAACATCTACATACGCAGATAGTTTGCAAAACCAAAATGAGAAAAAGACATATAACTACATCACACGAACCTATATCGAAAGTATACACAAAATCCAAACTTATTTAAACCGCAACCCCATATCAACTACAAAAGAACCAAACCAAGATTATTTGATGCAAAAGTTACAAGGATATAACAAGTTAATTGCACGACTAAAAACTAACGCTAATTTAGTAAGAACATGTTACAACTACGGACTGTTAAATACTATATACACATACGACGGAGAAGAAATTAGTGGAATACCGAAGCTACACAAAGCATTCGTCACATACAAAAGAGTTACAAAAGGAAATTTATTTTATATAAAATTCTATACAGCACCAGCAGAGATATTATACGAGGAAATAAAACCTCTAATACAGGTTATCAAGATAGGACTAACTAAAGATATGATTATACCCGAGGACATCGGACAACAAGAAGAGATATGCAAAATAGAGATACCAAGTTTTTATGCCAACAAAAGGATAATTGGTATATCAACGATTATACAAGAGATAACAAATAATTATTTAAACGGAAATGCTATATGGAGCTACTATGGAAGAGACCAGCTAATGATTTATTCCAATTCAAGGGAGCTAAGGAAAACAGATATAGATGAAGTCCAAAGATGGATTTTATCACTACTTAAGCTAGAAGAACGACCTACGACACGAGCACTAAAAGAAGGATTTATTTCAGCAGAATTATTAACCAGATATTGCAAGCTAATTGGTCATAAATACCCGGACCATATATGTTCAAAATGCAATGGAAAAGATAATATAATTCCAGATGTCCAACTAGAATGATTAAATGAGATAAAGACAGAAGAAGAAAAGAAGAAGAAGAAGAAGAAGATAAAGTCGTAGATAAAAGAGATAAGGAAGAAGACATAGTCATGAAAAGTCTTAAAGTAAATAGTGGAAAGATAAAGTAAAGACAAAGTTTTTTGACTTATTGTGTAAATCATTGTAAAGTGTAGTAAGTGGACAAGTGTATGGTGTGTCATAAGTAGTAGGTATGGTGTGTCATACTATATTATTAGGCACATTATTATACTATATAGGTACATTATTAAGTAGTATGTACGTGGAGTATTCTAAAAGGTTGTAAAAGTAGCACATTATTGTAAGTAGTGTAGTACGTGAGAATTCCTCTCTATATAAGGGAGGATATATGTAAATGAAAGGCAGGCAATGCCTAACGTAATAAACATTTTCTTGAAAACACTCTCTCCCCTAAGTTATAAAAATACTTAAAAGTTAATATGGAGAAATCTGAAATCTAATCAGATATTTCAGATAGCATGACTAAGCAAGAGGCAAATGTATATTGTTCAAAAAATATGCGGAACTAATTATATATATTCCTGAATATCATATATATGCTTGAATAAATTTATGTTAGTTATTATGTATTAGAATTATTTGAATCATGATTTCTAGTTTATTAGCACACTGGAAACAGGGAGAAAACTTCTATACTATGTCATCCTAATGTTGAAACCGGTAGGCGAGGAAGCCGTTTAGGGGAGTAAACAAAGTTGAGGCGCTGATAAGAAGGAAGTATCCGCTAAAGTACGATGCTAGTAGTGACAGGAAAACATGATAAATATAATCTAGTTCATAATGATCTAATATGAATTTAATCAATTATGAATATGATAGGAATGAATAATTTGAAATAAAAAATCTGCATGATAAAGAACATGACTACTTACCTTCATAATGAAATGATAAAAAACTACGAAACTTTAATATTATATATACTTAAAGATATAAAAATAATTGAATTAAGAAGAATCATATGGGAAAAAATATTTAATGATAACGAACCAAAAGATATATTGAACCAACAATGGTATGAAATAGACTTACATGATTTAGACTACGAAAGAATAGAATGGTACGATTTAGAAATAAACTCAGACTAAAATGAACTACAAATATTTACAATATTGGACAGAATCTATGGAAGATATAAAACTATTAGAACAATTAATGGAAGAAAATTTATATATATACCAAAGAACCCAAGATATGTTATATTTAGAATATATCATAAATAATATTAATGAAATACTCAGATTAAAACAACTATCGGAAGAATATTACAATAAATATTATTACATTTTACCATGAATTTCGCAAATATAAAAAATAATAAAAATGAAATATCAAGATTAAGACACTTACCAAAAGAATATTATAATAAAACCTTTAAAATGAATTACTCACCTACCACACTACCACCTACCACACTACCACTTCCATGAATTCCTTAACAACCAGTTCCGCACCGAAAAATGGTACATGCATTAGCCTTGTGTATTAGTAGTACCTTGTTTGGTACTCTTTTTCAACATATGTATAACTAATGTTTGCATTAGTTATACACTCTATAGTGTATTAAGGTGTGTATTGCTAATACCATGAATTTCTAGGTATTAGCAATGCAATGGTTTTAATGCATGCATTAGCATGATCAAAGACTCAATTACCCCTCAAAACCCTTTTTACATCTTTTTCACCATAATAGTGGAGGATATCTTTGTAAATTAAGTTTTTATACAATGCACACTATTTTTTATGCATCAAACCAAACGACGCATAAAAATAATCTATGTATAATTAATGCAAGCATAACTAATACATGCATTGCTAATACAAGCATTACTAATACACTTTATTTATCATTATTCTTATACATTCTACCAAACGATCCCTTGAGTTTTTCAATAGTCTAATAATTGATAAAATTCAATAATGTTCAATAATTGATAATAATTGGATAATTTAGATAATGTCTTCTTCTCCATCCCTTTGTGAGAATTTGGGTTAAAAATATATGAAATTCCAATTATGCCCCAATCCAGATAATCGGGCCTCGCAAATTTGATTGGGAGTTCGCAAAAGCGAGCATCCTTTCGCTTAAGCGAACCCTGCCCTTTGTGGCCTGTTCACAAAAGCAACTCCTGCATTGTCACTTAAGCAGCCTGTTGGCCGTTGTTGACCATTCGCTGAAGTGAACTTCCCTTCGCATGTGCGACATTAGAGACCATTTTCTGCATGTTTCAACTTCTTTTACCACTCTTATCCACCAATCTCCTTTCAAGCAACAAATACCTGAAATTATCACAATTAAATTAATAATTAACCTCTTTCTCTACTTGAGTGCCACAAAATCACAAGAAAAGAGTCTCAAATTAGTGGAAATTCACCACTCATCAACACCCCCAACTTGGAAATTTTGCTTGTCCTCAAGAAAAACAAAATCAAAATCATAAGAGGCACTCCATTTAAGCACAATACACTTTCATCTCAACTAAGGATCATGGTCATGGCTTTGGTTGGTACTAATAATTAGCAAGCAAGTAAGTGGCTATCAATTTGAGTAACTCCCCCAAGTTCAAGCACAATTTCAAACCACAATGTCTTCAAGATGATCAAGTGACAACACAAATTCTCAAGAAGTGACTCACAACTACTAGTCAACTAAACAACTTTCCCTTGACTCAATTTAGGAATCCATCAACTTCACCAATTCATCCTAGTTTTTACGTCCTCATGATACACCCAAATTACACCTCCTTATAGAAGTATGAGTCAACGTTGTTCAAATCAAGAATCTAACAAAGGCCTGCTTTGAACCCACGAGTAATAAGGTCTAGACTAAGTCTAATTAACTGTGATTGTACTTTTAGTCAGCTTACTTTCGTAAAAAGAGGGGGGGGGGGGGCGATTTGTAACACAAAATATTAATTGATTTGATTCAGTAATAAGTAACCAAGTAACATGATTTAACGTTTTGTAAAATCAATAGAAGATGAAAGTAGGGCGTATGTGTTCCCCACAAGTTCTTAACACAGTAAACCTTATAATAGTAACCCTATCTAGTGTTTAACATGCAAAGTTGGTAAGTTAGATATCTCCTAAGTGATTGGTCATTCAAGTAGGGAATTTCACCATACAACTTGGTTGATCTATTGGTGTATGCCTTACTAACCCTTACCCTTGACACCATATTATCCCTCACACTCTGGGTTTAGGCTATTAGATGACATATTATCAAGCCGAATCTCCGTTGTTTAATCTCTTTTCCCATTACTTACTTCCTTGGTTGGCAAAGTAGGAATAAGGTGGGTTCTAACACTGCGCACCATTAAAAAGCAATCACAACGAAGAGATCAACAATACATGTATAAATACTATTGAAATAATTACTTAATTATTAGGTCTACGTTGTTAATTACTCATGGTTCCCACAACCTTGGTTGTGGATTTAGCTACTCATGCTTGGGTGATCACAATTCATAATAATTTTGTTAAAATAAATCATGAACTTACAATTAGAGTAGATGAAATTCGGAATCTTGAATTGACGAATAAGAATGATATTTTATAACAATGCTTCAAGAATTGAATGGAAAAGTGTTCACAAAATAATTCTCAAAGACAAAAACTAAGTATCCAATTGTCTAACTCTTAAAATGTAAATAAAAATGACTATTTATAAACATCTAATCCTCAATAAAGTCAAAAAAGGAAATACAACAAAAGTGGGGTTCGATAGTCAATTTTACGGGTCATGATCCACAGCTTGTAGACCACGTCCGTAGAAGGCAACTTCTTCAAAGGCCATCTCGACACTTCCTATGGACATGATCTATGACTCGTAGACCTTTGTACGTTCTGTCCTGGCAATCCATTGTTTATAATACTGGGCTCATAATTCTTGCCTGTTTGTACGACTTAAGACTACGGTTCGTAGGTCATCGACACGTAGTATGCTCATGTCTCCCCATACTTAGCCAACTTTCCAACTTCTTCTTCAGCCTTCATCTACAAGTCAATCTTCTGATTCGTAGGTCGATTCGTAGGTCATCAAAACCATGTTGCTTCAAAAATATTCCATTGTCGGACTATCACAACGTATTTTCTAGCATACATAGCTAAAAATAACATCAAATCTACTAACAAAAGCTTAAGACACATGCAAAACCCCAAGTTTAAAGCATTTATAAATATTGTAAATACGCGGTACATCAACACTCTCAACTTAAAATCATTGCTTGTACTCAAGCGACACTACTAACTCTAAATAATACAATGCAAAGGTAAACCCAAAAACTAAAGCAATCACATGAAAATTTTCCAAACAATCAACTCTCCATTTTTTCACTTTTTAGTTTAGTGCAATCATCAAGTTCCACAACAATCCAACACATGTAGATTAATTTATGATATAGATATATCAAAAGACACATCTCTTCGATAATGTAACTTGTGCCCTTACCGAAAAGAAATATCAGTGTTCACACATATATTGATTTATCTCTCCCTGTCCAATTTATATTGCACTTTTCATTTTTTGAGAGTCAAATAATTTAAGTTTGACCGGCAATTTACGCATGAAATCTTCAAAATTTTTTGAAATGAAATTTATATATTTATAAACTATGTGAAAGGTACTATAAGCCACAATAATTGACAATTCAAAATATTTAAGAAAAATTTACGATCAAAGATGTTGTTGGATCAACATATGCCATCATCGTACCTCTACTGCTTATTTTTTGGTATGTCATCTAAAGACCCATATGCTCATTTGAGTAAAGTCATCAATGTTTGTAAGAGTAGTGGGGATAGACTAGACTTAGACATGGACGATATCGGGTTACATGTATTCCCATTATCATTGATTGGTCATGCTACTATGCGGTTATCTGAGCTTTCATATAACTTAATTACCACATGGAGGAGTTGCACAGAGTGTTCTTGGAAAAATATTTCCCATTGTCAAAGTAGTTGAAGATTAAAGATAAAATCAACAACTTCGCGGTTATACCTGGGTAGTCAATTTATGATTCATGGGACAAATTAATAGGCTTCATGAGAAGTGTACCAAAACATTGAAATGATGATGATCCTCTCGAAGATTTCTTTTACAAAGGACTGGATGACAATGGTAAAGCGGTGTTGGACACTATCGTTGAAGGATCATACGGAGGTAACATATTTCAGCAGATTGAACTGTCTCAGGGTTGTTCTGGTTGTTTCCTGGTATCTTTCCCACACCCAGAAGTTGAGATCCATGATTTCCCTCATCCCTTCCGGACTTGATCGACGTTCAGTACTAGATTCTGGCCACGTCTAGTGTAGGCCATTCTTTGCGCTGTTTTGTTTGGTTCTAGATTTAAAGGGGTCAGGGGATAGCCTTGACTCTGTGGACTTGGTATACACTCCAAACTAAAGCTGTACAAAAAAAAAAACAAAAGAAGATAGAAATCAGGAAATAATTGACTAACTGTAGAATAACAAAATTAGTCTAATCTAAAAGTCTTATTCCCTGGCAACGGCGCCAAAATTTGTTACACCTAAATTATACCTCTGTAAACAAGTATAAGCATCCATTATTCAAATAAAGAACCTAACAGGGGTTAGGGTCAATCCTATGAGGAACGAGGTCTAGACTTAGGCTAACTGACTGTTAATTGTACTTTTAGTCGACTTGTTTTCGTAAAAGGGGGGTTTTGTTAAACAAAAGCTTAATTAATTGATTTTAGTGAAAGTAACCAAGTAAGCAAGATTGAATGTTTTATAGAATCAATAGAAGATAAAACTAGGGTATATGTATTCCCCACAAGTCCTTAACACAATAAACCTTATAGTAGTAACCTTGTCTAGTGTTTAACATATAAAGTCGGTAAGTTAGATATCTCCTAAGTGGTTGGTCACCCAAATAGGGAATTTCACCACACAACTTGGTCTCTCTATGGGTGTGTGCTTTACTAACCCTTACCCTTGACCCCATATTAGCTCTCACAGAGGTGGTTCAAGCTATAAAATGAATGTTGTAGTCAACAAATCACCGTTGATGAGTCTCTTTTCCCATTTGCTACTTGTTCGGGCAAGCAGGAATAAGGCGGGTTCTAATGTTGTGCACCATTAAAAGGAAATTAAAACAAAGAGATTAACAATCATACATAAACACTATTCAAGAACTACTATTTATTAGGAATACATTATTAATTCCTCATAGTTCCCACAACCATAGTTGTGGATTTAGCTACACATGCTTAAATAATCACAATTCATATTAATGTTGTTAAAATAAATCATGAGCTTACAATTAGAGTAGTTGAATTTTAGAATCTCGAATTGATGACAGAAGATGTAATACAGACCGATGATTCAAGAATAAAAATGAACAAATTATTCACCAAAATAAACTCAAAACCAAAACTCAAAGTATCAATTGTCTAATGTCTAAACATGACAAATAAATAACTATTTATAGACATCTAATCATGAATAAGCTAGGAAAAGGAAACATAAAAAAATAGGACTTGACAATCAAGTCTACGGTTGTTGGTCTATGACTCGTAGGTCAAGCAATGGCTCGTAGACCCAACCCGTAGAAGGCAACTTCTTCAAGGCTATCTGGACCTTTCCTACGAAATTGATTACGGCTCGTAGGCCATTGAATGGTGGTCCTTCTTGGCAACTCTTAGTCCAAAGTACTGAAACTTAATATTTCTGGATCTTTATATGCCTCATCCCTACTGCTCGACGTATGCTTCCGTCGTCCCATACTTAGCCAAAATCAAGATCTAAAGTCTTTATCCTCATCTACGAGTCAGTCATATGGCTCGTAGAATAGACTACGGGTCGTAGGTTGACTCGTAAATCTTCAAAAACATGTTACTTTACTACAATCTCTTCCTTGGACCGTCAACACCTATTTTCCCGCAAACATAGACAAAATACCATCAAACCTACTAACAAATTCTTAAGACACATGCAAAACTCAAAGTTTAAAGCATGTTAAGTACTGTAACTTTGAGGTACATTAATGATACCTATGGATTACTACAACTGACTCTCCAATAGGGGTAACGACATACATAGGGGAATCAAGCGTATCACAAACAAAACCACAATCCAGAGAAGAAGTGACACATATATAAGAATAAGTAGAACCCAGACGAACCTACACATTAGCCATCCCTTCATAGAAGAATAGTACATGTGATAACAATATTTGATGCCTCTGCCTCTAGTCTGCTTGGAAATGCATAAAACTGAGCTCTATTATCATTTCAGCCAACCCCTTTCTTGGGCTACACTGCTCCCCTCTCGCAATTGCCTTTACCTTAGCATCAACAACCTCCGCGATTAAATTTTTGCCCATTTTGTGGTCCTCTACAATGATTACCTCCCCCCGCTCACACCACTGCTTTAATATGTTGTTTAACTTGAACACTTGTCTATCTATGGGGGAATTCCCTCTTAAAGTGCCCAGGCTTACCACAATGGAAATAACCATAGTCATGTGAAAGCCTACTGGATGATGATTAAGAAGTCCCTTGACCCATATAAGCAAGCACAACTGACTAAATATGACGAGGTGAAAATACTTGTTGTCTTGAACCTTTAGAATGCGAACCACGGAAATTACCCACATTATTACACCTCTTCACCAATATCTTAGCCTTCCCCACCAATCGAACTCCCTCTACCTTATTCACAAAGTCTGTCACCTCATTGAAACCCTTTCCCATCCAGTTCATATGCACAACCAAAACCTAAAATTCAGAATTTAAACCTTTGACAAACAGCCAGATCTTGTCCTTTTTAGTGGTCACCAATTATGTAACATATCCAGACAAAGCATATAACTTAGCCTCATAAGCAGTCACAATAATGTTACCCTATGCAAGAGTTATTAACTTATCCTTCTCTTATTATCCCTTAAGGTACGAGGCATATACTTCTCCTGAAAAAAAGACATGAAACTCTACCAAAGTCAATGGAGGCAAGATCGATGAGCAACATTCTAAATAATCTCTCCACCATTGTTTTGCCTCACCCTGAAGCTGAAAAGTCATAAACTCATCCCCATGCTACTTCTCAATTCCCGACTTGTGAAGTCTCTCATAGTAATTCAAGATGAACTCGTACACATCCTCCCCCCAGGAACCATGAAACACTCAAAGCTAAAGCTTTAAGAACTTAGTCATCATCTCATGTTCTATAACAGTCATCACAGGACCGAGCAATGGATGGAACGGAGTCCTAGCTCCCTCATCCCCATCCACCTTGGAAATGGTGGTAGTGACAAACTGAGTAACCAAAACCTGAGTAGTCTAAGCCGTAGGAGTGGCTCAAATACCTTCCAACCCACTCAAAAAAGTGAGTACCTTCTGAATAGTCACCATATTCATGTGGAAGACCTACTATCCTAGTTTATTCCCTCTCCTCAAGCTCGACCACATCCTTGATCTCACTTTCAACCTCTTCCTTAATAACTTGATCCTGGGGTGGGGTGGGGTCTCTTTATTTTGTGCCTCCACATTCTGAACTCCACCTCTTACGGGCGTTTCCCTTCCTCTTCCCCTATCCCTTCCTCTCCCTCTACTCTTACAACGCCCTCTTGCTATGGGATCAGTCATTGGCTCTGCTACTAGAGCTACCACCGTCGACTCGTTGCGTCTAGTATCAACCTTTCACGGTCAGAAGAGTGAAAGAGCTTAGATACCACTTTGGATTGCCAAATACCAATTGAAATCAAGTTATAGCACTAAGGAAGGAAGGAAGAGAATTTCCTAAAGTCCTATAGCCTGTTGCACCAAAGTACAAGTGTCTATGTACCGTTCCGTAGGACTCTACTAGGCTTGTTTTGGTATGTTTATATCAACTAACCTAGAGCTCTGATACCAAGTTTTTCATGACCCCGACCGTTATTAGTGACAAAAAAACTAAAGAACTTGGTGGGAGAACCAAAGTCTAACCCAAAACCATCCAAAAGAGACTAAGTTCATCATAAATAAAGAAAATAGTTTAGTTGGCTATAGATTTAAGTCCCCATAAACTTGACCCAAAACCAAAACATCTAAATTGCAAAAAAATAATCCCTAAGATCTGAAATTCATCATAACAAAAACTGTAAATAGTCAACTGGGGATGTAACTCTAAAACAAAACATTAAGTCAAATTCCAATGTCTATATCCAAAAAGATGGACAAGAAATAAAGAAGAACCCATGGTAGCTTGAAACATGTATCTCACCTTGGATTCAGATTAAGTATCGCTCAACTGAGGTCTCGGATCACCCGCTGAAAAATTTTGTGCACTCAACAAGAAAAGAAACAAGTACACTATCAGTACACAAACCACTGTATACTGGTTGGATCACGTGGTCAGTCCAATATACACATATAAGAAGTTCACTATCAAATAGTAACACATGGAAATATCTAATTTACCAACAAGCATCAGTCACACTTAGAATCAACAATGCATAAATCAATAAAGGCCTAATACATGTCTCACATGATCATAATGCAAATGCTAGTCATCTTAAGGAACCTCAAACACATACTTGATCCTCTCACGGAACCCAAACTAAATTGTAGTATCATACAAGGTGTGTTATCCAAGCCAACCATATATAATCATACGAAGCGTGGTATCTGAGCTAACAAAAAATATCATGTATCAGCATGGTACCCGAGCTAACAAACAAGCACATCAGGCATGTATAATCACATAGCACAACAAGTATTCATAATCACATATCACAATAAACAAGACCACTTGAAAGCACAAGTTACAATCACAAGTTCATTTTATATTTTTCTCTACCACGCATTGCACAAATGATACTACATAGTAGTATACATGCACACATACATTGTCATTCCCCGAGCCTGCACCCCGGACGTGGATGACACTCGAGAACCATTGCTGGCCCCAAGTGAACCCTTGGCCTGGCTTACTTACTCAGCAGAAGACTTAGACATAACAAAAAAATCCAAATACAAGATAACTCAACATGTATAAAAACTAAACTCAAAATGTTTTAAGAAAAGAAACATTTAACTTAGCCAAAGTGGCAACTCAAATCTGAACATAAGCCAATAACAAGTTAATGACGAATGAACTAACATCTGACTGACTATCTATGAAGCTTCTAAAACAACTGAGATGGATGTCAGGACAAGCCCCACAACATCCTAATGAACTGATAATAATAATGAAAGCAATAAAAGGGATCCTCCATAAAGCAAGGAGACTCACCACAAGACTTTGAAATGCTCAACTGGATCAACTGTGCGCTGGATGTCGATCCTAGTTACTTGTGTTTGCATCATAATAACATACAGGACAAATAGCATCAGTACATTGAACGTACGAGTATGCTAGGGGAATTCTAAACAAGACATAAGCTTGAAAGGAAGTGAAGAACTTACCTAGCTCAACTCAACTCACCATAACTGAACTCATTTCAATAAAGCAGCTTAAAACAAGTGTAATATAAAGAAAAGTTGTTTAAAACATGATGTTAACTATGTGTATATGCAAAGATACATATAACTCTGATATGTATGTAAAACTATAATAAACTGTGTATATAAGAGTACAATTACTTTTGTGGGAGTTTCTCTAACCGACAACCATTACGTAAGAGCTATTGTAATTGTACAACGGTTTGCCTCACGCTGCCAGGGCCGTCCTATACCTTTCCGAGTGTATATAACCTGAACTACTAAGTGGATCCGCTAGTCTATGTTAAAAAGCACTAAAGGAATCATCTAAAAAGTATGACCCTTTTTAACCCATGATGGCTACATGGTTTATGGAGGCTATGAGTTGTCTGAACTCTCCCCCATATCGGTGCTCAATACTACTCCCAAAATATGATACTAGCTCTTATGTTTAAAAACATACTTCTTTCTGTTATTTGAGATAATTGCTCAAAAACTTAGCTCAAAGGCTATCTTGGAAATCAAAGTTTCCTCTCATGCTTCATTTAGAAAGCGATTACTCTATTCTGAAAACTCAAAGGCTTTTTGGAAATCTCAGTTTTCATTCTTATTTGAATGTGAAAACATTTTAAACTCTTTGGGAATACATAGTCCCCATATACTTCTTTGATGAAATGAACTTCAAACTTTACTCTTTACTCTTTACTCTTTACTCAACTTGAACTTTAAGTCTTAAAACAAAGTTAAAAGCATTTGCAAAAGACATCTTGAAAAGACTCTAAGAACTTCCTAAACTTGGCTCTTAACTTTCCTTGAATTTGAATTTATAGATTCAAGGTCATGATTCATGTTTCTGGATGATTTCTAGGTGTTTAAAAGTCATTTAGAGTAGTTAGAATCAATGGAAAGTGTTAGTACACTTTAAAAGGACTTAAATAGGCTAAATGACGAAAATTGGTGAAAAACGACGATTAGGGCGCATCCTGGGCGCGCAACGCCAGCCCCTACTTTATGGGGTTCCTTTTGGGCGCATTGCAGGCGCGCCTCCCCAACCTCTCTGGCGCGATGCGCCTGGCCCTCCCCAGGTGCATCTGACGAATATTTCAACTCGTTTTCTGATCCTAAATCATTTTGAATCTATTCCTTTTCTCAATACTTTCTTAGATTCAGATACCCAAAGCATGTACACTAGAATCTAACTCAAAACAACTCTTAACTTTGCTAACACATCTCAAAAAAACCCATCAATCACATGTAATTTCAAGAATGAAAACAATTCAAGATCACAACTCAAGAATATCAAATTCTAACTCTTTTAGGACGAAAATCACTGAATTTGTCATGACCCAGGAGTACCTCCTAGACGTAACACGACATACTTGAACCCGAAGGGGTCTCATACAAGCCTTTAACATCATCATTACATAAGACATAGAAATAATGCAGAAAAATTTAAAACTTTTACAATAGAATCGAAGTCAAACTTCATTTTTCATAAAGGAAAATCATAGGAATCTAGACTTGGTCTCATACACCATCTAAAACATAGGAATACAAAGTTTGGGACTTAGCCCTTTACATCAATAAAAGTCTCAATTTGAGAAGTACAATAGAAACTAAGAAATGGATAATTCGTCCTCAAACTTGAGGACTCACCACAACTTGGATATAAGCAATCCAAGTCTTCTTCAAGAAACGAGAGCGTATATCACCTAGCCGGAACCTACACTTATAAAAATGTAGAGGAAAAAGGGATTAGCACAAATATGTACTAAGTATGGAAACATGCATAAAATCCTTTAAATATGATAAAAAGGACATTCTAGTTGCAAAGTATGCATTTATCAAGTTTGGAAACCAACATGCATTTTCAATGTAAAAGACAAGCTATAATCACATTTAAACTCACAATATAGTAACATCAATACCTTAGCAACCCCTAAGGAACACTTGTGCAATGTATGGTTGGCATCCCATAATACCAACCTTACTAAGTACTCTTTTGAAGCTACCTTAGATATACATATCATCTTTAGACCTCATCAAAATCAATAGCCATAAATAAGGAAATAGTCATGTACATTACTTGAATTATAAGGAAAGTCATTCATAACAACTATCTATTCAACATACATGCATACATTCAAATCTCATTATAACATAAAGGAACCATCCCATGACATCCTACCAAGTCCACTTGTGCAATGTGGAAGTGAAGTCTCATACCCCCACTCCTACTAAGTAAAACTCACCAAGAAGTCATAGTATAGTTTATGTCTCATTCATTATCCTTATTATATAGGGAAAAGTAGCCATAACCGACATAGAACATGTGAGCTACATGGAATCCGGTGTCGTGTAACCCCACACCGAAAGAAGGTGTCCTACTTGCCTAAGGTAGAACTAAATGTATAGCTATAAGGTGGATCCACTAGCTAAGGTCCTATGTTGGCACATAGTCATGGGATAGGGAGCTTGCTTCTAGAAACCCGACCTTTTGCATTGACAGAGGAGCTTCCATCTCATGAGTTTACTTAGATGACCCCCCTCCCCCCTATTGCATTGGCGGAAGGGCCTTTACCTTATTTTCCATATCCACTCGGTGCTAAGCATTATTTCTCAAATTATACATAAAAAATCTTGAATTGCATTTACATGTGTGATGGAATTCTATATCCTTCATTCAATACAATTCATCAAAATAGCTGATAGATTCATCAAAGGTGAGAATGTTCTTTTAAACTTAGAATCCACATTAGTATGTGAGTAGAACTTTCACATTACATTCATAGTGTTTTCATGATAATAGACTTTCAATCAACACAATAACATCATCATCATCCTAGACTATTCATACATCATCAAGTGTAAGGGTAAGGGAAGAACAACCTTTCAACAATACCATACTTTACACATTAGTCATAGGAGATTTACTTTCATAGTAATCATCTTGCATCAATACACCCATCACAATTCATAAAATTGGGTCATAGGGGTGTTCATGGGGAATTTTACAATGAACGTCACCATTAAATATCAAATCATCCATAATATAATGCAATTAACATAATAAAATCATTTTTAGGAAGAACCCATGGCTAGAATGAAAACCCCAGTTTTTGAACAATATCCCAAATTTCGAAATTAAAGTTGAAGGGCATCATGGAGAAAAGTGTTCCATGAATCAAGGTTCCCATACTTTAATTGATGTTTTCCCACGAAATTTGAGTGAAAATCTTGGAGCTTGAACCCTAATCTTGACCTTCTTCTTTGTTCTTCTATGGAGTCTAGAGAGAGAAATATCTTGTAGAGGAGAGTTGGTTGAGTTTTGAGTTGTAAGGTGTTAAAATAGTTTGTTAATAGTTAATATATACTTATATATGTCTAAATAACTAATTTAAACCGACCCTACCTTTTAATAATTAAAATAGAACTTACCTATTTTATTTGACCCTTGGCCGAAATTCTTAACAACATTGCAGACCCCATCCACGAGGCTTGGATGGATCCACGGACCATACTGGTCACTTGTGGATTGGGTCTAGGAATGGTCTTTTGGCCTTGGTCCAGGACTCATTCACGAGCCCCCATCTACGGGGCGTGGTATGGTCCACAGACCGTTTTGTGCAAGCGTGGATTGGGACTGAGACTAGGAGATTTTGGGGAAGTTTGAAGAGGCTAAGTGTTGAATTACGACTCCCATCCGCGGGGTGTGAGTCAATCCACGACTCGTGGATGCCCCTTCGTGGATGAAGCTGTTTTAGGACAGCTTTTGAGCAACCCCTTGGCCCTCATCAAGGACCTTTTTGGGGTCCTTGGGGGGGGGGGATGCCTTGACGTTTAGGGACTATAACACTAGTCCTAACCTAAGGAAATCATTTTACGGCTCTCACCTTGACGTTTACCCTTTTTAGGACTCTAGACTACATGTTAGGCTCTAGCTTAGGTCATTAGATTTCCGGGGTGTTACATTATCTCCCCCTTGGGAACATTCCTCCCGGAATGATGACCAAAACACCAAACTAAGTTAGAAACTCTAGATTAGCAGCCCATCATACATGAAGCATCAAAATATGCAACACTCACAAATGCAACAATCACTTTATGCACTTTTCAAAAGGAGGAAACTTCAACTCCATTTCTCAAGACGTAGTCAATGCCACACAACGAGGTAGCAAGTACTTCTACCAATCCAATATGCACAAAATTCATCACTTCACATAAACATGGGAGGAACTAATTTCTCCAACTCAAGCAAGCTCAACACATCAATAAGGAGCCAATATGCCATTTAATCAAACATATCTAAGCATATTCATCAATTTACCTCATGAAGTCAAAAATGCAATCATTATACTAAAGCGCAAATCAACATGAGGAATATATATAAATCATGAAAACTCAATATGCCAAAATATGAATTCTCACAAGAACATGCACCTCATAAGGAAATCATGGAAAAGTCACTCGCACACATGACTCCCAACACTAAAGAGTCAAGAGGAATTATTTACCTCAAGTTTGAATAGGAGTAGAAGGAAAAAGAGGAGGATAACGGGACTTCATATCGGCCTCGGCCTCCCAAGTAGCACCCTCAACTAAGTGATTCCTCCATAAAACCTTAACAGAGGCTACTTTTTTATTTCTCAACCTCTTCACTTGACGGTCCAAAATCTCAACCGGGACCTCTTCATAAGAAAAGTTTCCAGCAACTCCTAAACCCTCTAAAGGAAGGATGGATACCGGATCACCAATACACTTCTTAATCATGGAAACATGAAACACCGGGTGAACCGGGGCCAACTCATTTGGCAAGTCTAATTCATATGCAACTTTCCCAACACGTTTCAAGATTTAGTATGGGCCCACATATCGGGGACTAAGCTTCCCCTTCTTACCAAACCTCATCACACCTTTCATAGGTGAGATTTTCAAGTAGACCTAATCACCAACCTCAAATTCAAGATCCCTCCTTCTAACATTGGCATAAGACCTTTGCCGACTTTGGGCTGTCTTCAACCTTTCTCTAATGAGTCGAACTTTTTCAATGGCATCATAAACTAGTTCGGGACCAATTAAAGCAAACTCACCTACTTAAAACCACCCAACCGGAGATCTACACCTCCTACCATATAGTGCTTCAAACGGAGCCATGTCAATGCTTGAATGGTAACTATTGTTGGAGGCAAACTCTATCAATGAGAGATGGTTGTCCCAATTACCTTTGAAATCAATCACACATGCCCTCGACATGTCCTCTAAGGTTTTAATGGTCCGTTCCGCTTGACCATCCGTTGAGGTTGGAAAGCGGTACTAAGTTTAACATTTGTACCAAGCCCTTGTTGGAATGCCCTCCAAAAATGTGAAGTGAATTGAGTAACCCGATCCGAAATGATAGACAAGGGAACCCTATGCAACTTCATTATTTCCTTGATGTACAATTTGGCATAATCTTCCGCTGAAAAAGAAACCTTGATGGGAATAAAGTGGGCTGATGTAATCATCCTATCAACAATGACCCAAATAGAATCATGTTGCCTTCGAGTACGAGGCAAACCCACCACAAAGTCCATATTCACCTCCTCCCACTTTCAAGTGGGAATATTTATATCTTGCAATGAGCCTCCCGATTTTAGGTGTTTTGCCTTGACTTGTTGACAATTTGGATATTTGGCCACAAAACCCGCTATATCTTTTTTCTTGCCATTCCACCAATAGACTTCCCGTAGATCACGGTACATCTTGGTGGTTCCCGGATGAATAGAATACCGCGAATCATGAGCCTCTTCTAAAATTTTCCCTCTCAAGCCATCAATATTTGGAACACATAATCTACCTTGGTACCTAAGCACCCTATCTCTCCTTTGGGAGAAAACCTCAACGGACTTGTTAAGAACCGAATCTTTCAATTCCATCAAAATAGGATCAAGATGTTGCTTAGACTTTATATCAACCACAAAGAACAATTCAGAACTATGATGGACCATGAATCCACCCTTGGTGGAATCCACTAGTTGGACACCGAACCGGGCCAACCTATGCACATCACGAACTAATTCCTTATTCTCATTTTTTACATGAGCCACACTACCAATGGACAATCTACTTAAGGCATCCACAACTACATTAGCTTTGCCGGGGTGGTATAAGACATTCATGTCATAATCTTTCAAAAGTTCTAACCACCTTCTTTGTCGGAGATTCAAATCTTTTTGGCTAAACACATATTGAAGGCTCTTGTGGTCGGTAAACACATCTATATGCACCCGATAGAGATAGTGTCTCCATATTTTCAAGGCAAACACCACCGCCACTAGTTCTAGATCATGAGTTGGATAATTCTTTTCATGTACCTTGAGTGGCCTTGAAGCATAGGAAATCACCTTACCATGTTGCATAAGGACACATCCCAAACCCACTCGAGAAGTGTAACAATATACTACAAATCCATCGGTACACTCCGGTAAGATCAACACCGGAGCAGTGGTGAGTCTATTCTTCAAATCTTGGAAGCTCTTCTCACAAGCCTTCGACCACTCAAATTTAGATTTCTTTTGGGTCAAGGCCGTTAACGGAGATGCAATAGATGAGAAACCCTAAACAAACCTCTTATAGTAACCGGCCAAACCCAAAAAGCTTCTAATATCGATAGGACTTAGGGGTCTAGGCCAATTCTTAACCGCATATGTTTTCTTAGGATCAACCTTTATGCCCATGCTCGACACTACATGACTGAGGAAAGCAACCGACCTTAGCCAAAACTCACACTTCCTAAACTTAGCATACAATTGTTGGTCTTTAAGGACTTGCAATACTATCCTCAAATGCTTCATGTGATCACCCTCACTCTTAGAGTAGATCAAAATATCGTCAATAAAAATAATCACAAACGAATCAAGGTATTGCCTAAACACCATATTCATAAGGTCCATGAAAGCCGCCAGGGCGTTGGTCAAACCAAAAGACATTACTAGAAACTCATAGTGTCCATATCTTGTTCGGAAGGCCGTTTTAGGAATGTCAACCCCTCTCACACTAAGTTGGTGATAGCCCAGCCTTAGGTCAATCTTCAAAAAGTAACTCGCCCCTTGGAGTTGGTCAAACAAATCGTCAATCCTAGGGAGTTGATACTTATTCTTAATAGTGACCTTGTTCAATTAGCAGTAATCAATACACATCCTAAGGGACCCATCCATTATTTTCACAAACAATATCGGGCACCCCATGGAGATATGCTAGGTATAATAAAACCCTTGTCTAACAAATCTTTGAGTTTTTCCTTCAACTCATTTAATTCGGCCGGAGCCATCCGATAAGGGGGAATGGATATGGGTTGTGTATCCGACAAAAGGTCAATGTCGAAGTCTATTTCCCGTTTGGGAGGAATGTCAGGCAAGTCATCGGGAAAGTCTTCCAGAAATTCCCTCAGTACGGGGACCGACTCTAAAGGAGGAGTCTCGGACTCAATGTCCTTAACTCATACAATATGATAGATACAACCCTTAGAAATCATTTTACAAGATTTTAGACATGAAATGAATCGACCTCTAGGGATTGAATTTCCCCCCCTTCCATTCCAAAATGGGCTCATTTGGAAATTAAAACTTTACTACCCAAGTTCTACAATCAATGGAAGCAAAACAAACATGTAACCAATCCATCCCCAAGATTACATCAAAATCAAGCATGTCTAATTCAACCAAATCTACCAAAGTGACTTTATGAGACAAAGAAATAGGACAACTTCTATATACTCTTTTAGCTACAACCAAGTCACCAATTGGGGTAGAAACCGAAAAAGGCTCTATTAGTTTTTCGGGGAGTACATCAAATTTCATAGCCACAAAGGGTGTAACAAAAGATAAAGTGGCACCGGGGTCTAATAATGCATAAACATTAATGGAAAAGACTTGCAACATACCCGTTACAACATATAGGGAACTCTCTTGATCACCTCGTGATTGAAGAGCATAAAAATGATTCTTCTTGGGAGCATCGGGATTTGAACCACTTGGAGGAGCTTGATTACCCTCTTTTCCCTTAGTCGTACGGGTTGGACAATCTTTCAATTGATGCCCACTTTTTCTACATCCATAGAACACACCCATCTGGCAAGACATTTCCCCTCATGCTTCTTACCACACTTGGCACATGTAAACCTCTACATGAAAGGTCCACTCTTATTGCCTCCTTGATGCTTAGGGTTAGACACCCTATCTTTGTTGGTCTTAGGAGCATTAGAGGAGCTTTGGTTGGAAAACCTCTTCTTGAACCTTGGTCCATTTTGACCTTCAAACTTACTCTTAGAAGAATTACCACCATCTGTCCTTTCCCTTGTTACCTCTCTATTCTTCTTCCTAAGCCTTGTATCCTCAACTTGTTGAGCATACACCATTAGACGTGAAATGTCCATATTGTCATGAGGCATTGCCGCATGACATTCTTCCTCAATGGAGTCAGACACCCCCGTCACAAATCGGCTCATTTCATCTCTAGGATTAGACACCAAAGATGGGGCATATTTGGACAACTTAGTAAATTTCAAGGAGTATTCTTGGACACTCATACCTCCTTGGCGAAGGTTGATAAATTCCTTCACTTTTGCTTCCCTCTATTCCCGTGGAAAGAACCTATCAAGAAATGCCTTCTTGAACACTTCCCAAGATATGAGACCCGCTCTTATAGCCCTATTATCCTTCCATTGAGTAAACCATACTTGGGCCACATCTTTCAATTGATACCCGGCTAGTTCGGCTTTCTCAATAGAAGTTATTCCCATTGCACCCACTATCTTGTAGACCTCTTCCAAAAAATCTTGTGGGTCTTCATTCACTTTAGAACCAAAGAACATAGGAGGGTTCATTCAAGTAAAGTCTCTTAACCTTGAAGCCATGGTGCTCACATTAGGATTCACTCGGGGCCCAACTTCCCTATTTGCTTGTGCCGTTATAGATTGGGCTTGAGTGGTGACAAATTGACT
The DNA here is from genome assembly GCF_019186545.1 of Solanum stenotomum. Classification (NCBI taxonomy): domain Eukaryota; kingdom Viridiplantae; phylum Streptophyta; class Magnoliopsida; order Solanales; family Solanaceae; genus Solanum; species Solanum stenotomum. The sequence goes on from NC_064284.1 coordinate 45,740,872, forward strand.
TTGAACCGTCATGAGTTGAGTCAATGTTTGGAGAGCCGCCCTTATCTCAACATTAGTCATAACCCCTTCATTATTAGGAGCTTGAGGATCTTGAGGAGCTTGGGGAGGAAATACTTCATTCACATCCTCATCTTGCACCCTCCTTGCATTCCCTCTTCTTGTATCCATTGCCTATAATCAAAAGAGAGAGGTTAGGAAAAAGGACTTCATAGAGTTAGGACTCTAAAGCACGATTAAAGAGTAATGAAGGAAATGAAAGTTCATAAACATCTTATAGCCTCTCATTCATAAGTATGGTGCACTTCACACTCATGAACAAGACTCTACTAGACGTGGTTCATGAGACATCAGCCTAAATATTATTCCCAAAACCTTATGCTCTGATACCAAGTTTCTTACGACCTAGACGTAACACGGCGTACTTGAACCCGAAGGGGTCTCATACAAGCCTCTAACATCATCATTACATAAGACATAGAAATAATGCGAAAAAATTTAAAACTTATAAAATAGAAGTCAAACTTCATTTTTCATAAAGGAAAATCATAGGAATCTAGACTTGGTCTCATACACAACCTCAAACATAGGAATACAAAGTTTGGGACTTAGCCCTTTACATCAATAAAAGTCTCAATATGAGAAGTACAATAGAAACTAAGAAATGGATAATCCATCCTCGAACTTAAGGACTCACCACAACTTGGAGATAAGCAATCCAAGTCTTCTTCAAGAAACGAGAGCATATACCACCTAGCCAGAACCTACACTTATAAAAATGTAGAGGAAAAAGGGATTAGAACAAATATGTACTAAGTATGGAAACATGCATAAAATCCTTTAAATATGATAAAAAGGACATTTTAGTTGCAAAGTATGCATTTATCAAGTTTGGAAACCAACATGCATTTTCAATGTAAAGGACAAGCTATAATCACATTTAAACTCACAATATAGTAACATCAATACCTTAGCAACCCCTAAGGAACACTTGTGCAATGTATGGTTGGCATCCCATAATACCAACCTTACTAAGTACTCTTTTGAAGCTACCTTAGTCATACATATCATCTTTAGACCTCATCAAAATCAATAGCCATAAATAAGGAAATAGTCATGTACATTACTTGAATTATAAGGAAAGTCATTCATAACAACTATCTATTCAACATACATGCATACATTCAAATCTCATTAAAACATAAAGGAACCATCCCATGACATCCTACCAAGTCCACTTGTGCAATGTGGAAGTGAAGTCTCATACCCCCACTCCTACTAAGTAAAACTCACCAAGAAGTCATAGTATAGTTTATGTCTCATTCATTATCTTTATTATATAGGGAAAAGTAGTCATAACCGACATAGACCATGTGAGCTACATGTAATCCGGTGTCGTGTAACCCCACACCGAAAGAAGGTGTCCTACTTGCCTAAGGTAGAACTAAATGTATAGCTATAAGGTGGATCCACTAGCTAAGGTCCTATGTTGGCACATCGTTATGGGATATGGAGATTGCTTCTAGAAACCCGACCTCTTGCATTGACGGAAGAGCTTCCATCTCATGAGTTCACTTAGATGACCCCAACTATTGCATTGGCGGAAGGGCCTTTACCTCATTTTTCATATCCACTCGGTGCTAAGCATTATTTCCCAAATTATACATAATAAATATTGAATTGCATTTACATGTGTGAAGGAATTCTGTATCCTTCATTCAATACAATTCATTAAAATAGCTCATAGATTCATTGAAGGTGTGAATGTACTTTCAACCTTAGAATCCACATTAGTATGTGAGTAGAACTTTCACATTACATTCATAGTGTTTTCATGTGAATAGACATTCAATCAACACAATAACATCATCATCATCCTAGACCATTCATACATCATCAAGTGTAATGGTAAGGGAATAACAACCTTTCAACAATATCATACTTTACACATTATTCATAGGAGATTTACTTTCTAAATGAATCAATAGTTTATACACAACTTTCACCAATATGTACAAACCCTAGCAATTTACTCCTTTCAAGGTCATGAATCACGTCTCACAATTACACCTAATGATACGACAATAGGCATGAATAAAACAAGACTCAATAACTATATTAACATAGATACAATTCATAGTAATCATCTTGAATCAATACACCCATCACAATTCATGAAATTGGGTTTATGGGGGTGTTCATGGGTTCGTGGGGAATTTTAAAATGAAAATCACCATTAAACATCAAATCATCCATAATATAATGCAATTAACATAATAAAATCATTTTTAGGAAGAACCCATGGCTAGAATGAAAACCCTAGTTTTTGAACAATATCCCAAATTTCGAAATTAGAGTTGAAGGGCTTCATGTAGAAAAGTGTTCCATGAATCAAGGTTCCCATACCTTGATTGATTTTTTACCATGAAATTGGAGTGAAAATATTAGAGCTTGAACCCTAATCTTGACCTTCTTCTTTGTTCTTCTATGGAGTCTAGAGAGAGAAATATCTTGGAGAGGAGAGTTGGTTGAGTTTTGAGTTGTAAGGTGTTAAAATAGTTTGTTAATAGTTAATATATACTTATATATGTCTAAATAACTAATTTAAACTGACCCTACCTTTTAATAATTAAAATAGAACTTACCTAATTTATTTGTCCCTTGGCCGAAATTCTTGACAACATTGCAGACCCCATCCACGGGGAGTGGATGGATCCATGGACCGTACTGGTCACTCGTGGATTGGGTCTGGGGCAGATCTTTTGGCCTTGGTCCAGGACTCATCCACGAGCCCCCATCTACGGGGCGTGGTATGGTCCATGGACCATGCTGTGCAAGCGTGGATTGGGACTAAGACTAGGATATTTTGGGGAAGTTTGAGGAGGCTAAGTGTTGACTCATGACTCCCATCCATAGGGTGTGAGTCAATCCACGACTCGTGGATGCCCCTTCGTGGATGAAGTTGTTTTTGGACAGCTTATGAGCAACCCTTTGGCCCTCATCAAGGACCCTTTAGGGGTCCTAGGGGGGGGGGGATTCCTTGACGTTTAGGGACTATAACACTAGTGCTAACCTAAGGAAATCCTTTTACGACTCTTACGTTGACGTTCACCCTTTTTAGGACTCTAGACTACATGTTAGGCTCTAGCTTAGGTCATTAGATTGCCAGGTTTTCAAAACATGTTTGGTCCGTGGGTGAATGGACCCAATGATATGTGATCTCACATACCTTGTTGGGATCATCCCTTGACGAAATCCACAAGCGATTCCTTACGAAGAAGTCGAATCTTGAATTTTCTTCTCCTTTCTCCTCTTTTCTCTTTTCTCCAAGCCCTAGCGTGAATTCAATCTTTCTGAACTGACTAAAATCAGTTCTGACCCTTAATTAATTCACTAAAAATAATTAAATCAATTGGGTAAGGAAAAGACCAAACTACCCTTTAAAATCCGGATTGGACTTTCCTTAATTGACCAGCCCAACTTCAAATGGGCATATCTCACTCATACGAACTTGGAATCATGAAAACTCGGCGGCGTTGGAAAGATTATTCCAAGATATTTCCTACGATATCTGGAAACACACCTAACTCATCCTGAGCTACGATTTATAGTCATTTGAAGTTGACCAAAAACTCAACTTTAACACACTTAAAAATTTTCAGATTTTCTTTATACTTTCCAAAAATGACTATTTTCTCTTTTTAACTTCTTTCTAGTTCTTTCTAGTTATGGGGTGTTACAATATCTCCCCCTTGGGAACATTCATTCTCGAATGAGCTTACACTTAGTAGGCTCAGGGTGTAACATCTAACATTCAGCTCAAACACTCAACAAGCAATGCAAATACAACATGCAATCTCATGAGTTAAAGAGTACTAAGAAGAGAATTAGTACCTTGGTCTGGAATTTCTCCAGATTCGAAGATATGTGGATACCTCTTCTTCATATCCTCCTTCGCTTCCCAAGTAGCTTCCTCAATAATATGATTCCTAGAAAGGACTTTGACTGATGCTACTTCCTTAGTCCTCAACTTGCGAACTTGGCAATCTAGAATCTGAATAGGAATCTCCTCATAAGATAAGCTATCTTTGATTACAATATCTTCGGTTGGTATGATCAACGAAGGATCGCCCATGCACTTCTTCAACATGGAGATGTGAAAAATCGGATGAACCGCTGCTAACTCTTGTGGTAGCTCCAACTCATAAGCTACATTACCTACCCTTTTCGATATTCTGTAAGGGCCAATATACCGGGGACTAAGCTTCCCCTTCTTACCAAATCTCATGACACCCTTCATGGGTGAAACTTCCAAGTATACCCAATCATCTACTTCAAACTCTAACTCTCTTCTCCTAACATCAGTCTAGGATTTCTGACGACTTTGCGCTGTTTTCAACCTCTCTTGAATAACTTTCACCTTCTCCATAGCTTGATGAACTAAATCTGGTCCTATCAACCCTACTTCACCAACTTCAAACCATCCACTAGGAGATCTGAATCTTCTCCCATAAAGAGCTTAGGAGCCATTTGGATGCTAGAATGGTAACTATTGTTGTAAGCAACTCAATGAGAGATTGGTGATAATCCCAATTACCCTTGAAATCAATCACACAATCCACCTTGATACCTCAAAACACTATCTCCATTTTGTTCAAAAGCCATCACTCTTTGCTTATGAACATTTGCCTTTAATTCAAGCAATAAAGGATCTTGGTCTTGCTTATCTTTTACTTCTGACACTAATGATGATTTAGCCCCATTCATCACCACTACACCTCCTTCTGTGGAATCCATTACTCAAACTCCTAGCCTTGCAAGTCTATGCACCTCTTTTGCCAACTCTTTCTTATCTTCCTCAAAATGGGCGGTACTACCATAGATAACTTGCTCAAGGCATCTGAAACAACATTAGACTTACCTGGGTGATAGGAATACTCATGTCATAATCCTTGAGTAATTCTAACCACCTCATTTGTCTGAGATTAATCTCTTTCTAAGTAAACACATACTGAAGGTTCTTGTGATTGGTGAACACATCCATATGAACACCATAAAGATAATGGTGTCATATTTTTAAAGCAAATACTACGACAGTCAATTCTAAATCATGGGTTGGGTAATTCTTCTCATGAACTTTCAATTGTCTGGAGGCATAAGCTATAACCTTGCCATTCTGCATTAACACACAACCCAAACCAACTCTAGACGCATCACAATATACGACAAAGCCTTGCGTGCCTTTTGGTAAAGTCAATACTGGGGCAGTAGTCAACCTCTTTTTCAATTCCTGAAAGCTTTTCTTACAAGCTTCAGACCATTGAAACTTCATTGTCTTCTGAGTTAACTTGGTAAAAAGGGATGAAATAGATGAGAACCCATCTACGAGCCTTCTATAATATCCATCCAAACCCAAGAAGTTCCTAATATCGGTTGGAGATGTGGGTCTAGGCCAATTCTGCACTGCCTTTATTTTCTGGGTATCAACTCTATTTCCATCTCCGAAAACTATGTGGCCTAAGAATGCCACAAACTCAAGCCAAAACTCACATTTAGAGAACTTGGCATATAACTCTCTATCCTTAAAAGTTTGGAGAACTATTCTGAGATGACTAGCATGATTTTCCTCATTCCTTGAATAGATTAGTATGTCATCATGAAGACGATAACAAACATATCTAAATAAGGCTTGAATACTCTATTCATAAGGTCCATGAATGTTGCAGGCTCATTAGTCAAACCAAAGGACGTAACCAAAAACTCATAATGACCATAACGGGCCCTGAATATTGTCTTGGGAATATCACATTCCCTTACTTTCAACTGATGGTAGCCAAATCTGAGGTCTATCTTAGAAAAATAAGAAGCACCTTGAAACTGATCAAAAAGATCATCAATTCTCAAAAGAGGATACTTGTTCTTGATGGTAACCTTGTTCAACTGACGGTAATCTATACACATCCTAAGGGAACCGTCTTTCTTTCTCACAAATGGGACCGGAGCACCCCAAGGTGAGATACTTGGTCAAATGAAACATTTCTCTTAAAGATCTTTCAACTGTTCTTTAAGCTCTTTCAACTATGCTGGTGCCATTCTATATGGCGGAATAGAGATAGGACAAGTATCTGGAAGAACATCTATACCGAAGTCTATCTCTCTCTCAAGAGGGACTCCAGGTAGATCATCTGCAAAGACTTCTGGGAACTCTCTTACTACTGAAACTGACTGAATTGGAGGTATCTCAACACTAGAGTCATTAACTCAGACTAAGTGATAGACACACCCCTTAGAAACTAACTTTCTCGCCTTAGGGTATGAAATAAAATGACCCTTAGGCACTGCTGAACTGCTCTTCAACTCTATAATTGGTTCACTGGAAACTGGATCTTGACTACTCTAGTTCTACAATCTATTGATGCATAACAGGCATGAAGCCAGTCCATACCTAGAATGACATCAAAATCTGCCATGACTAACTCAACTAAATCAGCCATGGTACTCTTGTGATTGATGGAAATAGAACAATCACGATAGACTCTTTCTGCTAGAATAGACTCACCATCAGGTGTAGAAACACTGAAGGGCTCAAGAAGTTGCTCAGGAAGAACATCCAAATTGAAGATTTGGATCATACCAGTGACAACATCTGGCAAATCCTCTTGCTCTCAGCGACTAGTGATAGCATAAAGACGGTTTCTTTCTCCGCCTGCCCTTGAAGTATCTCATCTAGATGCAGCTCTATCTGGTGGAGCAACTGAAGAAGACTGGGCCCTAATTCCCCCATTACCATTACTCTGTCTGCTTTTAGGACATTCTCTCATAAAATGACTGTTCTGGACACACTTGAAGCAACTAGTGGAGTCATCACGACACACCCCTGAGTGGCTCCTACCACACTTAGCACATGCAGGAGTCTTAGTACCCCCTTGTGCCTTACTACATTGCAAATGCGCAGGTCTAGCTCTGAAGTTCTGGAATTTTGACTATTGTACTCACATTTGTTCCTTGGTGCAGGTGCACTAGCAGATGATGGAGCAGGTCTTTTTTTCTTATGTTGGAAAGAAGACCGGTTCGCATTACTCTTGTGCTGCCCGGATTCATTCCCTGATGTCCTATCCCTCTTATTCTCAAGCTCTCCTTTATCCTTCAGCTGGTCCTTCTTAACTTGTTGCACATGGATCATCTACCTTGTTATGCCCATGTAACCTATTAGCATGGTTGCCTTACTTTCCTTACTTGACAGACGAGTCAACCCAACTATAAATAAGCTCATCCTGCTCCTCATGTCGGCAACCATCTCTTTTCTTCCCTTAGCTCACGGGGAAAGATACGCCTCATGAAGTCACTCTCGACCATAGGTCAGTTCAAAATCGGTTACACGTAAGCACGAGTTAGAAAGAGACTTTTATAGAGATATACTCTATCACACGAAATAAGTATGAAATAAGTGAAGGAATTCATAAATGTTGCAGCTTCCTAATTATAGATGTGGCGCGCTTCACACCGATAACTAGGACTCTACAGACACTGCTTCATAAACTCCACAGGACTCTTGAACTTTGTGTTCTGATATTAAGTTTTTCACGCCCTAAGCATACACCCCGGACGTGGCTGACACTCGAGAACCATTGTAGGCCCCAAGCGAACCCTTGGCCTGGCTTACTTACTTAGCGGAAGACTTAGACATAAGAAAGAGAATCCAAATACAAGATAACTCAACATGTCTCAAAACTAAACTTTAAATGTTTTAAGAAAATAAACATTTAAATTAGCCAAAGTGGCAACTCAAATCTGAACATAAGCCAATAACAAGTTAATGATGAATGAACTAACATCTGACTGACTATCTATGAGGCCTCTAAAACAACTGAAATGGATGTCAGGATAAGTCCCATGACATCGTAATGAACTGATAATAATACTGAAAGCAATAAAAGGGATCCTCCAGAAAGCAAGAAGGCTCACCACAAGACTCTGAAATGCTCAACTGGATCAACGGTGCGCTGTATGCCGATCCTAGTTACATGTGTCTGCATCATAATAAGATGCAGGCCAAATGACATCAGTACATTGAATGTACGAGTATGCAAGAGGAATTCTAAAACAAGACATAAGCTTGAAAGGAACTGAAGAACTTACCTTACTCAACTCAACTCAACATAACTGAACTCATTTCAATAGAAAGCAGTTTAAAACAAGTGCAATATAAAGAAAAGTTTTTTAAAACATGATGCCAACTCTGTGTGTATGCAAAGATACATATAATTCTAAGATGTATGTAAAAATACAATAAACTGTGTATATAATAATACAATTACTTTTGTGGGAGTTTCTCTAACCGACAACTATCACGTAAGAGCTATTGTGATGACATAGCGTTTTGCCTCACGCTGTTAGGGCCATCCTATACCTTGTTGAGGGTATAAAACCTGAACTACTAAGTGGATCCACTAATCTATGCTAAAAAGCACTAAAGAAATCATCTAAAAAGTATGACCCTTTTTAACCCATGATGGCTACATGGTTTATGGGGGCTGTGAGTTATTTGAACTCTCTCCCATATCGGTGCTCAATACTACTCCCAAATATGATACTAGCTCTTATGTTTAATAACATACTTCTTTCTATGATTTGAGATAATTGCTCAAAAACTTAGCTCAAAGGCTCTTTAGAAATCTCAGTCTCCGTTCTTATTTAAATGTGAAAACATTTTAAACTCTTTGGGAATACATAGTCCCCATATACTTTTTTGAAGAAATGAACTTCAAACTTTACTCTTTACTTTTTACTCAACTTGAACTTTAAGTCTTAAAACAAAGTTAAAAGCATTTGCAAAAGACTTCTCGAAAAGACTCTAAGAACTTCCTAGACTTGGCTCTTAACTTTCTTTGAATTTGAATTTATGGATTCAAGCTCATGATTCATGTTTCTGGATGATTTCTAGGTATTTAGAAGTCATTTAGAGTAGTTAGAATTAATGGAAAGTGTTAGTACACTTTAGAAGGACTTAAATAGGCTAAACGACGAAACTGGTGAAACACGATGATTTGGGTGCATCCCGGGCGCGCCGCGCCAACCCCCACTTTCTAGGGCTCCTTTTGGGCGTACTGCAGGCACGCCGCCCCAGCCTCTCTAGCGCTATGGGGGCGCGACGCGCCTATCTTTCCCTAGGTGTATCTGACGAATTTTTCAACTCATTTTCTGATCCTAAATCGTTTTAAATTGATTCCTTTTCTCAATACTTTCTTAGATTCAGATACCCAAAGAATGTACACTAGAATCTAAGTCAAAACAACTCTTAACTTTGCTAAAACGTCTCAAGAAAACCCATCAATCACATGCAAGTTCAAGAATGAAAACAATTCAAGAACACAACTCAAGAACATCAAATTCTAACTCTTTTAGGACAAAAATCGTTGAATTAAACATGTTTGGCGAGTGGGTGAATGGACCCAACGCTGTGATCTCACATACATTGTAGGTATCACCCCTTGATGAAATCCACAAGCAATTCCTTACGAAGACGTTGAATCTTGAACTTTCTTCTCCTTTCTCCTCTTTTCTCTTTTCTCCAAGCCCTAGCTTGAATTCAATTTTTCTAAATTGACTAAAATCGGTTCTGACCCTTAATTAATTAACTAAAACGAATTAAATCAATTGGGTAAGGAAAAGACCAAACTACCCTTTAAAACCTGGATTGGACTTTCCTTAATTGACCAACCCAACTTCGAATGGGCATATCTCACTCATACGAACTCGGAATCGCGCAAACACGGCGGCGTTGGAAAGATTATTCCAAGATATTTCCTACGATATTTGGAAACACACCTAACTCATCCTAAGATAGGAGTTAATGGTTGTTTGAAGTTGACCAAAAACTCAACTTTAACACACTTAAAAATTTCTAGATTTTCTTTATACTTTCCATAAATGACTATTTCCACATTTTAACTTCTTTCTAGTTCTTTCTAGTTACAAGGTGTTATACACATAATAAGAATCATACAACGAACACCTATCTCGAATCGAGATTCTTAGAAACTCTAAATAGCCCAAGATTTCCCCTTGCGAAGTGTATTGACTTGTTCTTGGTCTAAAATAAGAAATGCAACCAATAATCAATCACTAAAGGCTTGTTAATTTACCCGGATTATGAGCAAATCCAACCCCGGCCAAAAAGTGATCATCTTTCCATACTTAGGGCTCATTCCCACCATGAAATCATACCAAAACGTTCCGTCAATGTTAACAACCTACTTTCTAAGGCTGAAGAAACAGTTTACAAGATTGGGGAGTCAATTTTTTTTATCTTTATAGGTGAATTTCGTGGGAAAATAGGTGCAAACTACCCAAAATCACCCCTCTTTGTTTCAAGAACTAAAATTCCAAAAAAATAGGGGTTTGGGTAGTTTTTTTGCATAAAATCCTGATTCTCTCTCTATAGCAGCCCTAGTCCCTCGCTATAGCACTCAGAGTTCCTCTATAGTGGGAGGGCATACGCTATAGCGAGATCGATGAAAGTTCAACAACTCCAATTCCAGAAAATGGCCCTTTCTACAACACAAATTCTTCCTTTGACATCCCGACTCACACCTTTCGCGCCAAGTTTAATTTCAAGAGTTTTACTTACACGAATTCAATTCTGAAAGGCCTTATGGATTCCATAATGTCTTGGCTACAAGTATACATCAGTTAAATCTCAAAATAAGACACCACCCTTTTCCCAGATAGACCTCACCAACCCCAGATTTCATCTAAAGGCTAGCCTAGCCAAGAATTTTTAAGTTACTATTCATCAAGTTCTCTAGCCCAAATTATTTCCCTATGGTCCTACTCATAACCACTGGGTCAAGTCGTTACAACTCATTTGTAGGAGTTTTAAGAAAACTCATCTTTAAGGTTCAAGAAAGGTTTTTGTGGTTCTTCTCCTTTCAAGGTCATATGTTTATTAGCTATTTGAAGAAATTAAGGTATTAGGGTTATCTCCACATGTGAGAACATTTTGTTCTTCCGTGTGAATTATGTTTTCATGGTTTTCTAGTATTTTCCATGAATGAGTTAAGATTAGAACAAAAACTTCTTGTTTCATGAAACCCCAAAAACCTCCATGAAAGCATCTTTTCCAAATGATAATTCTTACCCCCGTGAGTTTTACAAGATTTTTTCCATGAAATTATGAAGGATTATGAAAATAGTGATTTGTATCTTGAAAATTAAGTCTAATGATTTCTTAATAACTTCTTAGGGGACGTTTCATAAGCGTATTAGGTGAAATGGTCCATTACTATGTATGGTATTATTTAATACTATGTTTGGTAGGAATTTTGGGCTTATGCATAACTAATACATATATTAGTTATACACCCTATTTTATATTATAGGGTATATAACTAATACCTTCCATTTGGTGGTATTAGTAATATGTATAATTTAATAGCATGAGATTGATATATGTAAAGATAAAAATACCCCCAATTCCTTCTAATAATTTTGTTTATTTTATTGAATTTATGTCTTATATTTGTACTAGTAAATTTATTTAAATAAATTAGCTTACAAATTTTATTATTTAGAGAGAGATGTTTGTTGATAAGTAGTTCCAATACAAATTATAGAATATTTGAAATGTGAGTTGTTTAACATTTACTAATTGAAAAATATAAATATATGACCACATGACATTTGTGTGTGTGTGAGAGAGAGAGAGTGGTTTTCTGATTATTTTGTATTTTAAATATTTTATAAAATTGCATATATATTAAAACTACAACTTCCAATTTTTATGTGTAGACGTAGATGATTGCTCAATTTTACTATTCTTTACCATCTTTTTGGTTTTAAAAGTAGATGGTCTATCTTTTAAAATTCAAAATTTATGTTTTGTGAGTGATCAATTTATTAAGATGACAATTTTTTACCCTCAAATAATTTAAGTGAGAAAATAGCAAAATGGTGACACAATTTTTCTTCTCCTAACTAGTTAGAAGGCCATAAAAGTACTATTATCCGACAGTTATCTACCTTAATCCAATTATATAAAATATAAAATTCCATAATAATTCAAGAGCATAATTGAAAAGAAGCTTTTTATAGAGTTTTAAACCAAACACCGGATTAGATGGGAAACAACAAATCAAACACTTGATAAAAAATAATCCATGCATTACTAATTCCTACGTTTCTTTGTACCAAATGACCCATTAATGTTTTATTGACAATTCCGTAGGTTATGAACCCTAGAATAATGAACTATGAAATTCTCCTAATTTAATGTGACACCTTGTATTATGCATATGCTATTTCTATTCATATGACACTTGACATAGCCTTATCGTATGTGTGAGGAACCATGTTTATTATATAAGTGTTGGTTTCAAATAGATCGGAAGGTGATGTAATGTGTTGCACATTTTAGTATGTATACTCCAAGTTAGCCTCGACAAAAGTATTTAATCTCGAGATAGTAATGTGGTAATTGAGCTTAAAGTATAGAGTTAATTGTTAAGTTAAAGAAAAATAGATTTTGATTTAGAAAATGGAATAAACTAGTGAGTTGCTTGTTGGTCATAATCAAGCTTTAGGTGAATCACCTACGTAAGCTATATGGATCTAGTTGAAGAGACTTTGCTAATGGATTAGATTTAGGCCTATGCTAATGGACTCATTTGAAGCCCAAACTAAGTAAAAGAAAAAGAGAATGAAAAAAAATTCCAACATTCAAATTTGTCAAGGCCTAATGTAGTTAAGCCCAACTAAGGATAAAGCAAGTAATTGCATCACCTACTTTGACCTTTTGTGCAGCTTGATATAAACAAGTAGGTGCATCACCTACTTGACCAATTAGTGGCTGAAAATGGAGCTAAAGAGGGAGGTTCCAGAAGATTTTTTAAAGTTTCAAGAAGTCTAGACCAATATTAGTTGGTCTTTTCACTCATTTTAACACACAAAAATTCAGATTTGACTCTAGTTTTTTTCATTTTTCTTAAGGCATAAAACAACAACCTTAAAATTCTTCCTAGGGTTTTTGAAGATACACTCATCTTTTCAAGACAAGGTAAGTAAAAATACTTGTGGATTTAGCTTAATTCTCCCATGGAGGACTAGAAAAACATGTATCCATGCTTAAGTATTAGTAATAAGGCACATTGTTTCCACAAGCTAATTGCTCACTTTTCTTAGTTATTAACATACTTTTTTCTTCTTCTTTGGTTTAAGTGTGAAGGAAAGTTGAAAGTTCTCGAAGAGTTCAAGTTAAAAGGATAAGTTGCAGAAATTGAGGAAAGGTGACTGCTTCATTCCCCCTCCCCCCTCCATATATATGAGTTTGGGTAAAGAATTATTGGTGTGTTGTTATTGAGAACTCTAGGGATGTTGAGTTCAATATTTGGTTGATATGGTTAAAAATATTTGGGGCTGTTTTATGGGTTAATTTATGTGAATATGTTGGGACTATCTGGTTGATGTTGGGAAAAAGTGTGAATATTTTGTATTGAAATTAAATATAGAAGGAGGGTGTAGTGATACACCACCAAACTGAATGTTGTGTAGGCTTACTACTCAGTCCACTTTGTATGTTGCTTAGAGGGTGTAATGAAGCCTAAGTTGTTTCAAGGGATGTTATAAGAATTTGTATGGTTTGTGGATGTAATTCGAGGAGAAGTGGTTGAAATAACATCCATGATATATAAATTACATGCTTACTGGACGAATACTATTTTGGTGAGGTTTAGTAGCCAAAATGTGTTGATTAGCTACTAATACTAGTTTTACTTATTTCATTGTAGATTAATAATCTGAAAGGAAGGAGGTTAAAACAAACAAATTAATTTTTTATATATTTTTGGAGGGTAGGGTCATGGTGGGGTGGGGGTGAAATATAAATTATTATTGTTTTAAAAAAATAAATTTAAATTTATAAAAAAAAAAATTGAGGAGTGGCGGTGGGGGGAGGGTGGGCTTGTAGGGGTGGGGGCCTGGTGAGGGGTAGGGGTGATATAAAATATTATTTTTTTTTCTTAAAATATTTAAAAGTTTTTTGTGGGTTGGGGATAAAAGATTTTGTTTTTGAAGCGTTTAATAAGATCTCTACTATGATATGTGTATTCATATATACCCATTCATTATAGATTTAGATCGAGTTGGATATTTTATCAATTTTTGTTTAATCCATTTCAATTGACTTATATTCGACTTGATCTTTTTGTTTGCCACTACTAATCGCAGTATCTAAATTACAATCTCACTATAGTTTAATTACCGCATATACAATTATTTCCTCAGTCTTAAAGTACTTNTATATATATATATATATATATATATATATATATATATATATATATATATATATATAAAGGAGAAATATAGACAAGGTGATGTAGCACCTCTCTGTGGCCTCCATTTATATTTATTTTTTTCTCTTTTTTTGACTTTTTTTCTTTAAATAATTTGTTTATTAATCAAAAAATTCAATCATATTTACTATTCTAATTATATCTAATAAGTTACAAAAAAAAATTCCATCTATTTACATTCCCAACTTAAATAATATGTCTCTTCAACTTCTTTCTAACAATTCTTATGATTTACACCATTTACAACTAACAATTATCTATGGAGATGTTGAATGCTCATATTCATTTTCATTTTCATTTTCTCATTCTTTCTTTTTATTAGTATAGTTTTTCCCTCTTTTATTTTTTCATCTTTTTCATCAATCATGTACTTAATAATGTCACCATATGGTCTTCATTTTGATAAAAATCATAGATATATTCTTCAAAAATTCATCAAAGAGATCATAAATATATTCTTCAATATTCATCACATGGATGTTCACATTAGTTTGATACAAGTTCATCTAAATGAAGAGGGAAACTTAATTAACTTGAAAGATTTCATCAAAAGAGATGATCATATTAGTACAAAAGTTTGAATTGTTTCCAAATATATTGAAGATTCGTTCATGTATTGTTTTGATTTCAATTAATAATTTTTTTATTAGATATATAATTTCCGTTTATTCATCAAAGATTAAATTATGAAACTCTACTAACCAACATATTAGAAAGCTCAATTAGCATTTTTTTTTTACTCATTTAACCTTCTTCTTCTTCCTCTTCCTCTTCTTCTTCTTCTTCTTTATCCTCCTCCTCCTCCTCCTCCTCCTCCTCCTCATCATCATCATCATCATCATCATCATCATCATAATAATTATTACTATTACGAATGAAGATGAAAAGTTGTACGATTTTATTTTTGTGTATATCTATTTATCAATTTTTAATTAATATTTTAAATTATTATCGCGGTTGAAAGATATAATATTATTCATGATACATTTTTCATAGCTATTGCATATTGTTGCCCTTAAAAATATATGATATGATTTATCATATTAAAAAACAGTCACAAAATAAATAAATAAATAAATTATTTTTTTAGTATTTTTAAAACTTTTAATCAATAAACAAATTATTTAATGAAAATAATAAAGAAAAAATTCTCAGTTTGATATTATAAAAGCTCAAAAGTCAACTTATTTTTTCCTCTTAATCACACTAATTATATAAAAACTAAAAAAATATTAATTCTTTAACTTCTCTTAATTATTGTAAAAAAAAACTTTAAATTCCCTCCTTTAGTTCTCTCAATAAAATATTTATGTAGTATGCTCGGATACATATATAAAATATTTTTTTTTAAGATATTATAAGTAAGATGTACATATCTCATATTAAAATAATATTTTATAGTTCTACTATAATTATTTTTTTCTGCTATAATAAATGTGCATATGTGATTAATGTGTATTTAATTTATAACTATTTAAAGTAAAAATAATTATCTTACAATTTTGACATCAAAGAAGAAGTTATCTTTTGAATAGTTATTATCATATATTAATTTTGTTTAGTGATGACTACAATAATAATTAGCTTAACGTTACTAAAGTACTCTTCCACGGTTTTACATGTGTTAGAGACAAATATTTATTCAACTCTTGGTATATTTTTCTATAACTTGACACTTTATGTATTCTCGAAAATTTTATATTTTGTCACTCTATGATAATTTTTATATAATCGAAAACATAAATAACACATCAAATTACTAATGACATCATGACTTCTTATAAATATACATTTTATTTTTTATGTTAAGTTTTTCAATTCTTTATTTTCTATTTCAAAGTATGATTTCCGATGTAATGTTATCACTACTAAAAAATTGTCAGAAAACGACGGCCAAAAGCGACGGACTGCTTCGCTTTTTTGGTCAAAATCGACGAAAAAGCGACGCAGTCACTTTCGTCACTTTTTAGCTCGACGCTTTTCAAAAAGCGACGGACAACGTCGTTTTTCAAAAAGCGACGGACAACGTCGTTTTTCAAAAAGCGACGGACTGCGTCACTAAAAAAGTGACGAACTGCGTCGCTTTTAGAGACGGACTGCGTCTCTTTTAGCGACGGACTGAGTCGCTTTTCGACTATTTTTTTTTAATTTTTTTTTAAAAAGCGACGGAGTCCGTCGCTTTATTTTAATTTTCATTTTTTTAAAATTTCTAAAGGGCGACGCAGTCCGTCGCTTTTCTGGAAATTTATTTTTTGAAAATCCCAGAAAAGCGACGGATAAAAGGACACTGTCCGTCGCTTTTCTGGAAATTTTAATTTTAAAAATCCAAAAAAGCGACGGAAAAATCCACGCTATCCGTCGCTTTTATGGAATTTTTAAAAAAAAAACCTAAAAAAGTGACGGAAAAAACCACGTTGTCCGTCTCTTTTCTGGGTTTTTAAAAAAATTAAAACCCAAAAAAGCGACGGACTAAACCACGCTGTCCGTCGCTTTTTCTGCAATATTTTTGACAGTAGCAGATCTCAGCTTCTGCTGCCCACCTGCAAATTCAATACATTCAATTTACACTATTCAGCCCAATCAAACACACACAATTATAAACAGTCTAAACAAAACATAAAATAACAAACTTAAAATAACATTCAAAAGTATTTAAATCATAAATTAAAGACTTATAAAGTCTTTTAAAATTCGTTTTAAAATTTCAAAAAATTCATAAATGTCCAAAGATCTAAACTAGGGAGTGAGATCTACATAATCATCCTCATCACTCTCGTCGTCGGTGTCATCGGTGTCATCGGGAGCCGAAGTAGTAGGTCGACGAGCGAGGTTCATCACTTGTTCTTTGATTTGCTGAACTGTCTCACTCATGCTTTGTTGTTCAGCTACTCTTTTCCGCTTCGACTCTGCTAGTGCCGCTGTAAGTTTAGTTATTTGATCGGACATAGCAGCAATCTGAACACCGTCAAGTGCCTCAACTTGACGTGACGATCCAATACCTTCTAAGCCTGACTGAAGGCGTCTAACATCGTTGCGAGAGCCTAGACCATAGCATCTACCCTTGTGTGTCCCCCCTACCACTTTTTCTTTCCAAATCTGAGTGGACAGTTCAGGTGTCAATTGAACCGAACTATCTAAATTCTCAGCGACGTACTTATGAAAGTCATTCTGAATATTAAATATAAATATTGATATCAATATATACATATCATAAATATATTCACTATTGATATATATTATTCATATTAAATAACTTACAAAAGTTCGTTCGGCCCTTTCCTCCACCCACACATCCGGATCTGACTCATTTTCTTTCTTCCTGACATGAGTCTTTTTGAAAACCTCTGGTTCAATGGGAGTGTGTCCCAATTCTTTTTCCTATAAATAAAAATTGAAATTTATAACGATATATATGTATCAACTAATTATTTATTTAAAAGTTTCAATTAGAACTTACCATCTCTCGTGCAATTGTTTCAACCGTCTTTGCACCTCCGGTGTGCAACGAGCCACCTTTAAGACTGCTTCTAGCCATTTTGGCTTGATCTGATATTGCCTTAAACTTGTCTGTGTTCCAATACTGACCCAATTCATCAAAAACATGAGGCAACATCCAACCGGGACGTTCACCACTATCCCGAATGCTCTTTAGCCAGCTAGACAGTCTGGTGGATGCCTTCCTCTCAAATGCGGTCCCAATGACCAAATTGTACCTCGACTCCCAAGTACACATAGTCTGAAAAAAAAATTGAATAACGTTAATTAAATTGATAGTAAAAAAAAGTAAAGTATACTAAACTTAACTAAAAAATATATAACTTAAAGTTATTAAACATCGCCTGGCGTATACTGTTTGGAATCTCGCTCCAAGAGTGATAAGCTTGTGTATAGAGTTTTCTAACACTCTCTTTTAAAGCCTGGGCAGCATCCTTTGCAGGATGCCACCTGCAAAACACATAATAAATATATTAGTTCATGAATAATATATTAAAGTATAAGAAATAAATAAAATAAAGTAACAAATAGATAACAAAACAAACTAACGATGATCCATCCGGCTCAATCATGACTCTACCAAGTCTGTCCTTCTGGCCAGGAGCTAGAGCAGACATCGTATGATGTGGTGTAGCACTAGGTGTAGCTGTAGACGAGGGTGATACATCAGGATGCACAAAACGCTGAGTCAATGGAGGCGTACCGGCCATAGCATCTGAATGCTCGCTACTAGAATCTCCAAGCCTCATGGCAGATAACTGAGGAGATGTACCTGTGGGAGATGGAGTACCTGCCGATAAGGGTCGTGCTCGACGAATAGCCTGTAAAGGTAGGTCCTCGTAGCGTCGTGAAGGCAATGCCTGTGAAGTAGATGAAGCACCGACTGGTCGACGATAATTAGGATAATATTGCCGAGGATCCGCCGTACCAAACGGAACAGCAAATAAATGAGTATTATGGCTGATGCGCTCTGGCGCAGAAGAAATAGATCCTGCAATATCCTCAGGATCTATCGGTCTCTTAGACTTTTTCTTTTTAGCCTGTTTAGTCTGGCCAACTCCAAGATGCTCGCGATATCTATCACCGTCACCGCCTGATGACATCTGTATGCAAATTTACATGTATAATATATATAAAAATCATAAATTAAATAAAATTAGTAAAATACACTTACATATGTACTAGCTAGCTTTCATTCTACACTATTCCTCCTCGCTTGTTTCAATTCCATCATTCTCCCATTCTTCCTCCTCAGTTGTTTCATTTTCATTATCGTCCCATTCTTCGTCATCAAATGATTCATTTTCCTCATTCTCGGATATTTCTTCCTCAACATTCAATATCTCATCATCAGATACTTCTTCTAATATGTGTTGAGGATGTTGTAGTGTGGTTTCCAATTCAACATCAACTTGTTGTTGAACAATTGCAACATCATTTTGATACGCCACATCTAAGACATTGTCAATTTCAATTCTTCCCACAGGCTTACTTTTTATAACAACCCACCAATCAGCTTTGTCTCTACGCAATGGATATGAAGCGTAATACACTTGTTTAGCATGTTGTGCAATAATAAAAGGATCATAACTTCTGTATTTCCTGGTGTGCTTAACTTCAATTATATTATGTTGATGGTCCACCTTTGTGCCTCTATGTGATGGGTCAAACCACTCACACCGAAACAATACAATCTTCTTATTAGGCCAACATGAATACCTCACTTCAATAATCTCTTGAATGACACCATAATATTCAATAGTTTGACCAGTACCATCAACATCACCTTGTATATAGACACCGCTATTATTTGTTTTCTTGTTCCTAGATACTTCTTCAGTTTGAAACTTAAAACCATTGACACAATACTTATTCATTGCCAGTACTTCAGATTGAGGTCCAAGGGCTACTTCTTTCACTAATTGCAAATGTTGGACACTTGAGTATTCATCATAAACCTACGCGATTGTTATTTCAAGTAATATAATTTAGTATAACATGAATATATTATTAAATACTTAGTGATTGCACACTTACATAGTTCCTCAGCCATTTGGAAAATTCTGTATAGATGGCTTCATTACCCCATGTGTTTACGAACAAGCTGATCATTTTACATTCAAGTATTTCGTTAGTTAATGATCACTTATTAGTATGTAATTTAATAACATATTTTTAACACTTACTTGACATATGATTGAATCTCTGGACAATTAAGCAAAATATGTGTCACAGCTGATTGCATTTCCATATCAGTGAAGCCTCGCTTTCTACGCTTTTTAGATCCTCGACCATTTTGATTAAAAATTGATATTGGTAGAAATAAAGGATCAATATCGCCTTCATCATTGCGATTGAGCCTGTTTCTCCTACATGACACATCATGACCAAAGTAATAAGAATAAAAATCACATGTTTCTCTCCCAATATGACCTAGAACAAATGATCTTTCGATCCTTCCCCTTTGCTTAATCGTTTGCTTCGAACTACCAATTTTTCTGCATGCATATATGTATATATAAAAGACTTGGTGAATATATATAACTTAGTGAATATTTCAAATGGATACCTCTCAAATGGATACATCCATCTTGTTTGAACCGGACCTCCGAGGCGGGCCTCTTGTACAAGGTGAATTGGAAGATGCTCCATCACATCAAAAAAAATCACATGGAAATATCTTCTCCAACTTAGTAGTAGTGACAAGAATATTTTCCTCCATCCTATCTAAACTACTCTCCAACAACTTTCCAGAACACAAATCTTTAAAAAAAAGACTTATCTCTGTGATTGGTTTCCATATCCTTTCGGGTAGATGGCTAAAAGCGATAGGAATTAAAGTTTCCATGAACACATGACAATCATGACTTTTCATACCTATCAATTTTTCTTCATTCATAACTGCCCGCTTTCCTAAATTCGAAGCATAGCCCTCTGGTATCCTCACATTTTTAACCCACTCAATAATTTCACATTTCTCATCCAATGTGAATGAAAAGCTGGCTTTGGGCTTAACTATTTTACCATTTTGTAATTCCTGCAGCCATAAGTCTTTTCTACTACAATATTCCTTTATGTCCATTCTAGCTTTTGGATTGTCTTTTGTCTTACCCTTAACATCCATCACTGTGTTAAACAAATTGTCAAAGTAATTTTTTTCAATGTGCATCGCATCTAGATTATGACGTAGCAGATTGTCCTT
Source organism: Solanum stenotomum (assembly GCF_019186545.1). Taxonomy (NCBI): domain Eukaryota; kingdom Viridiplantae; phylum Streptophyta; class Magnoliopsida; order Solanales; family Solanaceae; genus Solanum; species Solanum stenotomum. The sequence goes on from NC_064284.1 coordinate 45,761,917, forward strand.
CCAATACGACAACTCCCAAAATATGCTTTGTTTGGTCCAATTATGTTCAACACCATATCCAGGAAGTCTAGAAGGTGAAACTTCTGTAACTTTAGGTAATTGAGAAATTCTCTCCCAAATTTGATGCCCTGTGAGTAATGGAGGTGGGGGGTCACTTTCAACCTTATTTTTCCTAAATGCATTTTTCATCTTTCTAAACTCATGGTCCATTGGCAAGAACTGGCGATGACAATCAAACCATGTATATTTTCTGCCATGCTTTAAAGTGAATGCCTTACTATTTTCCATGCAATACGGACATGCTAGCTTTCCAGCTGTCATCCAACCAGACAACATCCCGTATGCAGGAAAATCATTAATAGTCCACATTATAGAAGCACGCATGATAAAATTTTGGTTAGTTGATATATCATAAGTCAAAATGCCTTCAAACCACAATTGTTTGAGCTCATCTATCAATGGTTGTAGATAGACATCAATCAAACTTTTTGGATTCCGGGGACCTGGAATAACACAACTTAGAAAGATGTAGGGACTGGTCATGCACATTTCAGGAGGAAGATTATACGGAGTAAGAAATATCGGCCAACATGAATAAGGCGAAGCATTATTAGAGAATGGTGTGAAGCCATCTGAACACAACCCCAATCTAACATTTCTTGGTTCACTAGCAAAATCAGGATATACATTATCAGAATGCTTCCATGCTTCACCATCAGATGGATGAGACAAGACACCCAGCGGCCTTCTATATTCACGATGCCATCTCATATGTGGGACAGACCTCATCGATGCATACAACCTCTTTAATCTAGGAATGAGAGGTAGATAATGCATCGCCTGAACTGGGACCATCTTTCCAGTCGGAGTCCTCTTATAACGAGTATGTCCACAAAACTTACAATTTTCAATTCACTATCAGTCTTGTAAAACAACATTCATCCATTAACACAACAATGAATTCTATTATACGTCAATCCTAACTTGGACACCAAATGCTTTGCCTGATAGAAGTTTTTTGGTATGTTAAACTCCGGATTCACTAGTTTACCCAAAAAATCAACCATTGAGTCCATAGCAGCATTAGGAACATTCCAATCTGATTTAATATTCATTAATCTAACCGCAACTGACAAGGCAGAATGTGGACTCCCTTTACATAGTGGACGACTAGACTCTTCTAATTGATCATAAAAGTGTCTTGCTTCTTTATTAGGAGCTTCATCAAAATATTGTTCCAGTTCCATCCCACCTTGAACCCCGAAAGCATCATTGATTATTTCATGAACTCTATCATGTTCAACCCTATCATGTTCAACTCTAACTTGTTCAACCCTAATTTGGCCATGTGGTGCAACCATATTATATACATCAACAGGCATCGAATTATAAAAGATACCATCCAATCCATCACTTTCTCCATGATCAATCCATACAAAATATCTAGGCTTAAATCCATTACGGTACAAATGAACCATAACTCTATTTGGTTTGAAAAATTTTAGGCACTTACATACACTACAAGGACACCTAACCAATCCATTAATCTTGAAAATGTCAAGTGTCATTGTATGTTCAATAAAATTTCTAACACCGTCAATAAACTCAGATTTCAAACCAGCACCAGTTTCATAATGCATATTATACATCCACAAACGATGATCCATCTACAAAAATATAGATATTCAATTATATTATAAATAAAATTTAATAATAATTTTACTAGTAGTAGTCCTAAAACTAGTTTAGTATTGACAAAACCACATTATTTAATTTAACTTATTAAAACAACTTAATAACTTTAACTAGTTTAGTTTTGACTTAATTCCAACAACTAAATCCATCAACAAAACCACATT